>NC_134357.1:344382127-344749625 GCF_048569485.1 Anomaloglossus baeobatrachus | reverse complement strand
GCGAAATTGTTGCTTTGGGGGGTATTGCATCTTTTCGCCATTTTGAAGCGAAATTGTTCCTTTCGGGGGGTATTGCAACTTTTCGGCATTTTGAGGCGAAATTGTTCCTTTGGGTGGTATTGCAACTTTTGGCCATTTTGAAGCGAAATTGTTCCTTTGGGGGGGTATTGCAACTTTTCGGCATTTTGAGGCGAAATTGTTCCTTTGGGGGGTATTGCAATTTTTTGCCATTTTGAGGCGAAATTGTTCCTTTGGGGGGGTATTGCAACTTTTGGCCATTTTGAAACGAAATTGTTCCTTTGGGGGGGTATTGCAACTTTTGGCCTTTTTGAAGCGAAATTGTTCTTTTGGGGGGGTATTGCAACTTTTCGGCATTTTGAGGCGAAATTGTTTCTTTGGGGGGTATTGCAATTTTTTGCCATTTTGAGGCGAAATTGTTCCTTTGGGGGGGTATTGCAACTTTTCGGCATTTTGAGGCGAAATTGTTCCTTTGGGGGGGGTATTGCAATTTTTTTTCATTTTGAGGCGAAATTTTTCCTTTGGGGGGGTATTGCAACTTTTGGCCATTTTGAAGCGAAATTGTTCCTTTGGGGGGGTATTGCAACTTTTGGCCATTTTGAAGCGAAATTGTTCCTTTGGAGGGGTATTGCAACTTTTCGGCATTTTGAGGCGAAATTGTTCCTTTGGGGGGGTATTGCAACTTTTGGCCATTTTGAAGCGAAATTGTTCCTTGGGGGGTATTGCAAGTTTTTTGCCATTTTCAGGCGAAATTGTTCCTTTGGGGGGGTATTGCAACTTTTGGCCATTTTGAAGCGAAATTGCTCCTTTGGGGGGTATTGCAATTTTTTGCCATTTTGAGGCGAAATTGTTCCTTTCGGGGGGTATTGCAACTTTTCGGCATTTTGAGGCGAAATTGTTCCTTTGGGGGGGTATTGCAACTTTTGGCCATTTTGAAGCGAAATTGTTCCTTTCGGGGGGTATTGCAACTTTTCGGCATTTTGAGGCGAAATTGTTCCTTTGGGGGGATATTGCAACTTTTCGGCATTTTGAGGCGAAATTGTTCCTTTGGGGGGGTATTGCAACTTTTGGCAATCGAAGCGAAATTGTTCCTTTCGGGGGGTATTGCAACTTTTTGCCATTTTGAGGCGAAATTGTTCCTTTGGGGGGGTATTGCAACTTTTGGCCATTTTGAAGCGAAATTGTTCCTTTGGGGGGGTATTGCAACTTTTGGCCATTTTGAAGCGAAATTGTTCCTTTGGGGGGGTATTGCAACTTTTCGGCATTTTGAGGCGAAATTTTTCCTTTGGGAGGGTATTGCAATTTTTTGCTATTTTGAGGTGAAATTGTTCCTTTGGGGGGTATTGCAACTTTTGGCCATTTTGAAGCGAAATTGTTCCTTTCGGGGGGTATTGCAACTTTTCGGCATTTTGAGGCGAAATTGTTCCATTGGGGGGGTATTGCAATTTTTTTTCCTTTTGAGGCGAAATTTTTCCTTTGGGGGGGTATTGCAACTTTTGGCCATTTTGAAGCGAAATTGTTCCTTGGGGGGGTATTGCAACTTTTCGGCATTTTGAGGCGAAATTGTTCCTTTGGGGGGGTATTGCAATTTTTTGCCATTTTGAGGCGAACTTGTTCCTTTGGGGGGGGGTATTGCAACTTTTGGCCATTTTGAAGCGAAATTGTTCCTTTCGGGGGGTATTGCAATTTTTTTTCCATTTTGAGGCGAAATTGTTCCTTTGGGGGGGTATTACAATTTTTGGATATTTTGAGGCGAAATTGTTCCTTTGGGGGGGTATTGCAATTTTTTGCCATTTTGAGGCGAAATTGTTCCTTTGGGGGGGTATTGCAACTTTTGGCCATTTTGAAGCGAAATTGTTCCTTTGGGGGGGTATTGCAACTTTTGGCCATTTTGAAGCGAAATTGTTCCTTTGGGGGGGTATTGCAACTTTTCGGCATTTTGAGGCGAAATTGTTCCTTTGGGGGGGTATTGCAATTTTTTGCTATTTTGAGGCGAACTTGTTCCTTTGGGGGGGGTATTGCAACTTTTGGCCATTTTGAAGCGAAATTGTTCCTTTGGGGGGGTATTGCAACTTTTCGGCATTTTGAGGCGAAATTGTTCCTTTGGGGGGGTATTGCAACTTTTGGCAATCGAAGCGAAATTGTTCCTTTCGGGGGGTATTGCAACTTTTTGCCATTTTGAGGCGAAATTGTTCCTTTGGGGGGGTATTGCAACTTTTGGCCATTTTGAAGCGAAATTGTTCCTTTGGGGGGGTATTGCAACTTTTGGCCATTTTGAAGCGAAATTGTTCCTTTGGGGGGTATTGCAACTTTTGGCCATTTTGAAGCGAAATTGTTCCTTTCGGGGGGTATTGCAACTTTTCGGCATTTTGAGGCGAAATTGTTCCATTGGGGGGTATTGCAATTTTTTTTCATTTTGAGGCGAAATTTTTCCTTTGGGGGGGTATTGCAACTTTTCGGCATTTTGAGGCGAAATTGTTCCTTTGGGGGGGTATTGCAACTTTTGGCAATCGAAGCGAAATTGTTCCTTTCGGGGGGTATTGCAACTTTTTGCCATTTTGAAGCGAAATTGTTCCTTTGGGGGGTATTGCAACTTTTCGGCATTTTGAGGCGAAATTTTTCCTTTGGGAGGGTATTGCAATTTTTTGCTATTTTGAGGTGAAATTGTTCCTTTGGGGGGTATTGCAACTTTTGGCCATTTTGAAGCGAAATTGTTCCTTTCGGGGGGTATTGCAACTTTTCGGCATTTTGAGGCGAAATTGTTCCATTGGGGGGGTATTGCAATTTTTTTTCATTTTGAGTTGAAATTTTTCCTTTGGGGGGGTATTGCAACTTTTGGCCATTTTGAAGCGAAATTGTTCCTTGGGGGGGTATTGCAACTTTTCGGCATTTTGAGGCGAAATTGTTCCTTTGGGGGGGTATTGCAATTTTTTGCCATTTTGAGGCGAACTTGTTCCTTTGGGGGGGGGTATTGCAACTTTTGGCCATTTTGAAGCGAAATTGTTCCTTTCGGGGGGTATTGCAATTTTTTTTCCATTTTGAGGCGAAATTGTTCCTTTGGGGGGGTATTACAATTTTTGGATATTTTGAGGCGAAATTGTTCCTTTGGGGGGGTATTGCAATTTTTTGCCATTTTGAGGCGAAATTGTTCCTTTGGGGGGGTATTGCAACTTTTGGCCATTTTGAAGCGAAATTGTTCCTTTGGGGGGGTATTGCAACTTTTGGCCATTTTGAAGCGAAATTGTTCCTTTGGGGGGGTATTGCAACTTTTCGGCATTTTGAGGCGAAATTGTTCCTTTGGGGGGGTATTGCAATTTTTTGCTATTTTGAGGCGAACTTGTTCCTTTGGGGGGGGTATTGCAACTTTTGGCCATTTTGAAGCGAAATTGTTCCTTTGGGGGGGTATTGCAACTTTTCGGCATTTTGAGGCGAAATGGTTCCTTTGGGGGGGTATTGCAACTTTTAGCCATTTTGAAGCGAAATTGTTCCTTTGGGGGGGTATTGCAATTTTTTGCCATTTTGAGGCGAAATTGTTCCTTTGGGGGGGTATTGCAACTTTTGGCCATTTTGAAGCGAAATTGTTCCTTTGGGGGGTATTGCAACTTTTGGCCATTTTGAAGCGAAATTGTTCCTTTGGGGGGGTATTGCAACTTTTCGGCATTTTGAGGCGAAATTTATCCTTTGGGAGGGTATTGCAATTTTTTGCCATTTTGAGGTGAAATTGTTCCTTTGAGGGGGTATTGCAACTTTTGGCCATTTTGAAGCGAAATTGTTCCTTTGGGGGGTATTGCAATTTTTTGCCATTTTGAGGCGAAATTGTTGCTTTGGGGGGTATTGCATCTTTTCGCCATTTTGAAGCGAAATTGTTCCTTTCGGGGGGTATTGCAACTTTTCGGCATTTTGAGGCGAAATTGTTCCTTTGGGGGTATTGCAACTTTTGGCCATTTTGAAGCGAAATTGTTCCTTTGGGGGGTATTGCAACTTTTCGGTATTTTGAGGTGAAATTGTTCCTTTGGGGGGGTATTGCAACTTTTCGGCATTTTGAGGCGAAATTGTTCCTTTGGGGGGGTATTGCAACTTTTGGCCATTTTGAAGCGAAATTGTTCCTTTCGGGGGGTATTGCAACTTTTTGCCATTTTGAGGCGAAATTGTTCCTTTGGGGGGGTATTGCAACTTTTGGCCATTTTGAAGCGAAATTGTTCCTTTGGGGGGTTATTGCAACTTTTGGCCATTTTGAAGCGAAATTGTTCCTTTGGGGGGGTATTGCAACTTTTCGGCATTTTGAGGCGAAATTGTTCCTTTGGGGGGGTATTGCAATTTTTTGCCGTTTTGAGGCGAACTTGTTCCTTTGGGGGGGGTATTGCAACTTTTGGCCATTTTGAAGCGAAATTGTTCCTTTCGGGGGGTATTGCAATTTTTTTTCCATTTTGAGGCGAAATTGTTCCTTTGGGGGGTATTACAATTTTTGGATATTTTGAGACGAAATTGTTCCTTTGGGGGGGTATTGCAATTTTTTGCCATTTTGAGGTGAAATTGTTGCTTTGGGGGAGTATTGCATCTTTTGGCCATTTTTAAGCGAAATTGTTCCTTTCGGGGGGTATTGCAACTTTTCGGCATTTTGAGGCGAAATTGTTCCTTTGGGAGGGTATTGCAACTTTTGTCCATTTTGAAGCGAAATTGTTCCTTTCGGGGGTATTGCAACTTTTCGGCATTTTGAGGCGAAATTGTTCCTTTGGGGGGGTATTGCAACTTTTCGGCATTTTGAGGCGAAATGGTTCCTTTGGGGGGGTATTGCAACTTTTGGCCATTTTGAAGCGAAATTGTTCCTTTGGGGGGGTATTGCAATTTTTTGCCATTTTGAGGCGAAATTGTTCCTTTGGGGGTGTATTGCAACTTTTCGGCATTTTGAGGCGAAATTGTTCCTTTGGGGGGGTATTGCAACTTTTCGGCATTTTGAGGCGAAATTGTTCCTTTGGGAGTGTATTGCAATTTTTTGCCATTTTGAGGCGAAATTGTTCCTTTGGGGGGTATTGCAACTTTTGGCCATTTTGAAGCGAAATTGTTCCTTTGGGGGGGGTATTGCAATTTTTTGCCATTTTGAGGCGAAATTGTTCCTTTGGGGGGGTATTGTAACTTTTGGCCATTTTGAAGCGAAATTGTTCTTTTGGGGGGGTATTGCAACTTTTCGGCATTTTGAGGCGAAATTGTTCCTTGGGGGGTATTGCAACTTTTCGGCATTTTGAGGCGAAATTGTTCCTTTGGGGGAGTATTGCAATTTTTTGCCATTTTGAGGTGAAATTGTTCCTTTGGGGGGGTATTGCAAGTTTTGGCCATTTTGAAGCGAAATTGTTCCTTTGGGGGGGTATTGCAACTTTTCGGCATTTTGAGGCGAAATTTTTCCTTTGGGAGGGTATTGCAATTTTTTGCTATTTTGAGGTGAAATTGTTCCTTTGGGGGGGTATTGCAACTTTTGGCCATTTTGAAGCGAAATTGTTCCTTTCGGGGGGTATTGCAACTTTTCGGCATTTTGAGGCGAAATTGTTCCATTGGGGGGGTATTGCAATTTTTTTTCATTTTGAGGCGAAATTTTTCCTTTGGGGGGGTATTGCAACTTTTGGCCATTTTGAAGCGAAATTGTTCCTTGGGGGGGTATTGCAACTTTTCGGCATTTTGAGGCGAAATTGTTCCTTTGGGGGGGTATTGCAATTTTTTGCCATTTTGAGGCGAACTTGTTCCTTTGGGGGGGGTATTGCAACTTTTGGCCATTTTGAAGCGAAATTGTTCCTTTTGGGGGTATTGCAATTTGTTTTCCATTTTGAGGCGAAATTGTTCCTTTGGGGGGGTATTACAATTTTTGGATATTTTGAGACGAAATTGTTCCTTTGGGGGGGTATTGCAATTTTTTGCCATTTTGAGGTGAAATTGTTGCTTTGGGGGAGTATTGCATCTTTTGGCCATTTTTAAGCGAAATTGTTCCTTTCGGGGGGTATTGCAACTTTTCAGCATTTTGAGGTGAAATTGTTCCTTTGGGGGGGTATTGCAACTTTTCGGCATTTTGAGGCGAAATTGTTCCTTTGGGGGGGTATTGCAACTTTTGTCCATTTTGAAGCGAAATTGTTCCTTTCGGGGGGTATTGCAACTTTTCGGCATTTTGAGGCGAAATTGTTCCTTTGGGGGGGTATTGCAACTTTTCGGCATTTTGAGGCGAAATGGTTCCTTTGGGGAGGTATTGCAACTTTTGGCCATTTTGAAGCGAAATTGTTCCTTTGGGGGGGTATTGCAATTTTTTGCCATTTTGAGGCGAAATTGTTCCTTTGGGGGGGTATTGCAACTTTTCGGCATTTTGAGGCGAAATTGTTCCTTTGGCGGGGTATTGCAATTTTTTGCCATTTTGAGGCGAAATTGTTCCTTTGGGGGGGTATTGCAACTTTTCGGCATTTTGAGGCGAAATTGTTCCTTTGGCGGGGTATTGCAATTTTTTTTCCATTTTGAGGCGAAATTGTTCCTTTGGGGGGGGTATTGCAACTTTTGGCCATATTGAAGCGAAATTGTTCCTTTGGGGGGGTATTACAATTTTTGGATATTTTGAGGCGAAATTGTTCCTTTGGGGGGTATTGCAATTTTTTGCCATTTTGAGGTGAAAATGTTGCTTTGGGGGAGTATTGCATCTTTTGGCCATTTTTAAGCGAAATTGTTCCTTTCGGGGGGTATTGCAACTTTTCGGCATTTTGAGGTGAAATTGTTCCTTTGGGGGGGTATTGCAACTTTTCGGCATTTTGAGGCGAAATTGTTCCTTTGGGGGGGGTATTGCAACTTTTGTCCATTTTGAAGCGAAATTGTTCCTTTCGGGGGGTATTGCAACTTTTCGGCATTTTGAGGCGAAATTGTTCCTTTGGGGGGGTATTGCAACTTTTCGGCATTTTGAGGCGAAATGGTTCCTTTGGGGGGGTATTGCAACTTTTGGCCATTTTGAAGCGAAATTGTTCCTTTGGGGGGGTATTGCAATTTTTTGCCATTTTGAGGCGAAATTGTTCCTTTGGGGGGGTATTGCAACTTTTGGCCATTTTGAAGCGAAATTGTTCCTTTGGGGGGTTTTGCAACTTTTGGCCATTTTGAAGCGAAATTGTTCCTTTGGGGGGGTATTGCAACTTTTCGGCATTTTGAGGCGAAATTTTTCCTTTGGGAGGGTATTGCAATTTTTTGCCATTTTGAGGTGAAATTGTTCCTTTGGGGGGGTATTGCAACTTTTGGCCATTTTGAAGCGAAATTGTTCCTTTGGGGGGGTATTGCAATTTTTTGCCATTTTGAGGCGAAATTGTTGCTTTGGGGGGTATTGCATCTTTTCGCCATTTTGAAGCGAAATTGTTCCTTTCGGGGGGTATTGTAACTTTTCGGCATTTTGAGGCGAAATTGTTCCTTTGGGGGGTATTGCAACTTTTGGCCATTTTGAAGCGAAATTGTTCCTTTGGGGGGGTATTGCAACTTTTCGGCATTTTGAGGCGAAATTGTTCCTTTGGGGGGGTATTGCAATTTTTTGCCATTTTGAGGCGAAATTGTTCCTTTGGGGGGGTATTGCAACTTTTGGCCATTTTGAAACGAAATTGTTCCTTTGGGGGGGTATTGCAACTTTTGGCCTTTTTGAAGCGAAATTGTTCTTTTGGGGGGGTATTGCAACTTTTCGGCATTTTGAGGCGAAATTGTTTCTTTGGGGGGTATTGCAATTTTTTGCCATTTTGAGGCGAAATTGTTCCTTTGGGGGTATTGCAACTTTTCGGCATTTTGAGGCGAAATTGTACCTTTGGGGGGGTATTGCAATTTTTTTTCATTTTGAGGCGACATATTTCCTTTGGGGGGGTATTGCAACTTTTGGCCATTTTGAAGCGAAATTGTTCCTTTGGGGGGGTATTGCAACTTTTCGGCATTTTGAGGCGAAATTGTTCCTTTGGGGGGTATTGCAATTTTTTTTTCGTTTTGAGGCGAAATTGTTCCTTTGGGGGGTATTGCAACTTTTGGCCATTTTGAAGCGAAATTGTTCCTTTGGAGGGGTATTGCAACTTTTCGGCATTTTGAGGCGAAATTGTTCCTTTGGGGGGATATTGCAACTTTTGGCCATTTTGAAGCGAAATTGTTCCTTGGGGGGTATTGCAACTTTTTTGCCATTTTCAGGCGAAATTGTTCCTTTGGGGGGGTATTGCAACTTTTGGCCATTTTGAAGAGAAATTGTTCCTTTGGGGGGGTATTGCAATTTTTTGCCATTTTGAGGCGAAATTGTTCCTTTGGGGGGTATTGCAACTTTTGGCCATTTTGAAGCGAAATTGTTCCTTTCGGGGGGTATTGCAACTTTTCGGCATTTTGAGACGAATTTGTTCCTTTGGGGGGGTATTGCAATTTTTTTTTCATTTTGAGGCGAAATTTTTCCTTTGGGGGGGTATTGCAACTTTTGGCCATTTTGAAGCGAAATTGTTCCTTTGGAGGGGTATTGCAACTTTTCGGCATTTTGAGGCGAAATTGTTCCTTTGGGGGGGTATTGCAACTTTTGGCCATTTTGTTGCGAAATTGTTCCTCTCGGGAGGTATTGCAACTTTTCGGCATTTTGAGGCGAAATTGTTCCTTTGGGGGGTATTGCAATTTTTTTTTCGTTTTGAGGCGAAATTGTTCCTTTGGGGGGGTATTGCAACTTTTCGGCATTTTGAGGCGAAATTGTTGCTTTGGGGGGGTTTTGCATCTTTTGGCCATTTTGAAGCGAAATTGTTCCTTTCGGGGGGTATTGCAACTTTTCGGCATTTTGAGGCGAAATTGTTCCTTTGGGGGGGTATTGCAACTTTTCGGCATTTTGAGGCGAAATTGTTCCTTTGGGAGTGTATTGCAATTTTTTGCCATTTTGAGGCGAAATTGTTCCTTTGGGGGGGTATTGCAACTTTTGGCCATTTTGAAGCGAAATTGTTCCTTTGGGGGGGTATTGCAATTTTTTGCCATTTTGAGGCGAAATTGTTCCTTTGGGGGGGATTGCAACTTTTGGCCATTTTGAAGCGAAATTGTTCCTTTGGGGGGGTATTGCAACTTTTCGGCATTTTGAGGCGAAATTGTTCCTTTGGGGGGGTATTGCAATTTTTTGCCATTTTGAGGTGAAATTGTTCCTTTGGGGGGTATTGCAACTTTTGGCCATTTTGAAGCGAAATTGTTCCTTTCGGGGGGTATTGAAACTTTTCGGCATTTTGAGGCGAAATTGTTCCTTTGGGGGGTATTGCAATTTTTTTTTCGTTTTGAGGAGAAATTGTTCCTTTGGGGGGGTATTGCAACTTTTGGCCATTTTGAAGCGAAATTGTTCCTTTGGGGGGGTATTGCAACTTTTTGGCATTTTGAGGCGAAATTGTTCCTTTGGGGGGGTATTGCAATTTTTTGCCATTTTGAGGCGAAATTGTTCCTTTGGGGGGGTATTACAACTTTTGGCCATTTTGAAGCGAAATTGTTCCTTTCGGGGGGTATTGCAACTTTTCGGCATTTTGAGGCGAAATTGTTCCTTTGGGGGGGTATTGCAACTTTTGGCCATTTTGAAGCGAAATTATTCCTTTGGGGGGTATTGCAACTTTTCAGCATTTTGAGGCGAAATTGTTCCTTTGGGGGGGTATTGCAATTTTTTGCCATTTTGAGGCGAAATTGTTCCTTTGGGGGGGTATTGCAACTTTTGGCCATTTTGAAACGAAATTGTTCCTTTGGTTGGGTATTGCAACTTTTGGCCATTTTGAAGCGAAATAGTTCCTTTGGGGGGGTATTGCAACTTTTCGGCATTTTGAGGCGAAATTGTTCCTTTGGGGGGGTATTGCAATTTTTTGCCATTTTGAGGCGAAATTGTTCCTTTGGGGGGGTATTGCAACTTTTGGATATTTTGAAACGAAATTGTTCCTTTGGGGGGGTATTGCAACTTTTGGCCATTTTGAAGCGAATTTGTTCCTTTGGGGGGGTATTGCAATTTTTTGCCATTTTGAGGCGAAATTGTTGCTTTGGGGGGGTATTGCATCTTTTGGCCATTTTGAAGCGAAATTGTTGCTTTCGAGGGGTATTGCAACTTTTCGGCATTTTGAGGCGAAATTGTTCCTTTGGGGGGGTATTGCAACTTTTGGCCATTTTGAAGCGAAATTGTTCCTTTGGGGGGGTATTGCAACTTTTCGGCATTTTGAGGCGAAATTGTTCCTTTGGGGGGGTATTGCAATTTTTTGCCATTTTGAGGCGAAATTGTTTCTTTGGGGGGGTATTGCAACTTTTGGCCATTTTGAAACGAAATTGTTCCTTTGGGGGGGTATTGCAACTTTTGGCCATTTTGAAGCGAAATTGTTCCTTTGGGGGGTTATTGCAACTTTTCGGCATTTTGAGGCGAAATTGTTCCTTTGGGGGGGTATTGCAATTTTTTGCCATTTTGAGGTGAAATTGTTCCTTTGGGGGGGTATTGCAACTTTTGGCCATTTTGAAGCGAAATTGTTCCTTTGGGGGGGTATTGCAACTTTTCGGCATTTTGAGGCGAAATTGTTCCTTTGGGGGGTATTGCAATTTTTTTTTCATTTTGAGGCGAAATTTTTCCTTTGGGGGGGTATTGCAACTTTTCGGCATTTTGAGGCGAAATTGTTCCTTTGGGGGGGTATTGCAATTTTTTGCCATTTTGAGGCGAAATTGTTCCTTTGGGGGGGTATTGCAACTTTTGGCCATTTTGAAGCGAAATTGTTCCTTTGGGGGTGTATTGCAACTTTTGGCCATCTTGAAGCGAAATTGTTCCTTTGGGGGGGTATTGCAACTTTTCGGCATTTTGAGGCGAAATTTTTCCTTTGGGAGGGTATTGCAATTTTTTGCTATTTTGAGGTGAAATTGTTCCTTTGGGGGGGTATTGCAACTTTTGGCCATTTTGAAGCGAAATTGTTCCTTTGGGGGGGTATTGCTACTTTTGGCCATTTTGAAGTGAAATTGTTCCTTTAGGGGGGTATTGCAACTTTTCGGCATTTTGAGGCGAAATTTTTCCTTTGGGAGGGTATTGCAATTTTTTGCCATTTTGAGGTGAAATTGTTCCTTTGGGTTGGTATTGCAACTTTTGGCCATTTTGAAGCGAAATTGTTCCTTTGGGGGGGTATTGCAATTTTTTGCAATTTTGAAGCGAAATTGTTGCTTTGAGGGGTATTGCATCTTTTCGCCATTTTGAAGCGAAATTGTTCCTTTCGGGGGGTATTGCAACTTTTCGGCATTTTGAGGCGAAATTGTTCCTTTGTGGGGTATTGCAATTTTTTGCCATTTTGAGGTGAAATTTTTCCTTTGGGGGGGTATTGCAACTTTTGGCCATTTTGAAGCGAAATTGTTCCTTTCGGGGGGTATTGCAACTTTTCGGCATTTTGAGGCGAAATTGTTCCTTTGGGGGGGGTATTGCAACTTTTGGCCATTTTGAAGCGAAATTGTTCCTTGGGGGGTATTGCAATTTTTTGCCATTTTCAGGCGAAATTGTTCCTTTGGGGGGGTATTGCAACTTTTGGCCATTTTGAAGTGAAATTGTTCCTTTGGGGGGGTATTGCAATTTTTTGCCATTTTGAGGCGAAATTGTTCCTTTGGGGGGGTATTGCAACTTTTGGCAATTTTGAAGCGAAATTGTTCCTTTCGGGGGGTATTGCAACTTTTCGGCATTTTGAGGCGAAATTGTTCCTTTGGGGGGGTATTGCAATTTTTTTTTCATTTTGAGGCGAAATTTTTCCTTTGGGGGGGTATTGCAACTTTTCGGCATTTTGAGGCGAAATTGTTCCTTTGGGGGGTATTGCAATTTTTTTTTCGTTTTGAGGTGAAATTGTTCCTTTGGGGGGGTATTGCAACTTTTGGCCATTTTGAAGCGAAATTGTTCCTTTGGAGGGGTATTGCAACTTTTCGGCATTTTGAGGCGAAATTGTTCCTTTGGGGGGGTATTGCAACTTTTGGCCATTTTGAAGCGAAATTGTTCCTTTGGGGGGGTATTGCAATTTTTTGCCATTTTGAGGCGAAATTGTTCCTTTGGGGGGGTATTGCAACTTTTGGCCATTTTGAAGCGAAATTGTTCCTTTCGGGGGGTATTGCAACTTTTCGGCATTTTGAGGCGAAATTGTTCCTTTGGGGGGGTATTGCAACTTTTGGCCATTTTGAAGCGAAATTGTTTCTTTGGGGGGGTATTGCAACTTTTGGCCATTTTGAAGCGAAATTGTTCCTTTGGGGGGGTATTGCAATTTTTTGCCATTTTGAGGCGAAATTGTTGCATTGGGGGGTATTGCATCTTTTCGCCATTTTGAAGCGAAATTGTTCCTTTCGGGGGGTATTGCAACTTTTCGGCATTTTGAGGCGAATTTGTTCCTTTGGGCGGGTATTGCAACTTTTGGCCATTTTGAAGCGAAATTGTACCTTTGGGGGGGTATTGCAACTTTTGGCCATTTTGAAGCGAAATTGTTTCTTTGGGGGGTATTGCAACTTTTCGGCATTTTGAGGCGAAATTGTTCCTTTGTGGGGTATTGCAATTTTTTGCCATTTTGAGGTGAAATTTTTCCTTTGGGGGGGTATTGCAACTTTTGGCCATTTTGAAGCGAAATTGTTCCTTTCGGGGGGTATTGCAACTTTTGGCCATTTTGAAGCGAAATTGTTCCTTTGGGGGGGTATTGCAATTTTTTGCCATTTTGAGGCGAAATTGTTGCTTTGGGGGGTATTGCATCTTTTCGCCATTTTGAAGCGAAATTGTTCCTTTCGGGGGGTATTGCAACTTTTCGGCATTTTGAGGCGAAATTGTTCCTTTGGGCGGGTATTGCAACTTTTGGCCATTTTGAAGCGAAATTGTACCTTTGGGGGGGTATTGCAACTTTTGGCCATTTTGAAGCGAAATTGTTTCTTTGGGGGGGTATTGCAACTTTTCGGCATTTTGAGGCGAAATTGTTCCTTTGTGGGGTATTGCAATTTTTTGCCATTTTGAGGTGAAATTTTTCCTTTGGGGGGGTATTGCAACTTTTGGCCATTTTGAAGCGAAATTGTTCCTTTCGGGGGGTATTGCAACTTTTCGGCATTTTGAGGCGAAATTGTTCCTTGGGGGGTATTGCAATTTTTTGCCATTTTCAGGCGAAATTGTTCCTTTGGGGGGGTATTGCAACTTTTGGCCATTTTGAAGTGAAATTGTTCCTTCGGGGGGGTATTGCAATTTTTTGCCATTTTGAGGCGAAATTGTTCCTTTGGGGGGGTATTGCAACTTTTGGCAATTTTGAAGCGAAATTGTTCCTTTCGGGGGGTATTGCAACTTTTCGGCATTTTGAGGCGAAATTGTTCCTTTGGGGGGGTATTGCAATTTTTTTTTCATTTTGAGGCGAAATTTTTCCTTTGGGGGGGTATTGCAACTTTTCGGCATTTTGAGGCGAAATTGTTCCTTTGGGGGGTATTGCAATTTTTTTTTCGTTTTGAGGTGAAATTGTTCCTTTGGGGGGGTATTGCAACTTTTGGCCATTTTGAAGCGAAATTGTTCCTTTGGAGGGGTATTGCAACTTTTCGGCATTTTGAGGCGAAATTGTTCCTTTGGGGGGGTATTGCAACTTTTGGCCATTTTGAAGCGAAATTGTTCCTTTGGGGGGGTATTGCAATTTTTTGCCATTTTGAGGCGAAATTGTTCCTTTGGGGGGGTATTGCAACTTTTGGCCATTTTGAAGCGAAATTGTTCCTTTCGGGGGGTATTGCAACTTTTCGGCATTTTGAGGCGAAATTGTTCCTTTGGGGGGGTATTGCAACTTTTGGCCATTTTGAAGCGAAATTGTTTCTTTCGGGGGGTATTGCAACTTTTCGGCATTTTGAGGCGAAATTGTTCCTTTGGGGGGGTATTGCAATTTTTTTCCATTTTGAGGCAAAATTGTTGCTTTGGGGGGGTATTGCATCTTTTGGCCATTTTGAAGCAAAATTGTTCCTTTGGGGGGTATTGCAATTTTTTGCTATTTTGAGGCGAAATTGTTCCTTTGGGGGGGTATTGCAACTTTTGGCCATTTTGAAGCGAAATTGTTCCTTTGGTGGGGTATTGCAAATTTTGGCCATTTTGAAGCGAAATTGTTCCTTTGGAGGGTTATTGAAATTTTTTGCCATTTTGAGGCGAAATTGTTCCTTTGGGGGGGTATTGCAACTTTTTGCCATTTTGAGGCGAAATTGTTCCTTTGGGGGGGTATTGCAACTTTTGGCCATTTTGAAGCGAAATTGTTCCTTTGGGTGGGTATTGCAACTTTTGGCCATTTTGAAGCGAAATTGTTCCTTTGGGGGGGTATTGCAACTTTTCGGCATTTTGAGGCGAAATTTTTCCTTTGGGGGGGTATTGCAATTTTTTGCCATTTTGAGGCGAAATTGTTCCTTTGGGGAGGTATTGCAACTTTTGGCCATTTTGAAGCGAAATTGTTCCTTTGGGGGGGTATTGCAACTTTTCGGCATTTTGAGGCGAAATTGTTTCTTTGGAAGGGTATTGCAATTTTTTGCCATTTTGAGGCGAAATTGTTCCTTTGGGGGGGTATTGCAACTTTTGGCCATTTTGAAGCGAAATTGTTCCTTTTGGGGGGTATTGCAACTTTTCGGCATTTTGAGGCGAAATTGTTCCTTTGGGGGGGTATTGCAACTTTTCGGCATTTTGAGGCGAAATTTTTCCTTTGGGAGGGTATTGCAATTTTTTGCCATTTTGAGGTGAAATTGTTCCTTTGGGGGGTATTGCAACTTTTGGCCATTTTGAAGCGAATTTGTTCCTTTGGGGGGGTATTGCTACTTTTGGCCATTTTGAAGTGAAATTGTTCCTTTAGGGGGGTATTGCAACTTTTCGGCATTTTGAGGCGAAATTTTTCCTTTGGGAGGGTATTGCAATTTTTTGCCATTTTGAGGTGAAATTGTTCTTTGGGGGGGTATTGCAACTTTTGGCCATTTTGAAGCGAAATTGTTCCTTTGGGGGGGTATTGCAATTTTTTGCCATTTTGAGGCGAAATTGTTGCTTTGGGGGGTATTGCATCTTTTCGCCATTTTGAAGCAAAATTGTTCCTTTCGGGGGGTATTGCAACTTTTCGGCATTTTGAGGCGAAATTGTTCCTTTGGGCGGGTATTGCAACTTTTGGCCATTTTGAAGCGAAATTGTACCTTTGGGGGGGTATTGCAACTTTTGGCCATTTTGAAGCGAAATTGTTTCTTTGGGGGGGTATTGCAACTTTTCGGCATTTTGAGGCGAAATTGTTCCTTTGTGGGGTATTGCAATTTTTTGCCATTTTGAGGTGAAATTTTTCCTTTGGGGGGGTATTGCAACTTTTGGCCATTTTGAAGCGAAATTGTTCCTTTCGGGGGTATTGCAACTTTTCGGCATTTTGAGGCGAAATTGTTCCTTTGGGGGGGTATTGCAACTTTTGGCCATTTTGAAGCGAAATTGTTCCTTTGGGGGGGTATTGCAATTTTTTGCCATTTTGAGGCGAAATTGTTCCTTTGGGGGGGTATTGCAACTTTTGGCCATTTTGAAGCGAAATTGTTCCTTTCGGGGGGTATTGCAACTTTTCGGCATTTTGAGGCGAAATTGTTCCTTTGGGGGGGTATTGCAACTTTTGGCCATTTTGAAGCGAAATTGTTTCTTTCGGGGGGTATTGCAACTTTTCGGCATTTTGAGGCGAAATTGTTCCTTTGGGGGGGTATTGCAATTTTTTTCCATTTTGAGGCGAAATTGTTGCTTTGGGGGGGTATTGCATCTTTTGGCCATTTTGAAGCAAAATTGTTCCTTTGGGGGGTATTGCAATTTTTTGCTATTTTGAGGCGAAATTGTTCCTTTGGGGGGGTATTGCAACTTTTGGCCATTTTGAAGCGAAATTGTTCCTTTGGTGGGGTATTGCAACTTTTGGCCATTTTGAAGCGAAATTGTTCCTTTGGAGGGTTATTGAAATTTTTTGCCATTTTGAGGCGAAATTGTTCCTTTGGGGGGGTATTGCAACTTTTTGCCATTTTGAGGCGAAATTGTTCCTTTGGGGGGGTATTGCAACTTTTGTCCATTTTGAAGCGAAATTGTTCCTTTGGGTGGGTATTGCAACTTTTGGCCATTTTGAAGCGAAATTGTTCCTTTGGGGGGGTATTGCAACTTTTCGGCATTTTGAGGCGAAATTTTTCCTTTGGGGGGGTATTGCAATTTTTTGCCATTTTGAGGCGAAATTGTTCCTTTGGGGAGGTATTGCAACTTTTGGCCATTTTGAAGCGAAATTGTTCCTTTGGGGGGGTATTGCAACTTTTCGGCATTTTGAGGCGAAATTGTTTCTTTGGAAGGGTATTGCAATTTTTTGCCATTTTGAGGCGAAATTGTTCCTTTGGGGGGGTATTGCAACTTTTGGCCATTTTGAAGCGAAATTGTTCCTTTTGGGGGGTATTGCAACTTTTCGGCATTTTGAGGCGAAATTGTTCCTTTGGGGGGGTATTGCAACTTTTCGGCATTTTGAGGCGAAATTTTTCCTTTGGGAGGGTATTGCAATTTTTTGCCATTTTGAGGTGAAATTGTTCCTTTGGGGGGTATTGCAACTTTTGGCCATTTTGAAGCGAATTTGTTCCTTTGGGGGGGTATTGCTACTTTTGGCCATTTTGAAGTGAAATTGTTCCTTTAGGGGGGTATTGCAACTTTTCGGCATTTTGAGGCGAAATTTTTCCTTTGGGAGGGTATTGCAATTTTTTGCCATTTTGAGGTGAAATTGTTCCTTTGGGGGGGTATTGCAACTTTTGGCCATTTTGAAGCGAAATTGTTCCTTTGGGGGGGTATTGCAATTTTTTGCCATTTTGAGGCGAAATTGTTGCTTTGGGGGGTATTGCATCTTTTCGCCATTTTGAAGCGAAATTGTTCCTTTCGGGGGGTATTGCAACTTTTCGGCATTTTGAGGCGAAATTGTTCCTTTGGGCGGGTATTGCAACTTTTGGCCATTTTGAAGCGAAATTGTACCTTTGGGGGGGTATTGCAACTTTTGGCCATTTTGAAGCGAAATTGTTTCTTTGGGGGGGTATTGCAACTTTTCGGCATTTTGAGGTGAAATTGTTCCTTTGTGGGGTATTGCAATTTTTTGCCATTTTGAGGTGAAATTTTTCCTTTGGGGGGGTATTGCAACTTTTGGCCATTTTGAAGCGAAATTGTTCCTTTCGGGGGGTATTGCAACTTTTCGGCATTTTGAGGCGAAATTGTTCCTTTGGGGGGGTATTGCAACTTTTGGCCATTTTGAAGCGAAATTGTTCCTTGGGGGGTATTGCAATTTTTTGCCATTTTCAGGCGAAATTGTTCCTTTGGGGGGGTATTGCAACTTTTGGCCATTTTGAAGTGAAATTGTTCCTTTGGGGGGGTATTGCAATTTTTTGCCATTTTGAGGCGAAATTGTTCCTTTGGGGGGGTATTGCAACTTTTGGCAATTTTGAAGCGAAATTGTTCCTTTCGGGGGGTATTGCAACTTTTCGGCATTTTGAGGCGAAATTGTTCCTTTGGGGGGGGTATTGCAATTTTTTTTTCATTTTGAGGCGAAATTTTTCCTTTGGGGGGGTATTGCAACTTTTCGGCATTTTGAGGCGAAATTGTTCCTTTGGGGGGTATTGCAATTTTTTTTTCGTTTTGAGGTGAAATTGTTCCTTTGGGGGGGTATTGCAACTTTTGGCCATTTTGAAGCGAAATTGTTCCTTTGGAGGGGTATTGCAACTTTTCGGCATTTTGAGGCGAAATTGTTCCTTTGGGGGGGTATTGCAACTTTTGGCCATTTTGAAGCGAAATTGTTCCTTGGGGGGTATTGCAATTTTTTGCCATTTTCAGGCGAAATTGTTCCTTTGGGGGGGTATTGCAACTTTTGGCCATTTTGAAGCGAAATTGTTCCTTTGGGGGGGTATTGCAATTTTTTGCCATTTTGAGGCGAAATTGTTCCTTTGGGGGGGTATTGCAACTTTTGGCCATTTTGAAGCGAAATTGTTCCTTTCGGGGGGTATTGCAACTTTTCGGCATTTTGAGGCGAAATTGTTCCTTTGGGGGGGTATTGCAACTTTTGGCCATTTTGAAGCGAAATTGTTTCTTTCGGGGGGTATTGCAACTTTTCGGCATTTTGAGGCGAAATTGTTCCTTTGGGGGGGTATTGCAATTTTTTTCCATTTTGAGGCGAAATTGTTGCTTTGGGGGGGTATTGCATCTTTTGGCCATTTTGAAGCAAAATTGTTCCTTTGGGGGGTATTGCAATTTTTTGCTATTTTGAGGCGAAATTGTTCCTTTGGGGGGGTATTGCAACTTTTGGCCATTTTGAAGCGAAATTGTTCCTTTGGTGGGGTATTGCAACTTTTGGCCATTTTGAAGCGAAATTGTTCCTTTGGAGGGTTATTGAAATTTTTTGCCATTTTGAGGCGAAATTGTTCCTTTGGGGGGGTATTGCAACTTTTTGCCATTTTGAGGCGAAATTGTTCCTTTGGGGGGGTATTGCTACTTTTGGCCATTTTGAAGCGAAATTGTTCCTTTGGGGGGGTATTGCAACTTTTGGCCATTTTGAAGCGAAATTGTTCCTTTGGGGGGGTATTGCAATTTTTTGCCATTTTGAGGCGAAATTGTTCCTTTGGGGGGGTATTGCAACTTTTGGCAATTTTGAAGCGAAATTGTTCCTTTCGGGGGGTATTGCAACTTTTCGGCATTTTGAGGCGAAATTGTTCCTTTGGGGGGGTATTGCAATTTTTTTTTCATTTTGAGGCGAAATTTTTCCTTTGGGGGGGTATTGCAACTTTTCGGCATTTTGAGGCGAAATTGTTCCTTTGGGGGGTATTGCAATTTTTTTTTCGTTTTGAGGTGAAATTGTTCCTTTGGGGGGGTATTGCAACTTTTGGCCATTTTGAAGCGAAATTGTTCCTTTGGAGGGGTATTGCAACTTTTCGGCATTTTGAGGCGAAATTGTTCCTTTGGGGGGGTATTGCAACTTTTGGCCATTTTGAAGCGAAATTGTTCCTTGGGGGGTATTGCAATTTTTTGCCATTTTCAGGCGAAATTGTTCCTTTGGGGGGGTATTGCAACTTTTGGCCATTTTGAAGCGAAATTGTTCCTTTGGGGGGGTATTGCAATTTTTTGCCATTTTGAGGCGAAATTGTTCCTTTGGGGGGGTATTGCAACTTTTGGCCATTTTGAAGCGAAATTGTTCCTTTCGGGGGGTATTGCAACTTTTCGGCATTTTGAGGCGAAATTGTTCCTTTGGGGGGGTATTGCAACTTTTGGCCATTTTGAAGCGAAATTGTTTCTTTCGGGGGGTATTGCAACTTTTCGGCATTTTGAGGCGAAATTGTTCCTTTGGGGGGGTATTGCAATTTTTTTCCATTTTGAGGCGAAATTGTTGCTTTGGGGGGGTATTGCATCTTTTGGCCATTTTGAAGCAAAATTGTTCCTTTGGGGGGTATTGCAATTTTTTGCTATTTTGAGGCGAAATTGTTCCTTTGGGGGGGTATTGCAACTTTTGGCCATTTTGAAGCGAAATTGTTCCTTTGGTGGGGTATTGCAACTTTTGGCCATTTTGAAACGAAATTGTTCCTTTGGAGGGTTATTGAAATTTTTTGCCATTTTGAGGCGAAATTGTTCCTTTGGGGGGGTATTGCAACTTTTTGCCATTTTGAGGCGAAATTGTTCCTTTGGGGGGGTATTGCAACTTTTGGCCATTTTGAAGCGAAATTGTTCCTTTGGGGGGGTATTGCAACTTTTGGCCATTTTGAAGCGAAATTGTTCCTTTGGGGGGGTATTGCAACTTTTCGGCATTTTGAGGCGAAATTGTTCCTTTGGGGGGGTATTGCAATTTTTTGCCATTTTGAGGCGAAATTGTTCCTTTGGGGAGGTATTGCAACTTTTGGCCATTTTGAAGCGAAATTGTTCCTTTGGGGGGGTATTGCAACTTTTCGGCATTTTGAGGCGAAATTGTTTCTTTGGAAGGGTATTGCAATTTTTTGCCATTTTGAGGCGAAATTGTTCCTTTGGGGGGGTATTGCAACTTCTGGCCATTTTGAAGCGAAATTGTTCCTTTTTGGGGGGTATTGCAACTTTTCGGCATTTTGAGGCGAAATTGTTCCTTTGGGGGGGTATTGCAACTTTTCGGCATTTTGAGGCGAAATTTTTCCTTTGGGAGGGTATTGCAATTTTTTGCCATTTTGAGGTGAAATTGTTCCTTTGGGGGGTATTGCAACTTTTGGCCATTTTGAGGCGAAATTTTTCCTTTGGGAGGGTATTGCAATTTTTTGCCATTTTGAGGTGAAATTGTTCCTTTGGGGGGGGGGTATTGCAACTTTTGGCCATTTTGAAGCGAAATTGTTCCTTTGGGGGGGTATTGCAACTTTTCGGCATTTTGAGGCGAAATTGTTCCTTTGGGGGGGTATTGCAATTTTTTGCCATTTTGAGGCGAAATTGTTCCTTTGGGGGGGTATTGCAACTTATGGCCATTTTGAAGCAAAATTGTTCCTTTCGGGGGGTATTGCAACTTTTCGGCATTTTGAGGCGAAATTGTTCCTTTGGGGGGGTATTGCAACTTTTGGCCATTTTGAGGCGAAATTGTTCCTTTGGGGGGGGGTATTGCAACTTTTGGCCATTTTGAAGCGAAATTGTTCCTTTTGGGGGGGGTATTGCAACTTTTCTGCATTTTGATGCGAAATTGTTCCTTTGGGGGGTATTGCAATTTTTTTTTCGTTTTGAGGTGAAAATGTTTTTTTGGGGGGGTATTGTAACTTTTGGCCATTTTGAAGCGAAATTGTTCCTTTGGGGGGGTATTGCAACTTTTCGGCATTTTGAGGCGAAATTGTTCCTTTGGGGGGGTATTGCAACTTTTCGGCATTTTGAGGCGAAATTTTTTCTTTGGGAGGGTATTGCAATTTTTTGCCATTTTGAGGTGAAATTGTTCCTTTGGGGGGGTATTGCAACTTTTGGCCATTTTGAGGCGAAATTTTTCCTTTGGGAGGGTATTGCAATTTTTTGCCATTTTGAGGTGAAATTGTTCCTTTGGGGGGGTATTGCAACTTTTGGCCATTTTGAAGCGAAATTGTTCCTTTGGGGGGGTATTGCAACTTTTCGGCATTTTGAGGCGAAATTGTTCCTTTGGGGGGTATTGCAATTTTTTGACATTGTGAGGCGAAATTGTTCCTTTGGGGGGGTATTGCAACTTTTGGCCATTTTGAAGCGAAATTGTTCCTTTGGGGGGGTATTGCAACTTTTCGGCATTTTGAGGCGAAATTGTTCCTTTGGGGGGGTATTGCAATTTTTGCCATTTTGAGGCGAAATTGTTCCTTTGGGGGGGTATTGCAACTTTTGGCCATTTTGAAGCAAAATTGTTCCTTTCGGGGGGTATTGCAACTTTTCGGCATTTTGAGGCGAAATTGTTCCATTGGGGGGGTATTGCAACTTTTGGCCATTTTGAGGCGAAATTGTTCCTTTGGGGGGGGGTATTGCAACTTTTCGGCATTTTGAGGCGAAATTTTTCCTTTGGGAGGGTATTGCAATTTTTTGCCATTTTGAGGTGAAATTGTTCCTTTGGGGGGTATTGCAACTTTTGGCCATTTTGAGGCGAAATTTTTCCTTTGGGAGGGTATTGCAATTTTTTGCCATTTTGAGGTGAAATTGTTCCTTTGGGGGGGGTATTGCAACTTTTGGCCATTTTGAAGCGAAATTGTTCCTTTGGGGGGGTATTGCAACGTTTCGGCATTTTGAGGCGAAATTGTTCCTTTGGGGGGGTATTGCAATTTTTTGCCATTTTGAGGTGAAATTGTTCCTTTGGGGGGGTATTGCAACTTATGGCCATTTTGAAGCAAAATTGTTCCTTTCGGGGGGTATTGCAACTTTTCGGCATTTTGAGGCGAAATTGTTCCTTTGGGGGGGTATTGCAACTTTTGGCCATTTTGAGGCGAAATTGTTCCTTTGGGGGGGGTATTGCAACTTTTGGCCATTTTGAAGCGAAATTGTTCCTTTGGGGGGGGTATTGCAACTTTTCTGCATTTTGATGCGAAATTGTTCCTTTGGGGGGTATTGCAATTTTTTTTTCGTTTTGAGGTGAAATTGTTTTTTTGGGGGGGTATTGTAACTTTTGGCCATTTTGAAGCGAAATTGTTCCTTTGGGGGGGTATTGCAACTTTTCGGCATTTTGAGGCGAAATTGTTCCTTTGGGGGGAGTATTGCAACTTTTGGCCATTTTGAAGCGAAATTGTTCCTTTGGGGGGGTATTGCAACTTTTGGCCATTTTGAAGCGAAATTGTTCCTTTTGGGGGGTATTGCAACTTTTCGGCATTTTGAGGCGAAATTGTTCCTTTGGGGGGGTATTGCAACTTTTCGGCATTTTGAGGCGAAATTTTTCCTTTGGGAGGGTATTGCAATTTTTTGCCATTTTGAGGTGAAATTGTTCCTTTGGGGGGGTATTGCAACTTTTGGCCATTTTGAGGCGAAATTTTTCCTTTGGGAGGGTATTGCAATTTTTTGCCATTTTGAGGTGAAATTGTTCCTTTGGGGGGGGTATTGCAACTTTTGGCCATTTTGAAGCGAAATTGTTCCTTTGGGGGGGTATTGCAACTTTTCGGCATTTTGAGGCGAAATTGTTCCTTTGGGGGGGTATTGCAATTTTTTGACATTGTGAGGCGAAATTGTTCCTTTGGGGGGGTATTGCAACTTTTGGCCATTTTGAAGCGAAATTGTTCCTTTGGGGGGGTATTGCAACTTTTCGGCATTTTGAGGCGAAATTGTTCCTTTGGGGGGTATTGCAATTTTTTGCCATTTTGAGGCGAATTTGTTCCTTTGGGGGGGTATTGCAACTTTTGGCCATTTTGAAGCAAAATTGTTCCTTTCGGGGGGTATTGCAACTTTTCGGCATTTTGAGGCGAAATTGTTCCTTTGGGGGGGTATTGCAACTTTTGGCCATTTTGAGGCGAAATTGTTCCTTTGGGGGGGGGGGTATTGCAACTTTTGGCCATTTTGAAGCGAAATTGTTCCTTTGGGGGGTATTGCAATTTTTTTTTCGTTTTGAGGTGAAATTGTTTTTTTGGGGGGGTATTGTAACTTTTGGCCATTTTGAAGAGAAATTGTTCCTTTGGGGGGGTATTGCAACTTTTCGGCATTTTGAGGCGAAATTGTTCCTTTGGGGGGAGTATTGCAACTTTTGGCCATTTTGAAGCGAAATTGTTCCTTTGGGGGGGTATTGCAACTTTTAGGCATTTTAAGGCGAAATTGTTCATTTGGGGGGGTATTGCAACTTTTCGGCATTTTGAGGCGAAATTGTTCCTTTGGGGGGTATTGCAATTTTTTTTTCATTTTGAGGTGAAATTTTTCCTTTGGGGGGGTATTGCAACTTTTGGCCATTTTGAAGCGAAACTGTTCCTTTGGGGGGGTATTGCAACTTTTCGGCATTTTGAGGCGAAATTGTTCTTTTGGGGGGTATTGCAACTTTTGGCCATTTTGAAGCGAAATTGTTCCTTGGGGGGTATTGCAATTTTTTGCCATTTTCAGGCGAAATTGTTCCTTTGGGGGGGTATTGCAACTTTTCGGTATTTTGAGGTGAAATTGTTCCTTTGGGGGGGTATTGCAATTTTTTTTCCATTTTGAAGCAAAATTGTTCCTTTGGGGGGGTATTGCAACTTTTGGCCATATTGAAGCGAAATTGTTCCTTTGGGGGGTATTACAATTTTTGGATATTTTGAGGCGAAATTGTTCCTTTGGGGGGTATTGCAATTTTTTGCCATTTTGAGGTGAAATTGTTGCTTTGGGGGGTATTGCATCTTTTGGCCATTTTGAAGCGAAATTGTTCCTTTCGGGGGGTATTGCAACTTTTCGGCATTTTGAGGTGAAATTGTTCCTTTGGGGGGGTATTGCAATTTTTTGCCATTTTGAGGCGAAATTGTTCCTTTGGGGGGGTATTGCAACTTTTGGCCATTTTGAAGCGAAATTGTTCCTTTGGGGGGGTATTGCAATTTTTTGCCATTTTGAGGCGAAATTGTTCTTTTGGGGGGGTATTGCAACTTTTGGCCATTTTGAAGCGAAATTGTTCCTTTGGGGGGGTATTGCAACTTTTGGCTATTTTGAAGCGAAATTGTTCCTTTGGGGGGGTATTGCAACTTTTCGGCATTTTGAGGCGAAATTGTTCCTTTGGGGGGGTATTGCAATTTTTTGCCATTTTGAGGTGAAATTGTTCCTTTGGGGGGTATTGCAACTTTTGGCCATTTTGAAGCGAAATTGTTCCTTTGGGGGGGTATTGCAATTTTTTGCCATTTTGAGGTGAAATTGTTCCTTTGGGGGGGTATTGCAACTTTTGGCCATTTTGAAGCGAAATTGTTCCTTTCGGGGGGTATTGCAACTTTTCGGCATTTTGAGGCGAAATTGTTCCTTTGGGGGGTTATTGCAATTTTTTTTTCATTTTGAGGAGAAATTTTTCCTTTGGAGGGGTATTGCAACTTTTGGCCATTTTGAAGCGAAATTGTTCCTTTAGGGGGGTATTGCAACTTTTCGGCATTTTGAGGCGAAATTGTTCCTTTGGGGGGGTATTGCAACTTTTGGCCATTTTGAAGCGAAATTATTTTTTTCGGGGGGTATTGCAACTTTTCGTCATTTTGAGGCGAAATTGTTCCTTTGGAGGGAATTGCAATTTTTTTTTCGTTTTGAGGCGAAATTGTTCCTTTGGGGGGGTATTGTAACTTTTCGGCATTTTGAGGCGAAATTGTTCCTTTGGGGGGGTATTGCAATTTTTTTTCATTTTGAGGAGAAATTTTTCCTTTGGAGGGGTATTGCAACTTTTGGCCATTTTGAAGCGAAATTGTTCCTTTGGGGGGGTATTGCAACTTTTCGGCATTTTGAGGCGAAATTGTTCCTTTGGGGGGGTATTGCAATTTTTTGCCATTTTGAGGCGAAATTGTTCCTTTGGGGGGGTATTGCAACTTTTGGCCATTTTGAAGCGAAATTATTTTTTTCGGGGAGTATTGCAACTTTTCGGCATTTTGAGGCGAAATTGTTCCTTTGGAGGGTATTGCAATTTTTTTTTCGTTTTGAGGCGAAATTGTTCCTTTGGGGGGGTATTGCAACTTTTGGCCATTTTGAAGCGAAATTGTTCCTTTGGGGGGGTATTGCAACTTTTCGGCATTTTGAGGCGAAATTGTTCCTTTGGGGGGGTATTGCAATTTTTTGCCATTTTGAGGCGAAATTGTTCCTTTGGTGGGGTATTGCAACTTTTGGCCATTTTGAAGCGAAATTGTTCCTTTGGGGGGTATTGCAATTTTTTTTTCGTTTTGAGGCGAAATAGTTCCTTTGGGGGGGTATTGCAACTTTTG
The DNA here is from genome assembly GCF_048569485.1 of Anomaloglossus baeobatrachus. Classification (NCBI taxonomy): domain Eukaryota; kingdom Metazoa; phylum Chordata; class Amphibia; order Anura; family Aromobatidae; genus Anomaloglossus; species Anomaloglossus baeobatrachus. The sequence continues at coordinate 344,724,332 of NC_134357.1, read as the reverse complement.
GCCATTTTGAAGCGAAATTGTTCCTTTGGGGGGTATTGCAATTTTTTTTTCGTTTTGAGGCGAAATAGTTCCTTTGGGGGGGTATTGCAACTTTTGGCCATTTTGAAGCGAAATTGTTCCTTTGGGGGGGTATTGCAACTTTTCGGCATTTTGAGGCGAAATTGTTCCTTTGGGGGGGTATTGCAATTTTTTGCCATTTTGAGGCGAAATTGTTCCTTTGGGGGGGTATTGCAACTTTTGGCCATTTTGAAGCGAAATTGTTCCTTTGGGGGGTATTGCAACTTTTCGGCATTTTGAGGCGAAATTGTTCCTTTGGGGGGGTATTGCAATTTTTTGCCATTTTGAGGCGAAATTGTTCCTTTGGGGGGTATTGCAATTTTTTTTTCGTTTTGAGGCGAAATAGTTCCTTTGGGGGGTATTGCAACTTTTCGGCATTTTGAGGCGAAATTTTTCCTTTGGGAGGGTATTGCAATTTTTTGCCATTTTGAGGTGAAATTGTTCCTTTGGGGGGGGGTATTGCAACTTTTGGCCATTTTGAAGCGAAATTGTTCCTTTGGGGGGGTATTGCAACTTTTCGGCATTTTGAGGCGAAATTGTTCCTTTGGGGGGGTATTGCAATTTTTTAAAATTGTGAGGCGAAATTGTTCCTTTGGGGGGGTATTGCAACTTTTGGCCATTTTGAAGCGAAATTGTTCCTTTGGGGGGGTATTGCAATTTTTTGCCATTTTGAGGCGAATTTGTTCCTTTGGGGGGGTATTGCAACTTTTCGGCATTTTGAGGCGAAATTGTTCCTTTGGGGGGGTATTGCAATTTTTTGCCATTTTGAGGCGAATTTGTTCCTTTGGGGGGGTATTGCAACTTTTGGCCATTTTGAAGCAAAATTGTTCCTTTCGGGGGGTATTGCAACTTTTCGGCATTTTGAGGCGAAATTGTTCCTTTGGGGGGGTATTGCAACTTTTGGCCATTTTGAGGCGAAATTGTTCCTTTGGGGGGGGTATTGCAACTTTTGGCCATTTTGAAGCGAAATTGTTCCTTTGGGGGGTATTGCAATTTTTTTTTCGTTTTGAGGTGAAATTGTTTTTTTGGGGGGGTATTGTAACTTTTGGCCATTTTGAAGAGAAATTGTTCCTTTGGGGGGGTATTGCAACTTTTCGGCATTTTGAGGCGAAATTGTTCCTTTGGGGGGAGTATTGCAACTTTTGGCCATTTTGAAGCGAAATTGTTCCTTTGGGGGGGTATTGCAACTTTTAGGCATTTTAAGGCGAAATTGTTCATTTGGGGGGGGTATTGCAACTTTTCGGCATTTTGAGGCGAAATTGTTCCTTTGGGGGGTATTGCAATTTTTTTTTCATTTTGAGGTGAAATTTTTCCTTTGGGGGGGTATTGCAACTTTTGGCCATTTTGAAGCGAAACTGTTCCTTTGGGGGGGTATTGCAACTTTTCGGCATTTTGAGGCGAAATTGTTCTTTTGGGGGGTATTGCAACTTTTGGCCATTTTGAAGCGAAATTGTTCCTTGGGGGGTATTGCAATTTTTTGCCATTTTCAGGCGAAATTGTTCCTTTGGGGGGGTATTGCAACTTTTCGGCATTTTGAGGTGAAATTGTTCCTTTGGGGGGGTATTGCAATTTTTTTTCCATTTTGAAGCAAAATTGTTCCTTTGGGGGGGTATTGCAACTTTTGGCCATATTGAAGCGAAATTGTTCCTTTGGGGGGTATTACAATTTTTGGATATTTTGAGGCGAAATTGTTCCTTTGGGGGGTATTGCAATTTTTTGCCATTTTGAGGTGAAATTGTTGCTTTGGGGGGTATTGCATCTTTTGGCCATTTTGAAGCGAAATTGTTCCTTTCGGGGGGTATTGCAACTTTTCGGCATTTTGAGGTGAAATTGTTCCTTTGGGGGGGTATTGCAATTTTTTGCCATTTTGAGGCGAAATTGTTCCTTTGGGGGGGTATTGCAACTTTTGGCCATTTTGAAGCGAAATTGTTCCTTTGGGGGGGTATTGCAATTTTTTGCCATTTTGAGGCGAAATTGTTCCTTTGGGGGGGTATAACAACTTTTGGCCATTTTGAAGCGAAATTGTTCCTTTGGGGGGGTATTGCAACTTTTGGCTATTTTGAAGCGAAATTGTTCCTTTGGGGGGGTATTGCAACTTTTCGGCATTTTGAGGCGAAATTGTTCCTTTGGGGGGGTATTGCAATTTTTTGCCATTTTGAGGTGAAATTGTTCCTTTGGGGGGTATTGCAACTTTTGGCCATTTTGAAGCGAAATTGTTCCTTTAGGGGGGTATTGCAATTTTTTGCCATTTTGAGGTGAAATTGTTCCTTTGGGGGGGTATTGCAACTTTTGGCCATTTTGAAGCGAAATTGTTCCTTTCGGGGGGTATTGCAACTTTTCGGCATTTTGAGGCGAAATTGTTCCTTTGGGGGGTTATTGCAATTTTTTTTTTATTTTGAGGAGAAATTTTTCCTTTGGAGGGGTATTGCAACTTTTGGCCATTTTGAAGCGAAATTGTTCCTTTAGGGGGGTATTGCAACTTTTCGGCATTTTGAGGCGAAATTGTTCCTTTGGGGGGGTATTGCAACTTTTGGCCATTTTGAAGCGAAATTATTTTTTTCGGGGGGTATTGCAACTTTTCGTCATTTTGAGGCGAAATTGTTCCTTTGGAGGGAATTGCAATTTTTTTTTCGTTTTGAGGCGAAATTGTTCCTTTGGGGGGGTATTGCAACTTTTCGGCATTTTGAGGCGAAATTGTTCCTTTGGGGGGGTATTGCAATTTTTTTTTCATTTTGAGGAGAAATTTTTCCTTTGGAGGGGTATTGCAACTTTTGGCCATTTTGAAGCGAAATTGTTCCTTTGGGGGGGTATTGCAACTTTTCGGCATTTTGAGGCGAAATTGTTCCTTTGGGGGGGTATTGCAATTTTTTGCCATTTTGAGGCGAAATTGTTCCTTTGGGGGGGTATTGCAACTTTTGGCCATTTTGAAGCGAAATTATTTTTTTCGGGGAGTATTGCAACTTTTCGGCATTTTGAGGCGAAATTGTTCCTTTGGAGGGTATTGCAATTTTTTTTTCGTTTTGAGGCGAAATTGTTCCTTTGGGGGGGTATTGCAACTTTTGGCCATTTTGAAGCGAAATTGTTCCTTTGGGGGGGTATTGCAACTTTTCGGCATTTTGAGGCGAAATTGTTCCTTTGGGGGGGTATTGCAATTTTTTGCCATTTTGAGGCGAAATTGTTCCTTTGGTGGGGTATTGCAACTTTTGGCCATTTTGAAGCGAAATTGTTCCTTTGGGGGGGTATTGCAACTTTTCGGCATTTTGAGGCGAAATTGTTCCTTTGGGGGGGTATTGCAATTTTTTGCCATTTTGAGGCGAAATTGTTCCTTTGGGGGGTATTGCAATTTTTTTTTCGTTTTGAGGCGAAATAGTTCCTTTGGGGGGGTATTGCAACTTTTGGCCATTTTGAAGCGAAATTGTTCCTTTGGGGGGGTATTGCAACTTTTCGGCATTTTGAGGCGAAATTGTTCCTTTGGGGGGGTATTGCAATTTTTTGCCATTTTGAGGCGAAATTGTTCCTTTGGGGGGGTATTGCAACTTTTGGCCATTTTGAAGCGAAATTGTTCCTTTGGGGGGTATTGCAACTTTTCGGCATTTTGAGGCGAAATTGTTCCTTTGGGGGGGTATTGCAATTTTTTGCCATTTTGAGGCGAAATTGTTCCTTTGGGGGGTATTGCAATTTTTTTTTCGTTTTGAGGCGAAATAGTTCCTTTGGGGGGGTATTGCAACTTTTGGCCATTTTGAAGCGAAATTGTTCCTTTGGGGGGGTATTGCAATTTTTTGCCATTTTGAGGCGAAATTGTTCCTTTGGGGGGTATTGCAACGTTTCGGCATTTTGAGGCGAAATTGTTCCTTTGGGGGGGGTATTGGAACTTTTGGCCATTTTGAAGCGAAATTGTTCCTTTCGGGGGGTATTGCAACTTTTCGGCATTTTGAGGCAAAATTGTTCCTTTGGGGGGGTATTGCAATTTTTTTCCATTTTGAGGCGAAATTGTTGCTTTGGGGGGGTATTGCATTTTTTGGCCATTTTGAGGCGAAATTGTTCCTTTGGGGGGGTATTGCAACTTTTCGGCATTTTGAGGCGAAATTGTTCCTTTGGGGGGAGTATTGCAACTTTTGGCCATTTTGAAGCGAAATTGTTCCTTTGGGGGGTATTGCAACTTTTCGGAATTTGAGGCGAAATTGTTCATTTGGGGGGGGTATTGCAACTTTTCGGCATTTTGAGGCGAAATTGTTCCTTTGGGGGGTATTGCAATTTTTTTTCATTTTGAGGTGAAATTTTTCCTTTGGGGGGGTATTGCAACTTTTGGCCATTTTGAAGCGAAACTGTTCCTTTGGGGGGGTATTGCAACTTTTCGGCATTTTGAGGCGAAATTGTTCTTTTGGGGGGGATTGCAATTTTTTGCCATTTTGAGGCGAAATTGTTCCTTTGGGGGGGGTATTGCAACTTTTGGCCATTTTGAAGCGAAATTGTTTCTTTGGGGGGGTATTGCAATTTTTTGCCATTTTGAGGCGAAATTGTTCCTTTGGGGGGGTATTGCAACTTTTCGGCATTTTGAGGCGAAATTGTTCCTTTGGGGGGTATTGCAATTTTTTTTCCATTTTGAAGCAAAATTGTTCCTTTGGGGGGGGTATTGCAACTTTTGGCCATATTGAAGCGAAATTGTTCCTTTGGGGGGTATTACAATTTTTGAATATTTTGAGGCGAAATTGTTCCTTTGGGGGGTATTGCAATTTTTTGCCATTTTGAGGTGAAATTGTTGCTTTGGGGGGTTTGCATCTTTTGGCCATTTTGAAGCGAAATTGTTCCTTTCGGGGGGTATTGCAACTTTTCGGCATTTTGAGGCGAAATTGTTCCTTTGGGGGGGTATTGCAACTTTTGGCCATTTTGAAGCGAAATTATTTTTTTCGGGGGGTATTGCAACTTTTCGTCATTTTGAGGCGAAATTGTTCCTTTGGAGGGAATTGCAATTTTTTTTTCGTTTTGAAGCGAAATTGTTCCTTTGGGGGGGTATTGCAATTTTTTGCCATTTTGAGGTGAAATTGTTCCTTTGGGGGGGTATTGCAACTTTTGGCCATTTTGAAGCGAAATTGTTCCTTTCGGGGGGTATTGCAACTTTTCGGCATTTTGAGGCGAAATTGTTCCTTTGGGGGGTTATTGCAATTTTTTTTTCATTTTGAGGAGAAATTTTTCCTTTGGAGGGGTATTGCAACTTTTGGCCATTTTGAAGCGAAATTGTTCCTTTAGGGGGGTATTGCAACTTTTCGGCATTTTGAGGCGAAATTGTTCCTTTGGGGGGGTATTGCAACTTTTGGCCATTTTGAAGCGAAATTATTTTTTTCGGGGGGTATTGCAACTTTTCGTCATTTTGAGGCGAAATTGTTCCTTTGGAGGGAATTGCAATTTTTTTTTCGTTTTGAGGCGAAATTGTTCCTTTGGGGGGGTATTGCAACTTTTCGGCATTTTGAGGCGAAATTGTTCCTTTGGGGGGGTATTGCAATTTTTTGCCATTTTGAGGCGAAATTGTTCCTTTGGGGGGGTATTGCAACTTTTGGCCATTTTGAAGCGAAATTATTTTTTTCGGGGAGTATTGCAACTTTTCGGCATTTTGAGGCGAAATTGTTCCTTTGGAGGGTATTGCAATTTTTTTTTCGTTTTGAGGCGAAATTGTTCCTTTGGGGGGGTATTGCAACTTTTGGCCATTTTGAAGCGAAATTGTTCCTTTGGGGGGGTATTGCAACTTTTCGGCATTTTGAGGCGAAATTGTTCCTTTGGGGGGGTATTGCAATTTTTTGCCATTTTGAGGCGAAATTGTTCCTTTGGGGGGTATTGCAATTTTTTTTTCGTTTTGAGGCGAAATAGTTCCTTTGGGGGGGTATTGCAACTTTTGGCCATTTTGAAGCGAAATTGTTCCTTTGGGGGGTATTGCAACTTTTCGGCATTTTGAGGCGAAATTGTTCCTTTGGGGGGGTATTGCAATTTTTTGCCATTTTGAGGCGAAATTGTTCCTTTGGGGGGGTATTGCAACTTTTGGCCATTTTGAAGCGAAATTGTTCCTTTGGGGGGTATTGCAACTTTTCGGCATTTTGAGGCGAAATTGTTCCTTTGGGGGGGTATTGCAATTTCTTGCCATTTTGAGGCGAAATTGTTCCTTTGGGGGGTATTGCAATTTTTTTTTCGTTTTGAGGCGAAATAGTTCCTTTGGGGGGGTATTGCAACTTTTGGCCATTTTGAAGCGAAATTGTTCCTTTGGGGGGGTATTGCAATTTTTTGCCATTTTGAGGCGAAATTGTTCCTTTGGGGGGTATTGCAACGTTTCGGCATTTTGAGGCGAAATTGTTCCTTTGGGGGGGGTATTGGAACTTTTGGCCATTTTGAAGCGAAATTGTTCCTTTCGGGGGGTATTGCAACTTTTCGGCATTTTGAGGCAAAATTGTTCCTTTGGGGGGGTATTGCAATTTTTTTCCATTTTGAGGCGAAATTGTTGCTTTGGGGGGGTATTGCATTTTTTGGCCATTTTGAGGCGAAATTGTTCCTTTGGGGGGGTATTGCAACTTTTCAGCATTTTGAGGCGAAATTGTTCCTTTGGGGGGTTATTGCAATTTTTTTTTCATTTTGAGGAGAAATTTTTCCTTTGGAGGGGTATTGCAACTTTTGGCCATTTTGAAGCGAAATTGTTCCTTTAGGGGGGTATTGCAACTTTTCGGCATTTTGAGGCGAAATTGTTCCTTTGGGGGGGTATTGCAACTTTTGGCCATTTTGAAGCGAAATTATTTTTTTCGGGGGGTATTGCAACTTTTCGTCATTTTGAGGCGAAATTGTTCCTTTGGAGGGAATTGCAATTTTTTTTTCGTTTTGAGGCGAAATTGTTCCTTTGGGGGGGTATTGCAACTTTTCGGCATTTTGAGGCGAAATTGTTCCTTTGGGGGGGTATTGCAATTTTTTTTTCATTTTGAGGAGAAATTTTTCCTTTGGAGGGGTATTGCAACTTTTGGCCATTTTGAAGCGAAATTGTTCCTTTGGGGGGGTATTGCAACTTTTCGGCATTTTGAGGCGAAATTGTTCCTTTGGGGGGGTATTGCAATTTTTTGCCATTTTGAGGCGAAATTGTTCCTTTGGGGGGGTATTGCAACTTTTGGCCATTTTGAAGCGAAATTATTTTTTTCGGGGAGTATTGCAACTTTTCGGCATTTTGAGGCGAAATTGTTCCTTTGGAGGGTATTGCAATTTTTTTTTCGTTTTGAGGCGAAATTGTTCCTTTGGGGGGGTATTGCAACTTTTGGCCATTTTGAAGCGAAATTGTTCCTTTGGGGGGGTATTGCAACTTTTCGGCATTTTGAGGCGAAATTGTTCCTTTGGGGGGGTATTGCAATTTTTTGCCATTTTGAGGCGAAATTGTTCCTTTGGGGGGTATTGCAATTTTTTTTTCGTTTTGAGGCGAAATAGTTCCTTTGGGGGGGTATTGCAACTTTTGGCCATTTTGAAGCGAAATTGTTCCTTTGGGGGGGTATTGCAACTTTTCGGCATTTTGAGGCGAAATTGTTCCTTTGGGGGGGTATTGCAATTTTTTGCCATTTTGAGGCGAAATTGTTCCTTTGGGGGGGTATTGCAACTTTTGGCCATTTTGAAGCGAAATTGTTCCTTTGGGGGGTATTGCAACTTTTCGGCATTTTGAGGCGAAATTGTTCCTTTGGGGGGGTATTGCAATTTCTTGCCATTTTGAGGCGAAATTGTTCCTTTGGGGGGTATTGCAATTTTTTTTTCGTTTTGAGGCGAAATAGTTCCTTTGGGGGGGTATTGCAACTTTTGGCCATTTTGAAGCGAAATTGTTCCTTTGGGGGGGTATTGCAATTTTTTGCCATTTTGAGGCGAAATTGTTCCTTTGGGGGGTATTGCAACGTTTCGGCATTTTGAGGCGAAATTGTTCCTTTGGGGGGGGTATTGGAACTTTTGGCCATTTTGAAGCGAAATTGTTCCTTTCGGGGGGTATTGCAACTTTTCGGCATTTTGAGGCAAAATTGTTCCTTTGGGGGGGTATTGCAATTTTTTTCCATTTTGAGGCGAAATTGTTGCTTTGGGGGGGTATTGCATTTTTTGGCCATTTTGAGGCGAAATTGTTCCTTTGGGGGGGTATTGCAACTTTTCAGCATTTTGAGGCGAAATTGTTCCTTTGGGGGGAGTATTGCAACTTTTGGCCATTTTGAAGCGAAATTGTTCCTTTGGGGGGTATTGCAACTTTTCGGAATTTGAGGCGAAATTGTTCATTTGGGGGGGTATTGCAACTTTTCGGCATTTTGAGGCGAAATTGTTCCTTTGGGGGGTATTGCAATTTTTTTTCATTTTGAGGTGAAATTTTTCCTTTGGGGGGGTATTGCAACTTTTGGCCATTTTGAAGCGAAACTGTTCCTTTGGGGGGGTATTGCAACTTTTCGGCATTTTGAGGCGAAATTGTTCTTTTGGGGGGGGATTGCAATTTTTTGCCATTTTGAGGCGAAATTGTTCCTTTGGGGGGGTATTGCAACTTTTGGCCATTTTGAAGCGAAATTGTTTCTTTGGGGGGGTATTGCAATTTTTTGCCATTTTGAGGCGAAATTGTTCCTTTGGGGGGGTATTGCAACTTTTCGGCATTTTGAGGCGAAATTGTTCCTTTGGGGGGTATTGCAATTTTTTTTCCATTTTGAAGCAAAATTGTTCCTTTGGGGGGGTATTGCAACCTTTGGCCATATTGAAGCGAAATTGTTCCTTTGGGGGGTATTACAATTTTTGGATATTTTGAGGCGAAATTGTTCCTTTGGGGGGTATTGCAATTTTTTGCCATTTTGAGGTGAAATTGTTGCTTTGGGGGGTTTGCATCTTTTGGCCATTTTGAAGCGAAATTGTTCCTTTCGGGGGGTATTGCAACTTTTCGGCATTTTGAGGCGAAATTGTTCCTTTGGGGGGGTATTGCAACTTTTGGCCATTTTGAAGCGAAATTATTTTTTTCGGGGGGTATTGCAACTTTTCGTCATTTTGAGGCGAAATTGTTCCTTTGGAGGGAATTGCAATTTTTTTTTCGTTTTGAGGCGAAATTGTTCCTTTGGGGGGGTATTGCAACTTTTCGGCATTTTGAGGCGAAATTGTTTTTTTGGGGGGGTATTGCAATTTTTTGCCATTTTGAGGCGAAATTGTTCCTTTGGGGGGGTATTGCAACTTTTGGCCATTTTGAAGCGAAATTGTTCCTTTGGGGGGGTATTGCAACTTTTCGGCATTTTGAGGCCAAATTGTTCCTTTGGGGGGGTATTGCAACTTTTCGGCATTTTGAGGTGAAATTGTTCCTTTGGGGGGGTATTGCAACTTTTGGCCATTTTGAAGCGAAATTGTTCCTTTGGGGGGTATTGCAATTTTTTGCCATTTTGAGGCGAAATTGTTCCTTTGGGGGTATTGCAACTTTTGGCCATTTTGAAGCGAAATTGTTCCTTTGGGGGGGTATTGCAATTTTTTGCCATTTTGAGGTGAAATTGTTCCTTTGGGGGGGTATTGCAACTTTTGGCCATTTTGAAGCGAAATATTTCCTTTCGGGGGGTATTGCAACTTTTCGGCATTTTGAGGCGAAATTGTTCCTTTGGGGGGGTATTGCAATTTTTTTTTCATTTTGAGGAGAAATTTTTCCTTTGAAGGGGTATTGCAACTTTTGGCCATTTTGAAGCGAAATTGTTCCTTTGGGGGGGTATTGCAACTTTTCGGCATTTTGAGGCGAAATTGTTCCTTTGGGGGGGTATTGCAATTTTTTGCCATTTTGAGGCGAAATTGTTCCTTTGGGGGGGTATTGCAACTTTTGGCCATTTTGAAGCGAAATTATTTTTTTCGGGGGGTATTGCAACTTTTCGGCATTTTGAGGCGAAACTGTTCCTTTGGAGGGTATTGCAATTTTTTTTTCGTTTTGAGGCGAAATTGTTCCTTTGGGGGGGTATTGCAACTTTTGGCCATTTTGAAGCGAAATTGTTCCTTTGGGGGGGTATTGCAACTTTTCGGCATTTTGAGGCGAAATTGTTCCTTTGGGGGGGTATTGCAATTTTTTGCCATTTCGAGGCGAAATTGTTCCTTTGGGGGGGTATTGCAATTTTTTTTTCATTTTGAGGAGAAATTTTTCCTTTGGAGGGGTATTGCAACTTTTGGCCATTTTGAAGCGAAATTGTTCCTTTGGGGGGGGTATTGCAACTTTTCGGCATTTTGAGGCGAAATTGTTCCTTTGGGGGGGTATTGCAATTTTTTGCCATTTTGAGGCGAAATTGTTCCTTTGGGGGGGTATTGCAACTTTTGGCCATTTTGAAGCGAAATTATTTTTTTCGGGGGGTATTGCAACTTTTCGGCATTTTGAGGCGAAATTGTTCCTTTGGAGGGTATTGCAATTTTTTTTTCGTTTTGAGGCGAAATTGTTCCTTTGGGGGGGTATTGCAACTTTTGGCCATTTTGAAGCGAAATTGTTCCTTTGGGGGGGTATTGCAACTTTTCGGCATTTTGAGGCGAAATTGTTCCTTTGGGGGGGTATTGCAATTTTTTGCCATTTTGAGGCGAAATTGTTCCTTTGGGGGGGTATTGCAACTTTTGGCCATTTTGAAGCGAAATTGTTCCTTTGGGGGGGTATTGCAACTTTTCGGCATTTTGAGGCGAAATTGTTCCTTTGGGGGGGTATTGCAATTTTTTGCCATTTTGAGGCGAAATTGTTCCTTTGGGGGGTATTGCAATTTTTTTTTCGTTTTGAGGCGAAATAGTTCCTTTGGGGGGGTATTGCAACTTTTGGCCATTTTGAAGCGAAATTGTTCCTTTGGGGGGGTATTGCAATTTTTTGCCATTTTGAGGCGAAATTGTTCCTTTGGGGGGGGTATTGCAACGTTTCGGCATTTTGAGGCGAAATTGTTCCTTTGGGGGGTATTGGAACTTTTGGCCATTTTGAAGCGAAATTGTTCCTTTCGGGGGGTATTGCAACTTTTCGGCATTTTGAGGCGAAATTGTTTCTTTGGGGGGGTATTGCAATTTTTTTCCATTTTGAGGCGAAATTGTTGCTTTGGGGGGGTATTGCATTTTTTGGCCATTTTGAGGCGAAATTGTTCCTTTGGGGGGGTATTGCAACTTTTTGCCATTTTGAGGCGAAATTGTTCCTTTGGGGGGTATTGCAACTTTTGGCCATTTTGAAGCGAAATTGTTCCTTTTGGGGGGTATTGGAACTTTTCGGCATTTTGAGGCAAAATTGTTCCTTTGGGGGGTATTGCAATTTTTTTTTCGTTTTGAGGCGAAATTGTTCCTTTGGGAGGGTATTGCAACTTTTGGCCATTTTGAAGCGAAATTGTTCCTTTGGGGGGGTATTGCAACTTTTCGGCATTTTGAGGCGAAATTGTTCCTTTGGGGGGGTATTGCAATTTTTTGCCATTTTGAGGCGAAATTGTTCCTTTGGGGGGTATTGCAACTTTTGGCCATTTTGAAGCGAAATTGTTTCTTTGGAAGGGTATTGCAATTTTTTGCCATTTTGAGGCGAAATTGTTCCTTGGGGGGGGGTATTGCAACTTTTGGCTATTTTGAAGCGAAATTGTTCCTTTCGGGGGGTATTGCAACTTTTCGGCATTTTGAGGCGAAATTGTTCCTTTGGGGGGGTATTGCAACTTTTCGGCATTTTGAGGCGAAATTTTTCCTTTGGGAGGGTATTGCAATTTTTTGCCATTTTGAGGTGAAATTGTTCCTTTGGGGGGGTATTGCAACTTTTGGCCATTTTGAAGCGAAATTGTTCCTTTGGGGGGGTATTGCAACTTTTTGGCATTTTGAGGCGAAATTGTTCCTTTGGGGGGGTATTGCAATTTTTTGCCATTTTGAGGCGAAATTGTTCCTTTGGGGGGGTATTGCAACTTTTGGCCATTTTGAAGCGAAATTGTTCCTTTCGGGGGGTATTGCAACTTTTCGGCATTTTGAGGCGAAATTGTTCCTTTGGGGGGGTATTGCAACTTTTGGCCATTTTGAGGCGAAATTGTTCCTTTGGGGGGGTATTGCAACTTTTGGCCATTTTGAAGCGAAATTGTTCCTTTGGGGGGGTATTGCAACTTTTCGGCATTTTGAGGCGAAATTGTTCCTTTGGGGGGGTATTGCAATTTTTTTTTTCATTTTGAGGCGAAATTTTTCCTTTGGGGGGGTATTGCAACTTTTGGCCATTTTGAAGAGAAATTGTTCTTTTGGGGGGGTATTGCAACTTTTCGGCATTTTGAGGCGAAATTGTTCCTTTGGGGGGGTATTGCAATTTTTTGCCATTTTGAGGCGAAATTGTTCCTTTGGGGGGGTATTGCAATTTTATGCCATTTTGAGGCGAAATTGTTCCTTTGGGGGGGTATTGCAACTTTTGGCCATTTTGAATCGAAATTGTTCCTTTGGGGGGGTATTGCAACTTTTGGCCATTTTGAAGCGAAATTGTTCCTTTCGGGGGGTATTGCAACTTTTCTGCATTTTGATGCGAAATTGTTCCTTTGGGGGTATTGCAATTTTTTTTTCGTTTTGAGGTGAAATTGTTCCTTTGGGGGGGTATTGCAACTTTTGGCCATTTTGAAGCGAAATTGTTCCTTTCGGGGGGTATTGCAACTTTTCGGCATTTTGAGGCGAAATTGTTCCTTTGGGGGGGTATTGCAACTTTTGGCCATTTTGAAGCGAAATTGTTCCTTTGGGGGGGTATTGCAACTTTTCGGCATTTTGAGGCCAAATTGTTCCTTTGGGGGGGTATTGCAATTTTTTTTTCATTTTGAGGCGAAATTTTTCCTTTGGGGGGGGTATTGCAATTTTTTGCCATTTTGAGGTGAAATTGTTGCTTGGGGGGTATTGCATCTTTTGGCCATTTTGAAACGAAATTGTTCCTTTCGGGGGGTATTGCAACTTTTCGGCATTTTGAGGTGAAATTGTTCCTTTGGGGGGTATTGCAATTTTTTGCCATTTTAAAGCGAAATTGTTCCTTTGGGAGGGTATTGCAACTTTTGGCCATTTTGAAGCGAAATTGTTCCTTTGGGGGAGTATTGCAATTTTTTGCCATTTTGAGGCGAAATTGTTCCTTTGGGGGGTATTGCAACTTTTGGCCATTTTGAAGCGAAATTGTTCCTTTGGGGGGGTATTGCAATTTTTTGCCATTTTGAGGTGAAATTGTTCCTTTGGGGGGTATTGCAACTTTTGGCCATTTTGAAGCGAAATTGTTCCTTTCGGGGGGTATTGCAACTTTTCGGCATTTTGAGGCGAAATTGTTCCTTTGGGGGGGTATTGCAATTTTTTTTTCATTTTGAGGAGAAATTTTTCCTTTGGAGGGGTATTGCAACTTTTGGCCATTTTGAAGCGAAATTGTTCCTTTGGGGGGGTATTGCAACTTTTCGGCATTTTGAGGCGAAATTGTTCCTTTGGGGGGGTATTGCAATTTTTTGCCATTTTGAGGCGAAATTGTTCCTTTGGGGGGGTATTGCAATTTTTTTTTCATTTTGAGGAGAAATTTTTCCTTTGGAGGGGTATTGCAACTTTTGGCCATTTTGAAGCGAAATTGTTCCTTTGGGGGGGTATTGCAACTTTTCGGCATTTTGAGGCGAAATTGTTCCTTTGGGGGGGTATTGCAATTTTTTGCCATTTTGAGGCGAAATTGTTCCTTTGGGGGGGTATTGCAACTTTTGGCCATTTTGAAGCGAAATTATTTTTTTCGGGGGGTATTGCAACTTTTCGGCATTTTGAGGCGAAATTGTTCCTTTGGAGGGTATTGCAATTTTTTTTTCGTTTTGAGGCGAAATTGTTCCTTTGGGGGGGTATTGCAATTTTTTGCCATTTTGAGGCGAAATTGTTCCTTTGGGGGGTATTGCAACTTTTGGCCATTTTGAAGCGAAATTGTTCCTTTGGGGGGGTATTGCAACTTTTCGGCATTTTGAGGCGAAATTGTTCCTTTGGGGGGGTATTGCAATTTTTTTCCATTTTGAGGCGAAATTGTTGCTTTGGGGGGGTATTGCATTTTTTGGCCATTTTGAGGCGAAATTGTTCCTTTGGGGTGGTATTGCAACTTTTGGCCATTTTGAAGCGAAATTGTTCCTTTGGGGGGGTATTGCAACTTTTGGCCATTTTGAAGTGAAATTGTTCCTTTGGGGGGTTATTGCAATTTTTTGCCATTTTGAGGCGAAATTGTTCCTTTGGGGGGTATTGCAACTTTTTGCCATTTTGAGGCGAAATTGTTCCTTTGGGGGGGTATTGCAACTTTTGGCCATTTTGAAGCGAAATTGTTCCTTTCGGGGGGTATTGCAACTTTTCGGCATTTTGAGGCGAAATTGTTCCTATGGGGGGTATTGCAATTTTTTTTTCGTTTTGAGGCGAAATTGTTCCTTTGGGGGGGTATTGCAACTTTTGGCCATTTTGAAGCGAAATTGTTCCTTTGGGGGGGTATTGCAACTTTTCGGCATTTTGAGGCGAAATTGTTCCTTTGGGGGGGGGTATTGCAATTTTTTGCCATTTTGAGGCGAAATTGTTCCTTTGGGGGGTATTGCAACTTTTGGCCATTTTGAAGCGAAATTGTTCCTTTGGGGGGGTATTGCAACTTTTCGGCATTTTGAGGCGAAATTGTTTCTTTGGAAGGGTATTGCAATTTTTTGCCATTTTGAGGTGAAATTGTTCCTTTGGGGGGGGTATTGCAACTTTTGGCTATTTTGAAGCGAAATTGTTCCTTTCGGGGGGTATTGCAACTTTTCGGCATTTTGAGGCGAAATTGTTCCTTTGGGGGGGTATTGCAACTTTTCGGCATTTTGAGGCGAAATTGTTCCTTTGGGGGGGTATTGCAATTTTTTGCCATTTTGAGGCGAAATTGTTCCTTTGGGGGGGTATTGCAACTTTTGGCCATTTTGAAGCGAAATTGTTCCTTTGGGGGGGTATTGCAACTTTTCTTCATTTTGAGGCGAAATTGTTCCTTTGGGGGGGTATTGCAATTTTTTGCCATTTTGAGGCGAAATTGTTCCTTTGGGGGGTATTGCAACTTTTGGCCATTTTGAAGCGAAATTGTTCCTTTGGGGGGGTATTGCAATTTTTTGCCATTTTGAGGCGAAATTGTTCCTTTGGGGGGGTATTGCAACTTTTCGCCATTTTGAAGCGAAATTGTTCCTTTGGGGGGGTATTGCAACTTTTCGGCATTTTGAGGCGAAATTGTTCCTTTGGGGGGGTATTGCAATTTTTTGCCATTTTGAGGCGAAATTGTTCCTTTGGGGGGGTATTGCAACTTTTGGCCATTTTGAAGCGAAATCGTTCCTTTGGGGGGGTATTGCAACTTTTCGGCATTTTGAGGCGAAATTGTTCCTTTGGGGGGGTATTGCAACTTTTGGCCATTTTGAGGCGAAATTGTTCCTTTGGGGGGGTATTGCAACTTTTCGGCATTTTGAGGCGAAATTGTTCCTTTGGGGGGGTATTGCAATTTTTTTTTTCATTTTGAGGCGAAATTTTTCCTTTGGGGGGGTATTGCAACTTTTGGCCATTTTGAAGCGAAATTGTTCCTTTGGGGGGGTATTGCAACTTTTCGGCATTTTGAGGCGAAATTGTTCCTTTGGGGGGGTATTGCAATTTTTTGCCATTTTGAGGCGAAATTGTTCCTTTGGGGGGTATTGCAATTTTATGCCATTTTGAGGCGAAATTGTTCCTTTGGGGGGGTATTGCAACTTTTGGCCATTTTGAAGCGAAATTGTTCCTTTGGGGGGGTATTGCAACTTTTGGCCATTTTGAAGCGAAATTGTTCCTTTTGGGGGGTATTGCAACTTTTCTGCATTTTGATGCGAAATTGTTCCTTTGGGGGGTATTGCAATTTTTTTTTCGTTTTGAGGTGAAATTGTTCCTTTGGGGGGGTATTGCAACTTTTGTCCATTTTGAAGCGAAATTGTTCCTTTGGGGGGGTGTTGCAACTTTTCGGCATTTTGAGGCGAAATTGTTCCTTTGGGGGGTATTGCAATTTTTTGCCATTTTGAGGCGAAATTGTTCCTTTGGGGGGGTATTGCAACTTTTGGCCATTTTGAAGCGAAATTGTTCCTTTGGGGGGATATTGCAACTTTTCGGCATTTTGAGGCGAAATTGTTCCTTTGGGGGGGTATTGCAATTTTTTTTTCATTTTGAGGCGAAATTTTTCCTTTGGGGGGGTATTGCAATTTTTTGCCATTTTGAGGTGAAATTGTTGCTTGGGGGGTATTGCATCTTTTGGCCATTTTGAAACGAAATTGTTCCTTTCGGGGGGTATTGCAACTTTTCGGCATTTTGAGGTGAAATTGTTCCTTTGGGGGGTATTGCAACTTTTGGCCATTTTGAAGCGAAATTGTTCCTTTCGGGGGGTATTGCAATTTTTCGGCATTTTGAGGCGAAATTGTTCCTTTGGAGGATATTGCAATTTTTTTTTCGTTTTGAGGCGAAATAGTTCCTTTGGGGGGTTTTGCAACTTTTGGCCATTTTGAAGCGAAATTGTTCCTTTGGGGGGGTATTGCAATTTTTCGGCATTTTGAGGCGAAATTGTTCCTTTGGGGGGGTATTGCAATTTTTTGCCATTTTGAGGCGAAATTGTTCCTTTGGGGGGGTATTGCAACTTTTAGCCATTTTGAAGCGAAATTGTTCCTTTGGGGGGGTATTGCAACTTTTCGGCATTTTGAGGCGAAATTGTTCCTTTGGGGGGGGTATTGCAATTTTTTGCCATTTTGAGGCGAAATTGTTCCTTTGGGGGGTATTGCAATTTTTTTTTCGTTTTGAGGCGAAATAGTTCCTTTGGGGGGGTATTGCAACTTTTGGCCATTTTGAAGCGAAATTATTCCTTTCGGGGGGTATTGCAACTTTTCGGCATTTTGAGGCGAAATTGTTCCTTTGGGGGGGTATTGGAACTTTTGGCCATTTTGAAGCATAATTGTTCCTTTCGGGGGGTATTGCAACTTTTCGGCATTTTGAGGCGAAATTGTTCCTTTGGGGGGGTATTGCATTTTTTGGCCATTTTGAGGCGAAATTGTTCCTTTGGGGGGGTATTGCAACTTTTGTCCATTTTGAAGCGAAATTGTTCCTTTGGGGGGGGTATTGCAACTTTTGGCCATTTTGAAGCGAAATTGTTCCTTTGGGGGGGTATTGCAACTTTTGGCCATTTTGAAGCGAAATTGTTCCTTTGGGGGGGTATTGCAACTTTTCGGCATTTTGAGGCGAAATTTTTCCTTTGGGAGGGTATTGCAATTTTTTGCCATTTTGAGGTGAAATTGTTCCTTTGGGGGGGTATTGCAACTTTTGGCCATTTTGAGGCGAAATTGTTCCTTTGGGGGGGTATTGCAACTTTTGGCCATTTTGAAGCGAAATTGTTCCTTTGGGGGGGTATTGCAACTTTTCGGCATTTTGAGGCGAAATTGTTCCTTTGGAGGGTATTGCAATTTTTTTTTCGTTTTGAGGCGAAATTGTTCCTTTGGGGGGGTATTGCAATTTTTTGCCATTTTGAGGCGAAATTGTTCCTTTGGGGGGGTATTGCAACTTTTGGCCATTTTGAAGCGAAATTGTTCCTTTGGAGGGGTATTGCAACTTTTCGGCATTTTGAGGCGAAATTGTTCCTTTGGGGGGGTATTGCAATTTTTTTCCATTTTGAGGCGAAATTGTTGCTTTGGGGGGGTATTGCATTTTCTGGCCATTTTGAGGCGAAATTGTTCCTTTGGGGGGGTATTGCAACTTTTGGCCATTTTGAAGCGAAATTGTTCCTTTGGGGGGGTATTGCAACTTTTGGCCATTTTGAAGTGAAATTGTTCCTTTGGGGGGTTATTGCAATTTTTTGCCATTTTGAGGCGAAATTGTTCCTTTGGGGGGTATTGCAACTTTTTGCCATTTTGAGGCGAAATTGTTCCTTTGGGGGGGTATTGCAACTTTTGGCCATTTTGAAGCGAAATTGTTCCTTTGGGGGGGTATTGCAACTTTTCGGCATTTTGAGGCGAAATTGTTCCTTTGGGGGGGGTATTGCAATTTTTTGCCATTTTGAGGCGAAATTGTTCCTTTGGGGGGTATTGCAACTTTTGGCCATTTTGAAGCGAAATTGTTCCTTTGGGGGGGTATTGCAACTTTTCGGCATTTTGAGGCGAAATTGTTTCTTTGGAAGGGTATTGCAATTTTTTGCCATTTTGAGGTGAAATTGTTCCTTTGGGGGGGGTATTGCAACTTTTGGCTATTTTGAAGCGAAATTGTTCCTTTCGGGGGGTATTGCAACTTTTCGGCATTTTGAGGCGAAATTGTTCCTTTGGGGGGGTATTGCAACTTTTCGGCATTTTGAGGCGAAATTGTTCCTTTGGGGGGGTATTGCAATTTTTTGCCATTTTGAGGCGAAATTGTTCCTTTGGGGGGGTATTGCAACTTTTGGCCATTTTGAAGCGAAATTGTTCCTTTGGGGGGGTATTGCAACTTTTCTTCATTTTGAGGCGAAATTGTTCCTTTGGGGGGGTATTGCAATTTTTTGCCATTTTGAGGCGAAATTGTTCCTTTGGGGGGGTATTGCAACTTTTGGCCATTTTGAAGCGAAATTGTTCCTTTGGGGGGGTATTGCAATTTTTTGCCATTTTGAGGCGAAATTGTTCCTTTGGGGGGGTATTGCAACTTTTCGCCATTTTGAAGCGAAATTGTTCCTTTGGGGGGGTATTGCAACTTTTCGGCATTTTGAGGCGAAATTGTTCCTTTGGGGGGGGTATTGCAATTTTTTGCCATTTTGAGGCGAAATTGTTCCTTTGGGGGGGTATTGCAACTTTTGGCCATTTTGAAGCGAAATCGTTCCTTTGGGGGGGTATTGCAACTTTTCGGCATTTTGAGGCGAAATTGTTCCTTTGAGGGGGTATTGCAACTTTTGGCCATTTTGAGGCGAAATTGTTCCTTTGGGGGGGTATTGCAACTTTTCGGCATTTTGAGGCGAAATTGTTCCTTTGGGGGGGTATTGCAATTTTTTTTTTCATTTTGAGGCGAAATTTTTCCTTTGGGGGGGTATTGCAACTTTTGGCCATTTTGAAGCGAAATTGTTCCTTTGGGGGGGTATTGCAACTTTTCGGCATTTTGAGGCGAAATTGTTCCTTTGGGGGGGTATTGCAATTTTTTGCCATTTTGAGGCGAAATTGTTCCTTTGGGGGGTATTGCAATTTTATGCCATTTTGAGGCGAAATTGTTCCTTTGGGGGGGTATTGCAACTTTTGGCCATTTTGAAGCGAAATTGTTCCTTTGGGGGGGTATTGCAACTTTTGGCCATTTTGAAGCGAAATTGTTCCTTTTGGGGGGTATTGCAACTTTTCTGCATTTTGATGCGAAATTGTTCCTTTGGGGGGTATTGCAATTTTTTTTTCGTTTTGAGGTGAAATTGTTCCTTTGGGGGGGTATTGCAACTTTTGGCCATTTTGAAGCGAAATTGTTCCTTTGGGGGGGTGTTGCAACTTTTCGGCATTTTGAGGCGAAATTGTTCCTTTGGGGGGGTATTGCAATTTTTTGCCATTTTGAGGCGAAATTGTTCCTTTGGGGGGGTATTGCAACTTTTGGCCATTTTGAAGCGAAATTGTTCCTTTGGGGGGATATTGCAACTTTTCGGCATTTTGAGGCGAAATTGTTCCTTTGGGGGGGTATTGCAATTTTTTTTTCATTTTGAGGCGAAATTTTTCCTTTGGGGGGGTATTGCAATTTTTTGCCATTTTGAGGTGAAATTGTTGCTTGGGGGGTATTGCATCTTTTGGCCATTTTGAAAAGAAATTGTTCCTTTCGGGGGGTATTGCAACTTTTCGGCATTTTGAGGTGAAATTGTTCCTTTGGGGGTATTGCAACTTTTGGCCATTTTGAAGCGAAATTGTTCCTTTCGGGGGGTATTGCAACTTTTCGGCATTTTGAGGCGAAATTGTTCCTTTGGAGGATATTGCAATTTTTTTTTCGTTTTGAGGCGAAATAGTTCCTTTGGGGGGTTTTGCAACTTTTGGCCATTTTGAAGCGAAATTGTTCCTTTGGGGGGGTATTGCAATTTTTCGGCATTTTGAGGCGAAATTGTTCCTTTGGGGGGGTATTGCAATTTTTTGCCATTTTGAGGCGAAATTGTTCCTTTGGGGGGGTATTGCAACTTTTAGCCATTTTGAAGCGAAATTGTTCCTTTGGGGGGGTATTGCAACTTTTCGGCATTTTGAGGCGAAATTGTTCCTTTGGGGGGGTATTGCAATTTTTTGCCATTTTGAGGCGAAATTGTTCCTTTGGGGGGTATTGCAATTTTTTTTTCGTTTTGAGGCGAAATAGTTCCTTTGGGGGGGTATTGCAACTTTTGGCCATTTTGAAGCGAAATTGTTCCTTTGGGGGGGTATTGCAATTTTTTGCCATTTTGAGGCGAAATTGTTCCTTTGGGGGGGTATTGCAACTTTTGGCCATTTTGAAGCGAAATTATTCCTTTCGGGGGGTATTGCAACTTTTCGGCATTTTGAGGCGAAATTGTTCCTTTGGGGGGGTATTGGAACTTTTGGCCATTTTGAAGCATAATTGTTCCTTTCGGGGGGTATTGCAACTTTTCGGCATTTTGAGGCGAAATTGTTCCTTTGGGGGGGTATTGCATTTTTTGGCCATTTTGAGGCGAAATTGTTCCTTTGGGGGGGTATTGCAACTTTTGTCCATTTTGAAGCGAAATTGTTCCTTTGGGGGGGGTATTGCAACTTTTGGCCATTTTGAAGCGAAATTGTTCCTTTGGGGGGGTATTGCAACTTTTGGCCATTTTGAAGCGAAATTGTTCCTTTGGGGGGGTATTGCAACTTTTCGGCATTTTGAGGCGAAATTTTTCCTTTGGGAGGGTATTGCAATTTTTTGCCATTTTGAGGTGAAATTGTTCCTTTGGGGGGGTATTGCAACTTTTGGCCATTTTGAAGCGAAATTGTTCCTTTGGGGGGTTATTGCAATTTTTTGCCATTTTGAGGCGAAATTGTTCCTTTGGGGGGGTATTGCAACTTTTTGCCATTTTGAGGCGAAATTGTTCCTTTGGGGGGGTATTGCAACTTTTGGCCATTTTGAAGCGAAATTGTTCCTTTGGGGGGGTATTGCAACTTTTCGGCATTTTGAGGCGAAATTGTTCCTTTGGGGGGGTATTGCAATTTTTTTTTCATTTTGAGGAGAAATTTTTCCTTTGGAGGGGTATTGCAACTTTTGGCCATTTTGAAGCGAAATTGTTCCTTTGGGGGGGTATTGCAACTTTTCGGCATTTTGAGGCGAAATTGTTCCTTTGGGGGGGTATTGCAATTTTTTGCCATTTTGAGGCGAAATTGTTCCTTTGGGGGGGTATTGCAACTTTTGGCCATTTTGAAGCGAAATTATTTTTTTCGGGGGGTATTGCAACTTTTCGGCATTTTGAGGCGAAATTGTTCCTTTGGAGGGTATTGCAATTTTTTTTTCGTTTTGAGGCGAAATTGTTCCTTTGGGGGGGTATTGCAATTTTTTGCCATTTTGAGGCGAAATTGTTCCTTTGGGGGGGTATTGCAACTTTTGGCCATTTTGAAGCGAAATTGTTCCTTTGGGGGGGTATTGCAACTTTTCGGCATTTTGAGGCGAAATTGTTCCTTTGGGGGGGTATTGCAATTTTTTTCCATTTTGAGGCGAAATTGTTGCTTTGGGGGGGTATTGCATTTTTTGGCCATTTTGAGGCGAAATTGTTCCTTTGGGGGGGTATTGCAACTTTTGGCCATTTTGAAGCGAAATTGTTCCTTTGGGGGGGTATTGCAACTTTTGGCCATTTTGAAGTGAAATTGTTCCTTTGGGGGGTTATTGCAATTTTTTGCCATTTTGAGGCGAAATTGTTCCTTTGGGGGGTATTGCAACTTTTTGCCATTTTGAGGCGAAATTGTTCCTTTGGGGGGGTATTGCAACTTTTGGCCATTTTGAAGCGAAATTGTTCCTTTGGGGGGGTATTGCAACTTTTCGGCATTTTGAGGCGAAATTGTTCCTTTGGGGGGGGTATTGCAATTTTTTGCCATTTTGAGGCGAAATTGTTCCTTTGGGGGGTATTGCAACTTTTGGCCATTTTGAAGCGAAATTGTTCCTTTGGGGGGGTATTGCAACTTTTCGGCATTTTGAGGCGAAATTGTTTCTTTGGAAGGGTATTGCAATTTTTTGCCATTTTGAGGTGAAATTGTTCCTTTGGGGGGGGTATTGCAACTTTTGGCTATTTTGAAGCGAAATTGTTCCTTTCGGGGGGTATTGCAACTTTTCGGCATTTTGAGGCGAAATTGTTCCTTTGGGGGGGTATTGCAACTTTTCGGCATTTTGAGGCGAAATTGTTCCTTTGGGGGGGTATTGCAATTTTTTGCCATTTTGAGGCGAAATTGTTCCTTTGGGGGGGTATTGCAACTTTTGGCCATTTTGAAGCGAAATTGTTCCTTTGGGGGGGTATTGCAACTTTTCTTCATTTTGAGGCGAAATTGTTCCTTTGGGGGGGTATTGCAATTTTTTGCCATTTTGAGGCGAAATTGTTCCTTTGGGGGGGTATTGCAACTTTTGGCCATTTTGAAGCGAAATTGTTCCTTTGGGGGGGTATTGCAATTTTTTGCCATTTTGAGGCGAAATTGTTCCTTTGGGGGGGTATTGCAACTTTTCGCCATTTTGAAGCGAAATTGTTCCTTTGGGGGGGTATTGCAACTTTTCGGCATTTTGAGGCGAAATTGTTCCTTTGGGGGGGGTATTGCAATTTTTTGCCATTTTGAGGCGAAATTGTTCCTTTGGGGGGGTATTGCAACTTTTGGCCATTTTGAAGCGAAATCGTTCCTTTGGGGGGGTATTGCAACTTTTCGGCATTTTGAGGCGAAATTGTTCCTTTGGGGGGGTATTGCAACTTTTGGCCATTTTGAGGCGAAATTGTTCCTTTGGGGGGGTATTGCAACTTTTCGGCATTTTGAGGCGAAATTGTTCCTTTGGGGGGGTATTGCAATTTTTTTTTTCATTTTGAGGCGAAATTTTTCCTTTGGGGGGGTATTGCAACTTTTGGCCATTTTGAAGCGAAATTGTTCCTTTGGGGGGGTATTGCAACTTTTCGGCATTTTCAGGCGAAATTGTTCCTTTGGGGGGGTATTGCAATTTTTTGCCATTTTGAGGCGAAATTGTTCCTTTGGGGGGTATTGCAATTTTATGCCATTTTGAGGCGAAATTGTTCCTTTGGGGGGGTATTGCAACTTTTGGCCATTTTGAAGCGAAATTGTTCCTTTGGGGGGGTATTGCAACTTTTGGCCATTTTGAAGCGAAATTGTTCCTTTTGGGGGTATTGCAACTTTTCTGCATTTTGATGCGAAATTGTTCCTTTGGGGGGTATTGCAATTTTTTTTTCGTTTTGAGGTGAAATTGTTCCTTTGGGGGGTATTGCAACTTTGTGCCATTTTGAAGCGAAATTGTTCCTTTGGGGGGGTGTTGCAACTTTTCGGCATTTTGAGGCGAAATTGTTCCTTTGGGGGGGTATTGCAATTTTTTGCCATTTTGAGGCGAAATTGTTCCTTTGGGGGGGTATTGCAACTTTTGGCCATTTTGAAGCGAAATTGTTCCTTTGGGGGGGTATTGCAACTTTTCGGCATTTTGAGGCGAAATTGTTCCTTTGGGGGGGTATTGCAATTTTTTTTTCATTTTGAGGCGAAATTTTTCCTTTGGGGGGGTATTGCAATTTTTTGCCATTTTGAGGTGAAATTGTTGCTTGGGGGGTATTGCATCTTTTGGCCATTTTGAAACGAAATTGTTCCTTTCGGGGGGTATTGCAACTTTTCGGCATTTTGAAGTGAAATTGTTCCTTTGGGGGGTATTGCAACTTTTGGCCATTTTGAAGCGAAATTGTTCCTTTCGGGGGGTATTGCAACTTTTCGGCATTTTGAGGCGAAATTGTTCCTTTGGAGGATATTGCAATTTTTTTTTCGTTTTGAGGCGAAATTGTTCCTTTGGGGGGGTATTGCAACTTTTGGCCATTTTGAAGCGAAATTGTTCCTTTGGGGGGGTATTGCAATTTTTCGGCATTTTGAGGCGAAATTGTTCCTTTGGGGGGGTATTGCAATTTTTTGCCATTTTGAGGCGAAATTGTTCCTTTGGGGGGGTATTGCAACTTTTGGCCATTTTGAAGCGAAATTGTTCCTTTGGGGGGGTATTGCAACTTTTCGGCATTTTGAGGCGAAATTGTTCCTTTGGGGGGGTATTGCAATTTTTTGCCATTTTGAGGCGAAATTGTTCCTTTGGGGGGTATTGCAATTTTTTTTTCGTTTTGAGGCGAAATAGTTCCTTTGGGGGGGTATTGCAACTTTTGGCCATTTTGAAGCGAAATTGTTCCTTTGGGGGGGTATTGCAATTTTTTGCCATTTTGAGGCGAAATTGTTCCTTGGGGGGGTATTGCAACTTTTGGCCATTTTGAAGCGAAATTGTTCCTTTCGGGGGGAATACAACTTTTCGGCATTTTGAGGCGAAATTGTTCCTTTGGGGGGGTATTGGAACTTTTGGCCATTTTGAAGCATAATTGTTCCTTTCGGGGGGTATTGCAACTTTTCGGCATTTTGAGGCGAAATTGTTCCTTTGGGGGGGTATTGCATTTTTTGGCCATTTTGAGGCGAAATTGTTCCTTTGGGGGGGTATTGCAACTTTTGTCCATTTTGAAGCGAAATTGTTCCTTTGGGGGGGTATTGCAACTTTTGGCCATTTTGAAGCGAAATTGTTCCTTTGGGGGGGTATTGCAACTTTTGGCCATTTTGAAGCGAAATTGTTCCTTTGGGGGGGTATTGCAACTTTTCGGCATTTTGAGGCGAAATTTTTCCTTTGGGAGGGTATTGCAATTTTTTGCCATTTTGAGGTGAAATTGTTCCTTTGGGGGGGTATTGCAACTTTTGGCCATTTTGAAGCGAAATTGTTCCTTTGGGGGGTTATTGCAATTTTTTGCCATTTTGAGGCGAAATTGTTCCTTTGGGGGGGTATTGCAACTTTTTGCCATTTTGAGGCGAAATTGTTCCTTTGGGGGGGTATTGCAACTTTTGGCCATTTTGAAGCGAAATTGTTCCTTTGGGGGGGTATTGCAACTTTTCGGCATTTTGAGGCGAAATTGTTCCTTTGGGGGGGTATTGCAATTTTTTTCCATTTTGAGGCGAAATTGTTGCTTTGGGGGGGTATTGCATTTTTTGGCCATTTTGAGGCGAAATTGTTCCTTTGGGGGGGTATTGCAACTTTTGGCCATTTTGAAGCGAAATTGTTCCTTTGGGGGGGTATTGCAACTTTTGGCCATTTTGAAGCGAAATTGTTCCTTTGGGGGGGTATTGCAACTTTTCGGCATTTTGAGGCGAAATTTTTCCTTTGGGAGGGTATTGCAATTTTTTGCCATTTTGAGGTGAAATTGTTCCTTTGGGGGGGTATTGCAACTTTTGGCCATTTTGAAGCGAAATTGTTCCTTTGGGGGGTTATTGCAATTTTTTGCCATTTTGAGGCGAAATTGTTCCTTTGGGGGGGTATTGCAACTTTTGGCCATTTTGAAGCGAAATTGTTCCTATGGGGGGTATTGCAATTTTTTTTTCGTTTTGAGGCGAAATTGTTCCTTTGGGGGGGTATTGCAACTTTTGGCCATTTTGAAGCGAAATTGTTCCTTTGGGGGGGTATTGCAACTTTTCGGCATTTTGAGGCGAAATTGTTCCTTTGGGGGGGGTATTGCAATTTTTTGCCATTTTGAGGCGAAATTGTTCCTTTGGGGGGGTATTGCAATTTTTTTCCATTTTGAGGCGAAATTGTTGCTTTGGGGGGGTATTGCATTTTTTGGCCATTTTGAGGCGAAATTGTTCCTTTGGGGGGTATTTCAACTTTTGGCCATTTTGAAGCGAAATTGTTCCTTTGGGGGGGTATTGCAACTTTTGGCCATTTTGAAGCGAAATTGTTCCTTTGGGGGGGTATTGCAACTTTTCGGCATTTTGAAGCGAAATTGTTCCTATGGGGGGTATTGCAATTTTTTTTTCGTTTTGAGGCGAAATTGTTCCTTTGGGGGGGTATTGCAACTTTTGGCCATTTTGAAGCGAAATTGTTCCTTTGGGGGGTATTGCAACTTTTCGGCATTTTGAGGCGAAATTGTTCCTTTGGGGGGGGTATTGCAATTTTTTGCCATTTTGAGGCGAAATTGTTCCTTTGGGGGGGTATTGCAATTTTTTGCCATTTTGAGGCGAAATTGTTGCTTTGGGGGGGTATTGCATTTTTTGGCCATTTTGAGGCGAAATTTTTCCTTTGGGGGCGTATTGCAACTTTTGGCCATTTTGAAGCGAAATTGTTCCTTTGGGGGGTTATTGCAATTTTTTGCCATTTTGAGGCGAAATTGTTCCTTTGGGGGGGTATTGCAACTTTTGGCCATTTTGAAGCGAAATTGTTCCTTTGGGGGGGTATTGCAACTTTTCGGCATTTTGAGGCGAAATTGTTCCTTTGGGGGGGTATTGCAATTTTTTGCCATTTTGAGGCGAAATTGTTCCTTTGGGGGGGTATTGCAACTTTTGGCCATTTTGAAGCGAAATTGTTCCTTTGGGGGGTATTGCAACTTTT
Source organism: Anomaloglossus baeobatrachus (assembly GCF_048569485.1). Classification (NCBI taxonomy): domain Eukaryota; kingdom Metazoa; phylum Chordata; class Amphibia; order Anura; family Aromobatidae; genus Anomaloglossus; species Anomaloglossus baeobatrachus. The sequence goes on along the minus strand of NC_134357.1, from coordinate 344,697,761 downwards.
CGGCATTTTGAGGCGAAATTGTTCCTTTGGGGGGGTATTGCAATTTTTTGCCATTTTGAGGCGAAATTGTTCCTTTGGGCGGTATTGCAATTTTTTTTTCGTTTTGAGGCGAAATAGTTCCTTTGGGGGGGTATTGCAACTTTTGGCCATTTTGAAGCGAAATTGTTCCTTTGGGGGGGTATTGCAATTTTTTGCCATTTTGAGGCGAAATTGTTCCTTTGGGGGGGTATTGCAACTTTTGGCCATTTTGAAGCGAAATTGTTCCTTTCGGGGGGTATTGCAACTTTTCGGCATTTTGAGGCGAAATTGTTCCTTTGGGGGGGTATTGGAACTTTTGGCCATTTTGAAGCATAATTGTTCCTTTCGGGGGGTATTGCAACTTTTCGGCATTTTGAGGCGAAATTGTTCCTTTGGGGGGGTATTGCAATTTTTTTCCATTTTGAGGCGAAATTGTTGCTTTGGGGGGGTATTGCATTTTTTGGCCATTTTGAGGCGAAATTGTTCCTTTGGGGGGGTATTGCAACTTTTGGCCATTTTGAAGCGAAATTGTTCCTTTGGGGGGGGTATTGCAACTTTTGGCCATTTTGAAGCGAAATTGTTCCTTTGGGGGGGTATTGCAACTTTTCGGCATTTTGAGGCGAAATTTTTCCTTTGGGAGGGTATTGCAATTTTTTGCCATTTTGAGGTGAAATTGTTCCTTTGGGGGGGTATTGCAACTTTTGGCCATTTTGAAGCGAAATTGTTCCTTTGGGGGGTTATTGCAATTTTTTGCCATTTTGAGGCGAAATTGTTCCTTTGGGGGGGTATTGCAACTTTTGGCCATTTTGAAGCGAAATTGTTCCTATGGGGGGTATTGCAATTTTTTTTTCGTTTTGAGGCGAAATTGTTCCTTTGGGGGGGTATTGCAACTTTTGGCCATTTTGAAGCGAAATTGTTCCTTTGGGGGGGTATTGCAACTTTTCGGCATTTTGAGGCGAAATTGTTCCTTTGGGGGGGTATTGCAATTTTTTGCCATTTTGAGGCGAAATTGTTCCTTTGGGGGGGTATTGCAATTTTTTTCCATTTTGAGGCGAAATTGTTGCTTTGGGGGGGTATTGCATTTTTTGGCCATTTTGAGGCGAAATTGTTCCTTTGGGGGGGTATTGCAACTTTTGGCCATTTTGAAGCGAAATTGTTCCTTTGGGGGGGTATTGCAACTTTTGGCCATTTTGAAGCGAAATTGTTCCTTTGGGGGGGTATTGCAACTTTTCGGCATTTTGAGGCGAAATTTTTCCTTTGGGAGGGTATTGCAATTTTTTGCCATTTTGAGATGAAATTGTTCCTTTGGGGGGGTATTGCAACTTTTGGCCATTTTGAAGCGAAATTGTTCCTTTGGGGGGTTATTGCAATTTTTTGCCATTTTGAGGCGAAATTGTTCCTTTGGGGGGGTATTGCAACTTTTTGCCATTTTGAGGCGAAATTGTTCCTTTGGGGGGGTATTGCAACTTTTGGCCATTTTGAAGCGAAATTGTTCCTTTCGGGGGGTATTGCAATTTTTTTCCATTTTGAGGCGAAATTGTTGCTTTGGGGGGGTATTGCATTTTTTGGCCATTTTGAGGCGAAATTGTTCCTTTGGGGGGGTATTGCAACTTTTGGCCATTTTGAAGCGAAATTGTTCCTTTGGGGGGGTATTGCAACTTTTGGCCATTTTGAAGCGAAATTGTTCCTTTGGGGGGTATTGCAACTTTTCGGCATTTTGAGGCGAAATTGTTCCTTTGGGGGGGTATTGCAATTTTTTTCCATTTTGAGGCGAAATTGTTGCTTTGGGGGGGTATTGCATTTTTTGGCCATTTTGAGGCGAAATTGTTCCTTTGGGGGGGTATTGCAACTTTTGGCCATTTTGAAGCGAAATTGTTCCTTTGGGGGGGTATTGCAACTTTTGGCCATTTTGAAGCGAAATTGTTCCTTTGGGGGGGTATTGCAACTTTTCGGCATTTTGAGGCGAAATTTTTCCTTTGGGAGGGTATTGCAATTTTTTGCCATTTTGAGGTGAAATTGTTCCTTTGGGGGGGTATTGCAACTTTTGGCCATTTTGAAGCGAAATTGTTCCTTTGGGGGGTTATTGCAATTTTTTGCCATTTTGAGGCGAAATTGTTCCTTTGGGGGGGTATTGCAACTTTTGGCCATTTTGAAGTGAAATTGTTCCTATGGGGGGTATTGCAATTTTTTTTTCGTTTTGAGGCGAAATTGTTCCTTTGGGGGGGTATTGCAACTTTTGGCCATTTTGAAGCGAAATTGTTCCTTTGGGGGGGTATTGCAACTTTTCGGCATTTTGAGGCGAAATTGTTCCTTTGGGGGGGGTATTGCAATTTTTTGCCATTTTGAGGCGAAATTGTTCCTTTGGGGGGGTATTGCAATTTTTTTCCATTTTGAGGCGAAATTGTTGCTTTGGGGAGGTATTGCATTTTTTGGCCATTTTGAGGCGAAATTGTTCCTTTAGGGGGGTATTGCAACTTTTGGCCATTTTGAAGCGAAATTGTTCCTTTGGGGGGGTATTGCAACTTTTGGCCATTTTGAAGCGAAATTGTTCCTTTGGGGGGGGTATTGCAACTTTTCGGCATTTTGAAGCGAAATTGTTCCTATGGGGGGTATTGCAATTTTTTTTTCGTTTTGAGGCGAAATTGTTCCTTTGGGGGGGTATTGCAACTTTTGACCATTTTGAAGCGAAATTGTTCCTTTGGGGGGGTATTGCAACTTTTCGGCATTTTGAGGCGAAATTGTTCCTTTGGGGGGGGTATTGCAATTTTTTGCCATTTTGAGGCGAAATTGTTCCTTTGGGGGGGTATTGCAATTTTTTTCCATTTTGAGGCGAAATTGTTGCTTTGGGGGGGTATTGCATTTTTTGGCCATTTTGAGGCGAAATTGTTCCTTTGGGGGGGTATTGCAACTTTTGGCCATTTTGAAGCGAAATTGTTCCTTTGGGGGGTTATTGCAATTTTTTGCCATTTTGAGGCGAAATTGTTCCTTTGGGGGGGTATTGCAACTTTTGGCCATTTTGAAGCGAAATTGTTCCTATGGGGGGTATTGCAATTTTTTTTTCGTTTTGAGGCGAAATTGTTCCTTTGGGGGGGTATTGCAACTTTTGGCCATTTTGAAGCGAAATTGTTCCTTTGGGGGGGTATTGCAACTTTTCGGCATTTTGAGGCGAAATTGTTCCTTTGGGGGGGTATTGCAATTTTTTGCCATTTTGAGGCGAAATTGTTGCTTTGGGGGGGTATTGCATTTTTAAGCCATTTTGAGGTGAAATTGTTCCTTTGGGGGGGTATTGCAACTTTTGGCCATTTTGAAGCGAAATTGTTCCTTTGGGGGGGTATTGCAACTTTTGGCCATTTTGAAGCGAAATTGTTCCTTTGGGGGGGTATTGCAACTTTTCGGCATTTTGAGGCGAAATTTTTCCTTTGGGAGGGTATTGCAATTTTTTGCCATTTTGAGGTGAAATTGTTCCTTTGGGGGGGTATTGCAACTTTTGGCCATTTTGAAGCGAAATTGTTCCTTTGGGGGGGTTATTGCAATTTTTTGCCATTTTGAGGCGAAATTGTTCCTTTGGGGGGGTATTGCAACTTTTTGCCATTTTGAGGCGAAATTGTTCCTTTGGGGGGGTATTGCAACTTTTGGCCATTTTGAAGCGAAATTGTTCCTTTCGGGGGGTATTGCAACTTTTCGGCATTTTGAGGCGAAATTGTTCCTGGGGGGGGTATTGCAATTTTTTTCCATTTTGAGGCGAAATTGTTGCTTTGGGGGGGTATTGCATTTTTTGGCCATTTTGAGGCGAAATTGTTCCTTTGGGGGGGTATTGCAACTTTTGGCCATTTTGAAGCGAAATTGTTCCTTTGGGGGGGTATTGCAACTTTTGGCCATTTTGAAGCGAAATTGTTCCTTTGGGGGGGTATTGCAACTTTTCGGCATTTTGAGGCGAAATTGTTCCTTTGGGGGGGTATTGCAATTTTTTTCCATTTTGAGGCGAAATTGTTGCTTTGGGGGGTATTGCATTTTTTTGCCATTTTGAGGCGAAATTGTTGCTTTGGGGGGGTATTGCAACTTTTGGCCATTTTGAAGCGAAATTGTTCCTTTGGGGGGGTATTGCAACTTTTGGCCATTTTAAAGCGAAATTGTTCCTTTGGGGGGGTATTGCAACTTTTCGGCATTTTGAGGCGAAATTTTTCCTTTGGGAGGGTATTGCAATTTTTTGCCATTTTGAGGTGAAATTGTTCCTTTGGGGGGGTATTGCAACTTTTGGCCATTTTGAAGCGAAATTGTTCCTTTGGGGGGTTATTGCAATTTTTTGCCATTTTAAGGCGAAATTGTTCCTTTGGGGGGGTATTGCAACTTTTGGCCATTTTGAAGCGAAATTGTTCCTATGGGGGGTATTGCAATTTTTTTTTCGTTTTGAGGCGAAATTGTTCCTTAGGGGGGGTATTGCAACTTTTGGCCATTTTGAAGCGAAATTGTTCCTTTGGGGGGGTATTGCAACTTTTCGGCATTTTGAGGCGAAATTGTTCCTTTGGGGGGGGTATTGCAATTTTTTGCCATTTTGAGGCGAAATTGTTCCTTTGGGGGGGTATTGCAATTTTTTTCCATTTTGAGGCGAAATTGTTGCTTTGGGGGGGTATTGCATTTTTTGGCCATTTTGAGGCGAAATTGTTCCTTTGGGGGGGTATTGCAACTTTTGGCCATTTTGAAGCGAAATTGTTCCTTTGGGGGGGTATTGCAACTTTTGGCCATTTTGAAGAGAAATTGTTCCTTTGGGGGGGTATTGCAACTTTTCGGCATTTTGAGGCGAAATCTTTCCTTTGGGAGGGTATTGCAATTTTTTGCCATTTTAGGTGAAATTGTTCCTTTGGGGGGGTATTGCAACTTTTGGCCATTTTGAAGCGAAATTGTTCCTTTGGGGGGTTATTGCAACTTTTTGCCATTTTGAGGCGAAATTGTTCCTTTGGGGGGGTATTGCAACTTTTGGCCATTTTGAAGCGAAATTGTTCCTTTGGGGGGTATTGCAACTTTTCGGCATTTTGAGGCGAAATTGTTCCTTTGGGGGGGGTATTGCAATTTTTTGCCATTTTGAGGCGAAATTGTTCCTTTGGGGGGTATTGCAACTTTTGGCCATTTTGAAGCGAAATTGTTCCTTTGGGGGGGTATTGCAACTTTTCGGCATTTTGAGGCGAAATTGTTTCTTTGGAAGGGTATTGCAATTTTTTGCCATTTTGAGGCGAAATTGTTCCTTTGGGGGGGTATTGCAACTTTTGGCTATTTTGAAGCGAAATTGTTTCTTTCGGGGGGTATTGCAACTTTTCGGCATTTTGAGGCGAAATTGTTCCTTTGGGGGGGTATTGCAACTTTCCGGCATTTTGAGGCGAAATTTTTCCTTTGGGAGGGTATTGCAATTTTTTGCCATTTTGAGGTGAAATTGTTCCTTTGGGGGGGTATTGCAACTTTTGGCCATTTTGAAGCGAAATTGTTCCTTTGGGGGGGTATTGCAATTTTTTGCCATTTTGAGGCGAAATTGTTCCTTTGGGGGGGTATTGCAACTTTTCGGCATTTTGAGGCGAAATTGTTCCTTTGGGGGGGTATTGCAATTTTTTGCCATTTTGAGGCGAAATTGTTCCTTTGGGGGGTATTGCAACTTTTGGCCATTTTGAAGCGAAATTGTTCCTTTGGGGGGGTATTGCAACTTTTCGGCATTTTGAGGCGAAATTGTTCCTTTGGGGGGTATTGCAATTTTTTGCCATTTTGAGGCGAAATTGTTCCTTTGGGGGGTTATTGCAACTTTTGGCCATTTTGAGGCGAAATTGTTCCTTTGGGGGGGTATTGCAACTTTTCGGCATTTTGAGGCGAAATTGTTCCTTTGGGGGGGTATTGCAATTTTTTTTTTCATTTTGAGGCGAAATTGTTCCTTTGGGGGGTATTGCAATTTTATGCCATTTTGAGGCGAAATTGTTCCTTTGGGGGGGTATTGCAACTTTTGGCCATTTTGAAGCGAAATTGTTCCTTTGGGGGGGTATTGCAACTTTTGGCCATTTTGAAGCGAAATTGTTCCTTTCGGGGGGTATTGCAACTTTTCTGCATTTTGATGCGAAATTGTTCCTTTGGGGGGTAATGCAATTTTTTTTTCGTTTTGAGGTTAAATTGTTCCTTTGGGGGGGTATTGCAACTTTTGGCCATTTTGAAGCGAAATTGTTCCTTTGGGGGGGTATTGCAACTTTTGGCCATTTTGAAGCGAAATTGTTCCTTTGGGGGGGTATTGCAACTTTTCGGCATTTTGAGGCGAAATTGTTCCTTTGGGGGGGTATTGCAATTTTTTTTTCATTTTGAGGCGAAATTTTTCCTTTGGGGGGGGTATTGCAATTTTTTGCCATTTTGAGGTGAAACTGTTGCTTGGGGGGTATTGCATCTTTTGGCCATTTTGAAACGAAATTGTTCCTTTCGGGGGGTATTGCAACTTTTCGGCATTTTGAGGTGAAATTGTTCCTTTGGGGGGTATTGCAATTTTTTGCCATTTTGAGGCGAAATTGTTCCTTTGGGAGGTGTGAGGTAAATCCGGAGATATGACGATAAATCATGATATTCAAGTATGTCAGGAAGCCCTCTCCTGGTGTCACCCCCCCTTTCCTTCACACAACTGGTTTAGCAACAAATTCCATGGCCATGTCCTGTGATATGGAAATTAGGTGGCTTTAGGACAATGGACACAGGATGACTCCCTGCCGTCACCTTGTAGTAGGAGCTGCTAGCTAGTTAGCAAGGCTATGGAAATAGCCAGACAGAACGACTCCAGTAAAAAATGGTTCATATCTCGCAAGCCATATTTCCGATAAATATGGCAACCATAAAAATGGTGTCTCCGCATGTGGACGATGCCGGCACCCCCTTTTTATGGGAGCAGGACATTGGGAAATGCCCCAGGCGTGATATCAGCCAATGGGGAACTGGCAGACAGGTCATGAGTCCCCTCGTTCTGTAGCTAAATTCATAACTGTCACAATGAGAGCATTGGCGTCTGCCTACGACGCTCCCAGGCAAAGTTATGGCCAATATCCCCTTTGCTGGATAATTCTGATCCATGCAGGGGGAGTGGCAGTGCTTCCCTGTGAGGTCACTAAGGTAGGAGGGGACCTGGATTTGCCCAGGTTGATAACCCTACTTCGGCCTTTTTCCAGTGTTCTTCTGCTCGGGGGCCTGGTTGGGAAAGACCTGTGAGGGAGTTCCTGGAAACCTGGTCTACAGCGCCCCCCTGTGGCCAGACGCAACAAGGTAACTGCTGGAACTGTGTATGCCTGTTTGTAACCCATGCTTTGATTGTAACTGTACTCTGACATATGTATATTCTGTAGATTCCCTATTGTATATATTGTAGTTTCTAGTGTGCTTTAGGCTGATTAAATTATATAATTAATCTTGGGCTGTTCTGTTATCTCGATCTTGAATCCCACGTCTGTGTGTTCGGCTAATAGTTACCGTAAATCGGTTGGTGGCAGCGAATTGTGCCAAGGATTATTGTGGGGAGGCCAGTGAGATCCGGGGAGATTTTATATATTCCGCCCGCGGAGGTCGGGGGAATATATACCCTACTCTCACCGGGGACCCTTCAATAATCGGCATAAGTAGTATAGCGGCCTCCTTGCTTATTGTCGGGCAATTCCATAATTGGCCTGACTATAAGAGGGGCGCTAGAGAGCGCATCACGTGCTCTGTCTGTCGGTCGGGAGGTATAAAGGAGGGGTGACCCCCACTTGTTACCCCCCCGATTGTGACGTACTGGTAGCCAGCGCGGGGGATTTCTGAGTGACCCCCCCGGTGGTTTGTGACATATTGGTGGCATAGCGGTGGGATCGAGATAATAGTGTGTGTGAGTGTGAGACCCATACTCCCAGACACTAAAGACTGCCTGCAGCAGCTGTGGCTGCTGGGGTCTTCAGACTAGCTCAACACTAGAGTGTCAGAGTGCAGATACTGTAAGGTGTGTGGAGGCATCAGGTGTCAGTTCTGTGTCAGTGACCAAAAGTCTGCAAGAATGGCTGATGGCACCATGAGCAGAGCTATGCAACTGGCCAATGCTAAGGCAGGAGCCGAAGAGAGGGAGGACGGTGCTGTGGACAGCAATGAAGAGGTTGCCCACGAGTCCTCCAGGAGCTCGACGCCAGAAAACCGTTCTGCCGAGGACATTGCGCAACCTGGCACTGCTGGACAAGATGAGGAGGAGCTCACCCAAGGTTCCTCAACGAGCCAGATGCCAGCCCTCCGCTCTGAAAGGGACAGTGAATCGCCTAGCTCTGCAGCGTGCCGCAGATCACCACGTGCCATTCCACCGAGCCTGGGAGGCTCGGATAGCCTTCTTCAAATGGCTATGGCCCTTCTCCAGGCTGGAGACCAGAAGGGCTACAAGGAACTCCTGGCAGAGCGCAGGGCAGAGCGGCAGGCAGCGCGTGACGCTGAGGCTGCGGAGCGGCACGCAGAGCGTGAGGCTGCGGAGCGAGAGCGGCAGGCAGCGCGTGAAGAGCGAGAGCGAGAGCGACAGGCAGACCGTGACTACCAGCTGCAGCTAGCTCAGCTCCGGCCCTCATCAGCCACATGTGACCTTCGAGACACCAAACTTCCAAAGGTCCGTGTTGAGGACTTCCCAGAGCTGGAGAAGGATGGAGACTTGGACTCTTTCTTGACTGCTTTTGAACGGACTTGCTTGCAGCACCATCTGGACAAGGACCAGTGGGCCAAATACCTGACCCCCCGTTTAAGGGGTAAGGCCCTGGATATCCTTGGGGACTTGCCTGCTGAGGCAGATCAGGGCTACGACACCATCAAGCGGGCCCTGATCCAACAGTACAACCTCACTCCAGAGTCCTACCGCAAGAAGTTCCGGAGCCTACAGAAGGGACCAAAGGACTCCTGGGCTGACCACCGGCGGGCACTTGCCCGAGCTGCCGACCACTGGACCCAAGGCCTGCAGCTTTCCACCGGACCGGAGATCCTGGACTTGTTCATCACGGAGCAACTCTTGTGGAACTGCCCTGAGGATCTCCGCCAGTTCATCCGAGACCAGAAGCCAAAGGGGTCCACGGCTACAGCTGCCCTTGCCGATGACTACACCAACAACCGGGCCCCTGAGACCAGGAGAGCGGCCACCAGCAGCACCTGGAGAGGGGGTAAGATGAATTCTGCGACTGCCCCACCTGCCCCTAGACTGCAGGGGGTGTCCCCCTCAACTCCCCTCTCCAGGCCCGTGGCGGAACCAAGACGGTGCCACCAGTGCAACCTACCTGGACACTTCAAGGCCATGTGCCCTCAGCGTCCCAAGGCCCCGGCTCCGTCCCCGTCCCAAGGGCCGCCCAAGGTGTATTGTGTGGGTGGGGGTGGTGGTAGGTCCCTGGACAGCTTCCAACCTGTCACCGTCGGCCGGTCTGTGACCATAGGACTGCGAGACAGCGCCTCGGAGGTGACTCTGGTGCGGCCTGAGATGGTGTCCCCCCAAGACTTGATCCCTGGAAAAACCCTCGCTGTCTCCGGGATTGGAGGCATTGACCCGGCGCTGCCTGTTGCTGACATTTATGTGGACTGGGGCGCAGGGCGAGGGGTGAGGGAGGTGGGGGTAACTGATCGGATCCCTGCAAACGTGCTACTTGGGACAGATTTGGGGCAGATAACCTCCCAGTTTGGGCCCCCCCAACCAAGGGCTGAACCTTCAGCCAGTACTGACATGCCTCCGGACAATGTTAATGTGTTATCTATGAATGATGTAAGGGAGGAGGGAGTGAACTCTGATATTTCTGCTTGCATAGACACCATAGACACACACTCAGCTGCAGCTGTGACAGGGGAGGGGGTCAGAGAAAGGTGTGACAATGCCTCTACAAGTAACCAGCCTGTGAGCTGGGATCTGTTGCCCTCTGCAGGGATAAGCAGAGAGCAGGGTGCTGCAGGGGGAGGACCAGTGTGTGGGGTGGGGGCTACCACAGCAAATGTGGGGTCCCCAGAGATTTCACAGCGGGGTTCTGTTGCTGCAGGAGGGGAACAGGCAGGTGAGATTGGGGCCGGTCCAGGAGCGGAAGTGCTCCCAGGTAAGATCTCGGTGCATGGTTCCCCCACAACCGGGGTGTCAGGAAGCCAGGTAGGTCTGCCTGAACCGGCGACTTGGTCAGGAACGGAGGAGGAGCAGGCACGACCCACGGTCGCAGCGGCTGTGGCCGCTGTCACCCGCAGTGGGAGTGCTGGAAGCCAAGGGGCCTCCCGGAGGTCCGATAGCTCTTCCCCTTCTGACCAAGTGGCAGCCGAGTCAGGCGGAGGCCAGGACACAGGTCCCGGGGTACTGACTGAAGATGTGACAGTCTCGTCGATTCTGGCCACATCTAGTCAGGGGTTTCAGGCAGCGTTAGAAGCTGACGACAGCCTGAAAGCTCTAAAGGAGCAGGCGGCACAGCCTCCCTCGGACTCGGACCCGGAGCGAGTGGTCTGGGACCAAGGACGGCTGTACCGGGCCACGGTCCAGCAGGGTTCACCGGAGGCGTGGCCCAGGGACCGACAGTTGGTGGTACCCTATCCGTTCCGGACGGAGTTGTTGCGGATCGCACATGAGATTCCGATGGCCGGACACCTAGGGATCGCTAAGACCAAGGCCAGGTTAAACCAGCATTTCTACTGGCCAAAAATGGGGGCCGATGTGGCTGCCTACTGCCGTTCGTGTGAAACCTGTCAGAGAGTGGGGAAGGCGGGGCCACACCCCAAAGCCCCACTAGTATCTCTGCCAATCATCGATGAGCCTTTCAGGAGGGTGGCTGTGGATCTGGTCGGCCCGCTGGCCATCCCCAGCAGCTCCGGGAAACGCTTCATACTGACGGTAGTGGACTATGCCACCCGGTACCCAGAAGCAGTGGCCTTGTCGTCCATTCGGGCTGACAAGGTGGCCACCGCATTGCTGGAGATTTTCTCCAGAGTGGGTTTTCCCCAGGAAATGCTCACGGACCGGGGGACCCAATTCATGTCCCAGCTGATGGAGGCCCTCTGTAAGCAAGTCCAGGTGCGACATCTGGTGGCCAGCCCGTACCATCCACAGACTAATGGCCTGTGCGAGCGGTTTAATGGCACCTTAAAGCAGATGCTTAAGATGTTGGTCGACTCCCATGGGCGTGACTGGGAGCGGTATCTCCCACACCTGTTATTTGCTTACCGGGAGGTTCCACAGGCCTCAACAGGATTCTCACCGTTTGAGCTCCTGTACGGGCGACGTGTGCGGGGCCCCCTGGCTCTGGTGAAAGAGGCTTGGGAAGGGGATTTGGCCACCCCTGGAGTGTCGGTTATCGAGTATGTCATGCGCTTCCGGGACAAAATGCAGGCCTTGACGCAACTGGTACACGACAATATGGCTCAAGCCCAGGCCGATCAGAAGCGTTGGTACGACCAGAACGCTTGTGAGAGGACCTACCAAGTGGGTCAAAAGGTGTGGGTACTGGTCCCCGTACCACAGGACAAGCTTCAGGCAGCCTGGGAAGGCCCATACCTCGTGTACCAGCAGCTCAACCCTGTAACGTACCTGGTCACCCTGGACCCTGCCCGTGGAAGGCGGAAGCCCTTCCATGTGAACATGATGAAGGCACATCATGAGCGGGAGGCATGTGCGCTCCCCGTGTGCAACCTGCCCGAGGAGGGAGAAGAGGAAACCCTCTTGGATATGCTAGCCCAGGTTAGGGCAGGCGGATCCATTGAGGATGTGGAGGTTGGCCACCAGCTCTTGGAAGACCAACGGTCCCAGCTGTGGGCCACCCTCCTCCCCTTCCGGGGGTTGTTTACCAACCAGCCCGGAAGGACTGACTTGGCTGTCCATCACGTGGACACTGGGGATCATCCCCCGATCCGGCGTTCAGCATATCGGGTCTCCCTGGAGGTGCAGCAACACATGCGCCAGGAGATTGACGAGATGCTGAAGCTGGGGGTGATCCAGGCATCCAACAGCGCTTGGGCCTCGCCTGTAGTCCTCGTCCCTAAGAAGGACCGAACCACTCGGTTCTGCGTGGACTACAGGGGGCTCAATGCGGTCACGGTCGCCGATGCGTACCCAATGCCACGCATCGATGACCTGCTCGATCAGTTGGCCGGGGCTCAGTACCTGACCATCATGGACCTGAGCCGGGGATATTGGCAGATCCCCCTGACTCGCAAGGCCAGGGAACGCTCTGCCTTTATTACCCCATTTGGACTATACGAGTCCACGGTGATGCCATTCGGGATGAGGAATGCCCCTGCCACTTTCCAGCGGATGGTCAACACCCTGCTCAAGGGACTTGAAGGGTACGCGGCCGCGTACCTAGATGACATTGCCGTCTTCAGTCCCACCTGGGAGGACCACCTAGAGCATCTAGCACAGGTGCTCAGGCGGATCCACCGGGCAGGTTTGACCATCAAGCCGGGAAAGTGTCAGCTGGCCATGAGCGAGGTCCAGTACCTCGGTCACCGGGTAGGTGGGAGAACACTGAAGCCCGAGCCTGAGAAAGTGGAGGCCATCGCATCCTGGCCCACCCCCAGGACCAAGAAGCAGGTGATGTCCTTCTTGGGGACCGCCGGGTACTATAGGAGGTTTGTTCCACGCTATAGTAGCCTGGCAAAGCCCTTGACGGACCTCACCAAGAAGAAGCTGCCCTCTGCAGTCGATTGGACAATGGACTGCGAGACAGCCTTCCAGGCCCTAAAGGACGCCCTGTCCAGCCCGCCCGTGCTACAGGCAGCCGACTTCACGCGGCCGTTTGTAGTACAGACCGACGCCAGTGACTTCGGCCTCGGTGCGGTGCTCAGCCAGGTGGACTCTGCGAGCCAAGAGCACCCAGTCTTGTACCTGAGCAGGAAGCTGTTACCAAGGGAAGTTGCCTATTCCACGATGGAGAAGGAGTGCCTGGCCATAGTGTGGGCCCTGCAGCGTCTGCAACCCTATCTATACGGGCGCCACTTCATCGTGGAGACGGACCACAATCCCCTCAGCTGGTTGCACACCGTCTCTGGGACGAATGGGCGATTGTTGCGATGGAGCCTTGCGCTCCAGCAATACAACTTCACCATTCGCCACAAAAGGGGCCGTGACCACGGTAACGCAGACGGGCTGTCCCGACAAGGAGAGGTCGCGGACGGGCGCACGGGGGAACACCGGAGTGTGCTGCCCCCTAGCGCCCTCAAAAGGGGGGAGGTGTGAGGTAAATCCGGAGATATGACGATAAATCATGATATTCAAGTATGTCAGGAAGCCCTCTCCTGGTGTCACCCCCCCTTTCCTTCACACAACTGGTTTAGCAACAAATTCCATGGCCATGTCCTGTGATATGGAAATTAGGTGGCTTTAGGACAATGGACACAGGATGACTCCCTGCCGTCACCTTGTAGTAGGAGCTGCTAGCTAGTTAGCAAGGCTATGGAAATAGCCAGACAGAACGACTCCAGTAAAAAATGGTTCATATCTCGCAAGCCATATTTCCGATAAATATGGCAACCATAAAAATGGTGTCTCCGCATGTGGACGATGCCGGCACCCCCTTTTTATGGGAGCAGGACATTGGGAAATGCCCCAGGCGTGATATCAGCCAATGGGGAACTGGCAGACAGGTCATGAGTCCCCTCGTTCTGTAGCTAAATTCATAACTGTCACAATGAGAGCATTGGCGTCTGCCTACGACGCTCCCAGGCAAAGTTATGGCCAATATCCCCTTTGCTGGATAATTCTGATCCATGCAGGGGGAGTGGCAGTGCTTCCCTGTGAGGTCACTAAGGTAGGAGGGGACCTGGATTTGCCCAGGTTGATAACCCTACTTCGGCCTTTTTCCAGTGTTCTTCTGCTCGGGGGCCTGGTTGGGAAAGACCTGTGAGGGAGTTCCTGGAAACCTGGTCTACAGCGCCCCCCTGTGGCCAGACGCAACAAGGTAACTGCTGGAACTGTGTATGCCTGTTTGTAACCCATGCTTTGATTGTAACTGTACTCTGACATATGTATATTCTGTAGATTCCCTATTGTATATATTGTAGTTTCTAGTGTGCTTTAGGCTGATTAAATTATATAATTAATCTTGGGCTGTTCTGTTATCTCGATCTTGAATCCCACGTCTGTGTGTTCGGCTAATAGTTACCGTAAATCGGTTGGTGGCAGCGAATTGTGCCAAGGATTATTGTGGGGAGGCCAGTGAGATCCGGGGAGATTTTATATATTCCGCCCGCGGAGGTCGGGGGAATATATACCCTACTCTCACCGGGGACCCTTCAATAATCGGCATAAGTAGTATAGCGGCCTCCTTGCTTATTGTCGGGCAATTCCATAATTGGCCTGACTATAAGAGGGGCGCTAGAGAGCGCATCACGTGCTCTGTCTGTCGGTCGGGAGGTATAAAGGAGGGGTGACCCCCACTTGTTACCCCCCGATTGTGACGTACTGGTAGCCAGCGCGGGGGATTTCTGAGTGACCCCCCCGGTGGTTTGTGACAGGAGGGTATTGCAACTTTTGGCCATTTTGAAGCGAAATTGTTCCTTTGGGGGGTATTGCAACTTTTGGCCATTTTGAAGCGAAATTGTTCTTTTGGGGGGGTATTGCAACTTTTCAGCATTTTGAGATGAAATTGTTCCTTGGGGGGGTATTGCAATTTTTTGCCATTTTGAGGTGAAATTGTTCCTTTGGGGGGGTATTGCAACTTTTCGGCACTTTGAGGCGAAATTGTTCCTTTGGGGGGGTATTGCAATTTTTTGCCATTTTGAGGCGAAATTGTTCCTTTGGGGGGGTATTGCAACTTTTGGCCATTTTGAAGCGAAATTGTTCCTTTGGGGGGGTATTGCAACTTTTCGGCATTTTGAGGCGAAATTGTTCCTTTGGGGGGGTATTGCAATTTTTTGCCATTTTGAGGCGAAATTGTTCCTTTGGGGGGGTATTGCAACTTTTGGCCATTTTGAAGCGAAATTGTTCCTTTCAGGAGGTATTGCAACTTTTCGGCATTTTGAGGCGAAATTGTTCCTTTGGGGGGGTATTGCAACTTTTGGCCATTTTGAGGCGAAATTGTTCCTTTGGGGGGGGTATTGCAACTTTTGGCCATTTTGAAGCGAAATTGTTCCTTTGGGGGGGTATTGCAACTTTTCGGCATTTTGAGGCGAAATTGTTCCTTTGGGGGGGTATTGCAATTTTTTTTTTCATTTTGAGGCGAAATTTTTCCTTTGTGGGGGTATTGCAACTTTTGGCCATTTTGAAGCGAAATTGTTCCTTTGGGGGGGTATTGCAATTTTTTGCCATTTTGAGGCAAAATTGTTCCTTTGGGGGGGTATTGCAATTTTATGCCATTTTGAGGCGAAATTGTTCCTTTGGGGGGGTATTGCAACTTTTGGCCATTTTGAAGCGAAATTGTTCCTTTGGGGGGGTATTGCAACTTTTGGCCATTTTGAAGCGAAATTGTTCCTTTCGGGGGGTATTGCAACTTTTGGCCATTTTGAAGCGAAATTGTTCCTTTCGGGGGGTATTGCAACTTTTCTGCATTTTGATGCGAAATTGTTCCTTTGGGGGGTATTGCAATTTTTTTTTCGTTTTGAGGTGAAATTGCTCCTTTGGGGGGGTATTGCAACTTTTGGCCATTTTGAAGCGAAATTGTTCCTTTGGGGGGGTATTGCAACTTTTGGCCATTTTGAAGCGAAATTGTTCCTTTCGGGGGGTATTGCAACTTTTGGCCATTTTGAAGCGAAATTGTTCCTTTGGGGGGGTATTGCAACTTTTCTGCATTTTGATGCGAAATTGTTCCTTTGGGGGGTATTGCAATTTTTTGCCATTTTGAGGCGAAATTGTTCCTTTGGGGGGGTATTGCAACTTTTGGCCATTTTGAAGCGAAATTGTTCCTTTGGGGGGGTATTGCAACTTTTCGGCATTTTGAGGCAAAATTGTTCCTTTGGGGGGGTATTGCAATTTTTTTTTCATTTTGAGGCGAAATTTTTCCTTTGGGGGGTATTGCAACTTTTGGCCATTTTGAGGCGAAATTGTTCCTTTGGGGGGGTATTGCAACTTTTCGGCATTTTGAGGCGAAATTGTTCTTTTGGGGGGGTATTGCAATTTTTTGCCATTTTGAGGCGAAATTGTTCCTTTGGGGGGGTATTGCAACTTTTGGCCATTTTGAAGCGAAATTGTTCCTTTCGGGGGGTATTACAACTTTTCGGCATTTTGAGGTGAAATTGTTCCTTTGGGGGGGGTATTGCAATTTTTTGCCATTTTGAGGCGAAATTGTTCCTTTGGGGGGGTATTGCAACTTTTCTGCATTTTGATGCGAAATTGTTCCTTTGGAGGGTATTGCAATTTTTTTTTCGTTTTGAGGTGAAATTGCTCCTTTGGGGGGGTATTGCAACTTTTGGCCATTTTGAAGCGAAATTGTTCCTTTGGGGGGGTATTGTAACTTTTCGGCATTTTGAGGCGAAATTGTTCTTTTGGGGGGGTATTGCAATTTTTTGCCATTTTGAGGCGAAATTGTTCCTTTGGGGGGGTATTGCAATTTAATGCCATTTTGAGGCGAAATTGTTCCTTTGGGGGGGTATTGCAACTTTTGGCCATTTTGAAGCGAAATTGTTCCTTTGGGGGGTATTGCAACTTTTGGCCATTTTGAAGCGAAATTGTTCCTTTCGGGGGGTTTTGCAACTTTTGGCCATTTTGAAGCGAAATTGTTCCTTTCGGGGGGTATTGCAACTTTTCTGCATTTTGATGCGAAATTGTTCCTTTTGGGGGGGTATTGCAATTTTTTTTTCGTTTTGAGGTGAAATTGCTCCTTTGGGGGGGTATTGCAACTTTTGGCCATTTTGAAGCGAAATTGTTCCTTTGGGGGGGTATTGCAACTTTTGGCCATTTTGAGGCGAAATTGTTCCTTTGGGGGGGTATTGCAATTTTTTGCCATTTTGAGGCGAAATTGTTCCTTTGGGGGGGTATTGCAATTTTATTCCATTTTGAGGCGAAATTGTTCCTTTGGGGGGGTATTGCAACTTTTGGCCATTTTGAAGCGAAATTGTTCCTTTGGGGGGGTATTGCAACTTTTGGCCATTTTGAAGCGAAATTGTTCCTTTCGGGGGGTATTGCAACTTTTGGCCATTTTGAAGCGAAATTGTTCCTTTCGGGGGGTATTGCAACTTTTCTGCATTTTGATGCGAAATTGTTCCTTTGGGGGGTATTGCAATTTTTTTTTCGTTTTGAGGTGAAATTGCTCCTTTGGGGGGTATTGCAACTTTTGGCCATTTTGAAGCGAAATTGTTCCTTTGGGGGGGTATTGCAACTTTTGGCCATTTTGAAGCGAAATTGTTCCTTTGGGGGGGTATTGCAACTTTTCGGCATTTTGAGGCAAAATTGTTCCTTTGGGGGGGTATTGCAATTTTTTTTTCATTTTGAGGCGAAATTTTTCCTTTGGGGGGTATTGCAACTTTTGGCCATTTTGAAGCGAAATTGTTCCTTTGGGGGGGTATTGCAACTTTTCGGCATTTTGAGGCGAAATTGTTCTTTTGGGGGGGTATTGCAATTTTTTGCCATTTTGAGGCGAAATTGTTCCTTTGGGGGGGTATTGCAACTTTTGGCCATTTTGAAGCGAAATTGTTCCTTTGGGGGGGTATTGCAACTTTTGGCCATTTTGAAGCGAAATTGTTCCTTTCGGGGGGTATTGCAACTTTTGGCCATTTTGAAGCGAAATTGTTCCTTTCGGGGGGTATTGCAACTTTTCTGCATTTTGATGCGAAATTGTTCCTTTGGGGGGTATTGCAATTTTTTTTTCGTTTTGAGGTGAAATTGCTCCTTTGGGGGGGTATTGCAACTTTTGGCCATTTTGAAGCGAAATTGTTCCTTTGGGGGGGTATTGCAACTTTTGGCCATTTTGAAGCGAAATTGTTCCTTTGGGGGGGTATTGCAACTTTTCGGCATTTTGAGGCAAAATTGTTCCTTTGGGGGGGTATTGCAATTTTTTTTTCATTTTGAGGCGAAATTTTTCCTTTGGGGGGTATTGCAACTTTTGGCCATTTTGAAGCGAAACTGTTCCTTTGGGGGGGTATTGCAACTTTTCGGCATTTTGAGGCGAAATTGTTCTTTTGGGGGGGTATTGCAATTTTTTGCCATTTTGAGGCGAAATTGTTCCTTTGGGGGGGTATTGCAACTTTTGGCCATTTTGAAGCGAAATTGTTCCTTTCGGGGGGTATTGCAACTTTTCGCCATTTTGAGGTGAAATTGTTCCTTTGGGGGGGGTATTGCAATTTTTTGCCATTTTGAGGCGAAATTGTTCCTTTGGGGGGGTATTGCAACTTTTCTGCATTTTGATGCGAAATTGTTCCTTTGGGGGGTATTGCAATTTTTTTTTCGTTTTGAGGTGAAATTGCTCCTTTGACGGGGTATTGCAACTTTTGGCCATTTTGAAGCGAAATTGTTCCTTTGGGGGGGTATTGTAACTTTTCGGCATTTTGAGGCGAAATTGTTCTTTTGGGGGGGTATTGCAATTTTTTGCCATTTTGAGGAGAAATTGTTCCTTTGGGGGGGTATTGCAACTTTTGGCCATTTTGAAGCGAAATTGTTCCTTTCGGGGGTATTGCAACTTTTCGGCATTTTGAGGCGAATTTGTTCCTTTGGGGGGGTATTGCAATTTTTTGCCATTTTGAGGCGAAATTGTTCCTTTGGGGGGGGTATTGCAATTTTTTGCCATTTTGAGGTGAAATTGTTGCTTGGGGGGGTATTGCATCTTTTGGCCATTTTGAAACGAAATTGTTCCTTTCGGGGGGTATTGCAACTTTTCGGCATTTTGAGGCGAAATTGTTCCTTTGGGGGGGTATTGCAATGTTTTGCCATTTTGAGGCGAAATTGTTCCTTTGGGGGGGTATTGCAACTTTTGGCCATTTAGAAGCGAAATTGTTCCTTTCGGGAGGTATTGCAACTTTTCGGCATTTTGAGGCGAAATTGTTCCTTTGGGGGGGTATTGCAATTTTTTGCCATTTTGAGGCGAAATTGTTCCTTTGGGGGGGTATTGCAACTTTTGGCCATTTTGAAGCGAAATTGTTCCTTTGGGGGGGTATTGCAACTTTTCGGCATTTTGAGGCGAAATTGTTCCTTTGGGGGGGTATTGCAATTTTTTGCCATTTTGAGGCGAAATTGTTCCTTTGGGGGGGTATTGCAACTTTTGGCCATTTAGAAGCGAAATTGTTCCTTTCCGGAGGTATTGCAACTTTTCGGCATTTTGAGGCGAAATTGTTCCTTTGGGGGGGTATTGCAACTTTTGGCCATTTTGAGGCGAAATTGTTCCTTTGGGGGGGTATTGCAACTTTTGGCCATTTTGAAGCGAAATTGTTCCTTTGGGGGGTATTGCAACTTTTCGGCATTTTGAGGCGAAATTGTTCCTTTGGGGGGGTATTGCAATATTTTGCCATTTTGAGGCGAAATTGTTCCTTTAGGGGGGTATTGCAATTTTATGCCATTTTGAGGCGAAATTGTTTCTTTGGGGGGGTATTGCAACTTTTGGCCATTTTGAAGCGAAATTGTTCCTTTGGGGGGGTATTGCAACTTTTGGCCATTTTGAAGCGAAATTGTTCCTTTCGGGGGGTATTGCAACTTTTGGCCATTTTGAAGCGAAATTGTTCCTTTTGGGGGGTATTGCAACTTTTCTGCATTTTGATGCGAAATTGTTCCTTTGGGGGGTATTGCAATTTTCTTTCGTTTTGAGGTGAAATTGTTCCTTTGGGGGGGTATTGCAACTTTTCTGCATTTTGATGCGAAATTGTTCCTTTGGGGGGTATTGCAATTTTTTTTTCGTTTTGAGGTGAAATTGCTCCTTTGGGGGGGTATTGCAACTTTTGGCCATTTTGAAGCGAAATTGTTCCTTTGGGGGGGTATTGTAACTTTTCCGCATTTTGAGGCGAAATTGTTCTTTTGGGGGGGGTATTGCAATTTTTTGCCATTTTGAGGCGAAATTGTTCCTTTGGGGGGGTATTGCAACTTTTCTGCATTTTGATGCGAAATTGTTCCTTTGGGGGGTATTGCAATTTTTTTTTCGTTTTGAGGTGAAATTGCTCCTTTGGGGGGGTATTGCAACTTTTGGCCATTTTGAAGCGAAATTGTTCCTTTGGGGGGGTATTGTAACTTTTCGGCATTTTGAGACGAAATTGTTCTTTTGGGGGGGTATTGCAATTTTTTGCCATTTTGAGGCGAAATTGTTCCTTTGGGGGGGTATTGCAACTTTTGGCCATTTTGAAGCGAAATTGTTCCTTTCGGGGGGTATAGCAACTTTACGGCATTTTGAGGCGAAATTGTTCCTTTGGGGGGGTATTGCAATTTTTTGCCATTTTGAGGCGAAATTGTTCCTTTGGGGGGGGTATTGCAATTTTTTGCCATTTTGAGGTGAAATTGTTGCTTGGGGGGGTATTGCATCTTTTGGCCATTTTGAAACGAAATTGTTCCTTTCGGGGGGTATTGCAACTTTTCGGCATTTTGAGGTGAAATTGTTCCTTTCGGGGGGTATAGCAACTTTACGGCATTTTGAGGCGAAATTGTTCCTTTGGGGGGGTATTGCAATTTTTTGCCATTTTGAGGCGAAATTGTTCCTTTGGGGGGGTATTGCAACTTTTGGCCATTTTGAAGCGAAATTGTTCCTTTGGGGGGGTATTGCAACTTTTCGGCATTTTGAGGCAAAATTGTTCCTTTGGGGGGGTATTGCAATTTTTTTTTCATTTTGAGGCGAAATTTTTCCTTTGGGGTGTATTGCAACTTTTGGCCATTTTGAAGCGAAATTGTTCCTTTGGGGGGGTATTGCAACTTTTCGGCATTTTGAGGCGAAATTGTTCTTTTGGGGGGGTATTGCAATTTTTTGCCATTTTGAGGCGAAATTGTTCCCTTGGGGGGGTATTGCAACTTTTGGCCATTTTGAAGCGAAATTGTTCCTTTCGGGGGGTATTGCAACTTTTCGGCATTTTGAGGTGAAATTGTTCCTTTGGGGGGGTATTGCAATTTTTTGCCATTTTGAGGCGAAATTGTTCCTTTGGGGGGGTATTGCAACTTTTCTGCATTTTGATGCGAAATTATTCCTTTGGGGGGTATTGCAATTTTTTGCCATTTTGAGGCGAAATTGTTCCTTTGGGGGAGGTATTGCAATTTTTTGCCATTTTGAGGTGAAATTGTTGCTTGGGGGGGTATTGCAACTTTTGGCCATTTTGAAGCGAAATTGTTCCTTTGGGGGGGTATTGCAACTTTTCGGCATTTTGAGGCGAAATTGTTCCTTTGGGGGGGTATTGCAATTTTTTGCCATTTTGAGGCGAAATTGTTCCTTTGGGGGGGTATTGCAACTTTTGGCCATTTAGAAGCGAAATTGTTCCTTTCGGGAGGTATTGCAACTTTTCGGCATTTTGAGGCGAAATTGTTCCTTTGGGGGGGTATTGCAACTTTTGGCCATTTTGAGGCGAAATTGTTCCTTTGGGGGGGTATTGCAACTTTTGGCCATTTTGAAGCGAAATTGTTCCTTTGGGGGGTATTGCAACTTTTCGGCATTTTGAGGCGAAATTGTTCCTTTGCGGGGGTATTGCAATTTTTTGCCATTTTGAGGCGAAATTGTTCCTTTAGGGGGGTATTGCAATTTTATGCCATTTTGAGGCGAAATTGTTTCTTTGGGGGGGTATTGCAACTTTTGGCCATTTTGAAGCGAAAGTGTTCCTTTGGGGGGGTATTGCAACTTTTGGCCATTTTGAAGCGAAATTGTTCCTTTCGGGGGGTATTGCAACTTTTGGCCATTTTGAAGCGAAATTGTTCCTTTTGGGGGGTATTGCAACTTTTCTGCATTTTGATGCGAAATTGTTCCTTTGGGGGGTATTGCAATTTTCTTTCGTTTTGAGGTGAAATTGTTCCTTTGGGGGGGTATTGCAACTTTTCTGCATTTTGATGCGAAATTGTTCCTTTGGGGGGTATTGCAATTTTTTTTTCGTTTTGAGGTGAAATTGCTCCTTTGGGGGGGTATTGCAACTTTTGGCCATTTTGAAGCGAAATTGTTCCTTTGGGGGGGTATTGTAACTTTTCCGCATTTTGAGGCGATATTGTTCTTTTGGGGGGGTATTGCAATTTTTTGCCATTTTGAGGCGAAATTGTTCCTTTGGGGGGGTATTGCAACTTTTCTGCATTTTGATGCGAAATTGTTCCTTTGGGGGGTATTGCAATTTTTTTTTCGTTTTGAGGTGAAATTGCTCCTTTGGGGGGGTATTGCAACTTTTGGCCATTTTGAAGCGAAATTGTTCCTTTGGGGGGGTATTGTAACTTTTCGGCATTTTGAGACGAAATTGTTCTTTTGGGGGGGTATTGCAATTTTTTGCCATTTTGAGGCGAAATTGTTCCTTTGGGGGGGTATTGCAACTTTTGGCCATTTTGAAGCGAAATTGTTCCTTTCGGGGGGTATAGCAACTTTACGGCATTTTGAGGCGAAATTGTTCCTTTGGGGGGGTATTGCAATTTTTTGCCATTTTGAGGCGAAATTGTTCCTTTGGGGGGGGTATTGCAATTTTTTGCCATTTTGAGGTGAAATTGTTGCTTGGGGGGGTATTGCATCTTTTGGCCATTTTGAAACGAAATTGTTCCTTTCGGGGGGTATTGCAACTTTTCGGCATTTTGAGGTGAAATTGTTCCTTTGGGGGGTATTGCAATTTTTTGCAATTTTGAGGCGAAATTGTTCCTTTGGGGGGGTATTGCAACTTTTGGCCATTTTGAAGCGAAATTGCTCCTTTCGGGGGGTATTGCAACTTTTCGGCATTTTGAGGCGAAATTGTTCCTTTGGGGGGGTATTGCAATTTTTTGCCATTTTGAGGCGAAATTGTTCCTTTGGGGGGCTATTTCAACTTTTGGCCATTTAGAAGCGAAATTGTTCCTTTCGGGAGGTATTGCAACTTTTCGGCATTTTGAGGCGAAATTTTTCCTTTGGGGGGGTATTGCAACTTTTGGCCATTTTGAGGCGAAATTGTTCCTTTGAAGGGGTATTGCAACTTTTGGCCATTTTGAAGCGAAATTGTTCCTTTGGGGGGTATTGCAACTTTTCGGCATTTTGAGGCGAAATTGTTCCTTTGGGGGGGTATTGCAATTTTTTGCCATTTTGAGGCGAAATTGTTCCTTTAGGGGGGTATTGCAATTTTATGCCATTTTGAGGCGAAATTGTTTCTTTGGGGGGGTATTGCAACTTTTGGCCATTTTGAAGCGAAATTGTTCCTTTGGGGGGGTATTGCAACTTTTGGCCATTTTGAAGCGAAATTGTTCCTTTCGGGGGGTATTGCAACTTTTGGCCATTTTGAAGCGAAATTGTTCCTTTTGGGGGGTATTGCAACTTTTCTGCATTTTGATGCGAAATTGTTCCTTTGGGGGGGTATTGCAATTTTTTTTCGTTTTGAGGTGAAATTGTTCCTTTGGGGGGGTATTGCAACTTTTCTGCATTTTGATGCGAAATTGTTCCTTTGGGGGGTATTGCAATTTTTTTTCGTTTTGAGGTGAAATTGCTCCTTTGGGGGGGTATTGCAACTTTTGGCCATTTTGAAGCGAAATTGTTCCTTTGGGGGGGTATTGTAACTTTTCCGCATTTTGAGGCGAAATTGTTCTTTTGGGGGGGTGTTGCAATTTTTTGCCATTTTGAGGCGAAATTGTTCCTTTGGGGGGGTATTGCAACTTTTCTGCATTTTGATGCGAAATTGTTCCTTTGGGGGGTATTGCAATTTTTTTTTCGTTTTGAGGAGAAATTGCTCCTTTGGGGGGGTGTTGCAACTTTTGGCCATTTTGAAGCGAAATTGTTCCTTTGGGGGGTATTGTAACTTTTCGGCATTTTGAGGCGAAATTGTTCTTTTGGGGGGGTATTGCAATTTTTTGCCATTTTGAGGCGAAATTGTTCCTTTGGGGGGGTATTGCAACTTTTGGCCATTTTGAAGCGAAATTGTTCCTTTGGGGGGGTATTGTAACTTTTCGGCATTTTGAGGCGAAATTGTTCTTTTGGGGGGGTATTGCAATTTTTTGCCATTTTGAGGCGAAATTGTTCCTTTGGGGGGGTATTGCAATTTTTTGCCATTTTGAGGCGAAATTGTTGCTTGGGGGGGTATTGCATCTTTTGGCCATTTTGAAACGAAATTGTTCCTTTCGGGGGGTATTGCAACTTTTCGGCATTTTGAGGTGAAATTGTTCCTTTGGGGGGTATTGCAATTTTTTGCAATTTTGAGGCGAAATTGTTCCTTTGGGGGGGTATTGCAACTTTTGGCCATTTTGAAGCGAAATTGCTCCTTTCGGGGGGTATTGCAACTTTTCGGCATTTTGAGGCGAAATTGTTCCTTTGGGGGGGTATTGCAATTTTTTGCCATTTTGAGGCGAAATTGTTCCTTTGGGGGGGTATTTCAACTTTTGGCCATTTAGAAGCGAAATTGTTCCTTTCGGGAGGTATTGCAACTTTTCGGCATTTTGAGGCGAAATTTTTCCTTTGGGGGGGTATTGCAACTTTTGGCCATTTTGAGGCGAAATTGTTCCTTTGAAGGGGTATTGCAACTTTTGGCCATTTTGAAGCGAAATTGTTCCTTTGGGGGGTATTGTAACTTTTCGGCATTTTGAGGCGAAATTGTTCTTTTGGGGGGGTATTGCAATTTTTTGCCATTTTGAGGCGAAATTGTTCCTTTGGGGGGGTATTGCAATTTTTTGCCATTTTGAGGCGAAATTGTTCCTTTGGGGGGGGTATTGCAATTTTTTGCCATTTTGAGGTGAAATTGTTGCTTGGGGGGGTATTGCATCTTTTGGCCATTTTGAAACGAAATTGTTCCTTTCGGGGGGTATTGCAACTTTTCGGCATTTTGAGGTGAAATTGTTCCTTTGGGGGGTATTGCAATTTTTTGCAATTTTGAGGCGAAATTGTTCCTTTGGGGGGGTATTGCAACTTTTGGCCATTTTGAAGCAAAATTGCTCCTTTCGGGGGGTATTGCAACTTTTCGGCATTTTGAGGCGAAATTGTTCCTTTGGGGGGGTATTGCAATTTTTTGCCATTTTGAGGCGAAATTGTTCCTTTGGGGGGGTATTGCAACTTTTGGCCATTTTGAAGCGAAATTGTTCCTTTGGGGGGGTATTGCAACTTTTCGGCATTTTGAGGCGAAATTGTTCCTTTGGGGGGTATTGCAATTTTTTGCCATTTTGAGGCGAAATTGTTCCTTTGGGGGGGTATTGCAACTTTTGGCCATTTAGAAGCGAAATTGTTCCTTTCGGAAGGTATTGCAACTTTTCGGCATTTTGAGGCGAAATTGTTCCTTTGGGGGGGTATTGCAACTTTTGGCCATTTTGAGGCGAAATTGTTCCTTTGGGGGGGTATTGCAACTTTTGGCCATTTTGAAGCGAAATTGTTCCTTTGGGGGGTATTGCAACTTTTCGGCATTTTGAGGCGAAATTGTTCCTTTGGGGGGGTATTGCAATTTTTTTTTTCATTTTGAGGCGAAATTTTTCCTTTGGGGGGGTATTGCAACTTTTGGCCATTTTGAAGCGAAATTGTTCCTTTGGGGGGTATTGCAACTTTTCGGCATTTTGAGGCGAAATTGTTCCTTTGGGGGGGTATTGCAATTTTTTGCCATTTTGAGGCGAAATTGTTCCTTTGGGGGGGTATTGCAATTTTATGCCATTTTGAGGCGAAATTGTTCCTTTGGGGGGGTATTGCAACTTTTGGCCATTTTGAAGCGAAATTGTTCCTTTGGGGGGGTATTGCAACTTTTGGCCATTTTGAAGCGAAATTGTTCCTTTCGGGGGGTATTGCAACTTTTCGGCATTTTGAGGCGAAATTGTTCCTTTGGGGGGGTATTGCAATTTTTTTTTCATTTTGAGGCGAAATTTTTCCTTTGGGGGGGGTATTGCAACTTTTGGCCATTTTGAAGCGAAATTGTTCCTTTGGGGGGTATTGCAACTTTTCGGCATTTTGAGGCGAAATTGTTCCTTTGGGGGGGTATTGCAATTTTATGTTATTTTGAGGCGAAATTGTTCCTTTGGGGGGGTATTGCAACTTTTGGCCATTTTGAAGCGAAATTGTTCCTTTGGGGATGTATTGCAACTTTTGGCCATTTTGAAGCGAAATTGTTCCTTTCGGGGGGTATTGCAACTTTTGGCCATTTTGAAGCGAAATTGTTCCTTTTGGGGGGTATTGCAACTTTTGGCCATTTTGAAGCGAAATTGTTCCTTTCGGGGGGTATTGCAACTTTTCGGCATTTTGAGGCGAAATTGTTCCTTTGGGGTGGTATTGCAACTTTTGGCCATTTTGAAGCGAAATTGTTCCTTTCGGGGGGTATTGCAACTTTTCGGCATTTTGAGGTGAAATTGTTGCTTGGGGGGTATTGCAATTTTTTGCCATTTTGAGGCGAAATTGTTCCTTTGGGGGGGTATTGCAACTTTTGGCCATTTTGAAGCGAAATTGTTCCTTTCGGGGGGTATTGCAACTTTTCGGCATTTTGAGGCGAAATTGTTCCTTTGGGGTGGTATTGCAACTTTTGGCCATTTTGAAGCGAAATTGTTCCTTTCGGGGGGTATTGCAACTTTTCGGCATTTTGAGGCGAAATTGTTCCTTTGGGGGGGTATTGCAACTTTTGGCCATTTTGAAGCGAAATTGTTCCTTTGGGGGGGTATTGCAACTTTTGGCCATTTTGAAGCGAAATTGTTCCTTTGGGGGGGTATTGCAACTTTTCAGCATTTTGAGGCGAAATTGTTCCTTTGGGGGGGTATTGCAATTTTTTGCCATTTTGAGGTGAAATTGTTCCTTTGGGGGGGTATTGCAACTTTTGGCCATTTTGAAGCGAAATTGTTCCTTTCGGGGGGTATTGCAACTTTTCGGCATTTTGAGGCGAAATTGTTCCTTTGGGGGGGTATTGCAATTTTTTTTCCATTTAAGGCGAAATTGTTCCTTTGGGGGGGTATTGCAACTTTTGGCCATATTGAAGCGAAATTGTTCCTTTGGGGGGGTATTACAATTTTTGGATATTTTGAGGCGAAATTGTTCCTTTGGGGGGGTATTGCAATTTTTTGCCATTTTGAAGCGAAATTGTTCCTTTGGGGGGGTATTGCAACTTTTCGGCATTTTGAGGTGAAATTGTTCCTTTGGGGGGTATTGCAATTTTTTGCCATTTTGAGGCGAAATTGTTCCTTTGGGGGGGTATTGCAACTTTTGGCCATTTTGAAGCGAAATTGTTCCTTTCGGGGGGTATTGCAACTTTTCGGCATTTTGAGGCGAAATTGTTCCTTTGGGGGGGTATTGCAACTTTTCGGCATTTTGAGGCGAAATTGTTCCTTTGGGGGGGTATTGCAACTTTTGGCCATTTTGAAGCGAAATTGTTCCTTTGGGGGGGTATTGCAACTTTTGGCCATTTTGAAGCGAAATTGTTCCTTTGGGGGGTATTGCAACTTTTCTGCATTTTGATGCGAAATTGTTCCTTTGGGGGGTATTGCAATTTTTTTTTCGTTTTGAGGTGAAATTGTTCCTTTGGGGGGGTATTGCAACTTTTGGCCATTTTGAAGCGAAATTGTTCCTTTGGGGGGGTATTGCAATTTTTTGCCATTTTGAGGTGAAATTGTTGCTAGGGGGGGTATTGCATCTTTTGGCCATTTTGAAACGAAATTGTTCCTTTCGGGGGGTATTGCAACTTTTCAGCATTTTGAGGCGAAATTGTTCCTTTGGGGGGGTATTGCAATTTTTTGCCATTTTGAGGTGAAATTGTTCCTTTGGGGGGGTATTGCAACTTTTGGCCATTTTGAAGCGAAATTGTTCCTTTCGGGGGGTATTGCAACTTTTCGGCATTTTGAGGCGAAATTGTTCCTTTGGGGGGGTATTGCAACTTTTGGCCATATTGAAGCGAAATTGTTCCTTTGGGGGGGTATTACAATTTTTGGATATTTTGAGGCGAAATTGTTCCTTTGGGGGGGTATTGCAATTTTTTGCCATTTTGAGGTGAAATTGTTGCTTTGGGGGGTATTGCAGCTTTTGGCCATTTTGAAGCGAAATTGTTCCTTTCGGGGGGTATTGCAACTTTTCGGCATTTTGAGGTGAAATTGTTCCTTTGGGGGGGTATTGCAACTTTTCGGCATTTTGAGGCGAAATTGTTCCTTTGGGGGAATATTGCAACTTTTGGCCATTTTGAAGCGAAATTGTTCCTTTCGGGGGGTATTGCAACTTTTCGGCATTTTGAGGCGAAATTGTTCCTTTGGGGGGGTATTGCAATTTTTTGCCATTTTGAGGCGAAATTGTTGCTTTGGGGTGGTATTGCATCTTTTGGCCATTTTGAAGCGAAATTGTTCCTTTGGGGGGGTATTGCAACTTTTGGCCATTTTGAAGCGAAATTGTTCCTTTCGGGGGGTATTTCAACTTTTCGGCATTTTGAGGCGAAATTGTTCCTTTGGGGGGGTATTGCATCTTTTGGCCATTTTGAAGCGAAATTGTTCCTTTCGGGGGGTATTGCAACTTTTCGGCATTTTGAGGTGAAATTGTTCCTTTGGGGGGGTATTGCAACTTTTCGGCATTTTGAGGCGAAATTGTTCCTTGGGGGGGTATTGCAACTTTTGGCCATTTTGAAGCGAAATTGTTCCTTTCGGGGAGCATTGCAACTTTTCGGCATTTTGAGGCGAAATTGTTCCTTTGGGGGGGTATTGCAACTTTTCGGCATTTTGAGGCGAAATTGTTCCTTTGGGGGGGTATTGCAACTTTTGGCCATTTTGAAGCGAAATTGTTCCTTTCGGGGGGTATTGCAACTTTTAGGCATTTTGAGGCGAAATTATTCTTTTGGGGGGGTATTGCAATTTTTTGCCATTTTGAGGCGAAATTGTTCCTTTGGGGGGGTATTGCAATTTTTTGCCATTTTGAGGTGAAATTGTTGTTTGGGGGGGTATTGCATCTTTTGGCCATTTTGAAACGAAATTGTTCCTTTCGGGGGGTATTGCAACTTTTCGGCATTTTGAGGTGAAATTGTTCCGTTGGGGGGTATTGCATTTTTTTGCCATTTTGAGGCGAAATTGTTCCTTTGGGCGGGTATTGCAACTTTTGGCCATTTTGAAGCGAAATTGTTCCTTTCGGGGGGTATTGCAACTTTTCGGCATTTTGAGGCGAAATTGTTCCTTTGGGGGGGTATTGCAACTTTTGGCCATTTTGAAGCGAAATTGTTCCTTTCGGGGGGTATTGCAACTTTTCTGCATTTTGAGGCGAAATTGTTCCTTTGGGGGGGTATTGCAATTTTTTTTCCATTTAAGGCGAAATTGTTCCTTTGGGGGGGTATTGCAACTTTTGGCCATATTGAAGCGAAATTGTTCCTTTGGGGGGGTATTACAATTTTTGGATATTTTGAGGCGAAATTGTTCCTTTGGGGGGGTATTGCAATTTTTTGCCATTTTGAGGTGAAATTGTTGCTTTGGGGGGTATTGCAGCTTTTGGCCATTTTGAAGGGAAATTGTTCCTTTCGGGGGGTATTGCAACTTTTCGGCATTTTGAGGCGAAATTGTTCCTTTGGGGGGGTATTGCATTTTTTTGCCATTTTGAGGCGAAATTGTTCCTTTGGGGGGGGTATTGCATCTTTTGGCCATTTTGAAGCGAAATTGTTCCTTTCGGGGGGTATTGCAACTTTTCGGCATTTTGAGGTGAAATTGTTCCTTTGGGGGGGTATTGCAACTTTTCGGCATTTTGATGCGAAATTGCTCCTTTGGGGGGGTATTGCAACTTTTGGCCATTTTGAAGCGAAATTGTTCCTTTCGGGGGGCATTGCAACTTTTCGGCATTTTGAGGCGAAATTGTTCCTTTGGGGGGGTATTGCAACTTTTCGGCATTTTGAGGCGAAATTGTTCCTTTGGGGGGGTATTGCAACTTTTGGCCATTTTGAAGCGAAATTGTTCCTTTGGGGGGTATTGCAATTTTTTGCCATTTTGAGGCGAAATTGTTCCTTTGGGGGGGTATTGCAACTTTTGGCCATTTTGAAGCGAAATTGTTCCTTTGGGGGGGTATTGCAACTTTTGGCCATTTTGAAGCGAAATTGTTCCTTTGGGGGGGGTATTGCAACTTTTCGGCATTTTGAGGCGAAATATTTCCTTTGGGAGGGTATTGCAATTTTTTGCCATTTTGAGGTGAAATTGTTCCTTTGGGGGGGGTATTGCAACTTTTGGCCATTTTGAAGCGAAATTGTTCCTTTGGGGGGGTATTGCAATTTTTTGCCATTTTGAGGCAAAATTGTTGCTTTGGGGGATATTGCATCTTTTCGCCATTTTGAAGCGAAATTGTTCCTTTCGGGGGGTATTGCAACTTTTCGGCATTTTGAGGCGAAATTGTTCCTTTGGGGGGGTATTGCAACTTTTGGCAATTTTGAAGCGAAATTGTTCCTTTGGGGGGGTATTGCAACTTTTCGGCATTTTGAGGCGAAATTGTTCCTTTGGGGGGGTATTGCAATTTTTTGCCATTTTGAGGCGAAATTGTTCCTTTGGGGGGGTATTGCAACTTTTGGCAATTTTGAAGCGAAATTGTTCCTTTGGGGGGGTATTGCAACTTTTCGGCATTTTGAGGCGAAATTGTTCCTTTGGGGGGTATTGCAATTTTTTGCCATTTTGAGGTGAAATTGTTCCTTTGGGGGGGTATTGCAACTTTTGGCCATTTTGAAGCGAAATTGTTCCTTTCGGGGGGTATTGCAACTTTTCGGCATTTTGAGGCGAAATTGTTCCTTTGGGGGGGTATTGCAATTTTTTTTTCATTTTGAGGCGAAATTTTGTCCTTTGGGGGGTATTTCAACTTTTGGCCATTTTGAAGCGAAATTGTTCCTTTGGGGGGGTATTGCAACTTTTCGGCATTTTGAGGCGAAATTGTTTCTTTGGGGGGGTATTGCAACTTTTGGCCATTTTGAGGCGAAATTGTTCCTTTGGGGGGGGTATTGCAACTTTTGGCCATTTTGAAGCGAAATTGTTCCTTTGGGGGGGTATTGCAACTTTTCGGCATTTTGAGGCCAAATTGTTCCTTTGGGGGGGTATTGCAATTTTTTTTTCATTTTGAGGCGAAATTTTTCCTTTGGGGGGGTATTGCAACTTTTGGCCATTTTGAAGCGAAATTGTTCCTTTGGGGGGGTATTGCAACATTTCGGCATTTTGAGGCGAAATTGTTCCTTTGGAGGGGTATTGCAATTTTTTGCCATTTTGAGGCGAAATTGTTCCTTTGGGGGGGTATTGCAATTTTATGCCATTTTGAGGCGAAATTGTTCCTTTGGGGGGGTATTGCAACTTTTGGCCATTTTGAAGCGAAATTGTTCCTTTCGGGGGGTATTTCAACTTTTCGGCATTTTGAGGCGAAATTGTTCCTTTGGGGGGGTAATGCAATTTTTTGCCATTTTGAGGCGAAATTGTTCCTTTGGGGGGGTATTGCATCTTTTGGCCATTTTGAAGCGAAATTGTTCCTTTCGGGGGGTATTGCAACTTTTCGGCATTTTGAGGTGAAATTGTTCCTTTGGGGGGGTATTGCAACTTTTCGGCATTTTGAGGCGAAATTGTTCCTTGGGGGGGTATTGCAACTTTTGGCCATTTTGAAGCGAAATTGTTCCTTTCGGGAGGCATTGCAACTTTTCGGCATTTTGAGGCGAAATTGTTCCTTTGGGGGGGTATTGCAACTTTTCGGCATTTTGAGGCGAAATTGTTCCTTTGGGGGGGTATTGCAACTTTTGGCCATTTTGAAGCGAAATTGTTCCTTTGGGGGGGTATTGTAACTTTTCGGCATTTTGAGGCGAAATTGTTCTTTTGGGGGGGTATTGCAATTTTTTGCCATTTTGAGGCGAAATTGTTCCTTTGGGGGGGTATTGCAACTTTTGGCCATTTTGAAGCGAAATTGTTCCTTTCGGGGGGTATTGCAACTTTTCGGCATTTTGAGGCGAAATTATTCTTTTGGGGGGGTATTGCAATTTTTTGCCATTTTGAGGCGAAATTGTTCCTTTGGGGGGGTATTGCAATTTTTTGCCATTTTGAGGTGAAATTTAGTGATGAGCGAGTACTAAAAAGCTCGGGTGCTCGAAGCTCGGGCCGAGCCTCCCAAGATACTCGTGTACTCGGCCCGAGCAACGAGCCCAATGTTATCCTATGGGAGACCCGAGTATTTTTGTGAAATGACCTCCCGGCAGCATGGAGAAACCCTAAAAATGTCACAAAAGTCTCAGAAGAGTGCTCAAATGACATGGCAACAGCATGGGGAAGACCCCTTGAAGCATTTATCACTCAAAAGTCACAGCTGTGAACAATTTTGTCCGCGTTTTACGCCATTTTTACGGACTCACCAGAAAACCTTCCAAAATGACCCCAAAATGATTTTTCATGGCGGAAATGTTAAGGGCACATACCCAATAGTGAGATAGATCTGGTGTATGTTACTTTTTGAGATCAATACATGAAAGATTTTACGTGAAAACATTGTGTGGCACTCCGATGTCCCTGAGAAGAGACGTACATGAAGGCCTCTTGAGTCTAATGTGCCCATTTTGAGGAAGTGAGTCTTTGTAGTATTTTCCTTTGCCAGGGCAGTCCTAAATTGTGAGGTTCACTAATGCCCCTGCATACAGACGTGCATGAGGGCCTCAAAACATTAAGTGTCCATTGTCAGGAAGTGGGTGTATTATAGTATAGCCCTTAGGCAGGGCAGCCAAAAATTGGGAGGCTCCACATTGTCCCTGGGTAGAGACGTGCATGATGGCCTTTAAACCTGAAGTGCCCATTGTAAGGAAGTGGGTCTATTTCAGTATAGCCCTTTGCCAGGGCAGCCAAAAATTGGGAGGCTCCACATTGTCCCTGGGTAGAGACGTGCATGAGGGCCTCAAAACATTAAGTGTCCATTTTAAGGAAGTGGGTGTATTTCAGTATAGCCCTTAGGCAGGGCAGCCAAAAATTGGGAGGCTCCACATTGTCCCTGGGTAGAGACGTGCATGAGGGCCTCAAAACATTAAGTGTCCATTTTAAGGAAGTGGGTGTATTTCAGTATAGCCCTTAGGCAGGGCAGCCAAAAATTGGGAGGCTCCACATTGTCCCTGGATAGAGACGTGCATGATGGCCTTTAAACCTGAAGTGCCCATTGTAAGGAAGTGGGTCTATTTCAGTATAGCCCTTTGCCAGGGCAGCCAAAAATTGGGAGGCTCCACATTGTCCCTGGGTAGAGACGTGCATGAGGGCCTCAAAACATTAAGTGTCCATTTTAAGGAAGTGGGTGTATTTCAGTATAGCCCTTAGGCAGGGCAGCCAAAAATTGGGAGGCTCCACATTGTCCCTGGATAGAGACGTGCATGATGGCCTTTAAACCTGAAGTGCCCATTGTAAGGAAGTGGGTCTATTTCAGTATAGCCCTTTGCCAGGGCAGCCAAAAATTGGGAGGCTCCACATTGTCCCTGGGTAGAGACGTGCATGAGGGCCTCAAAACATTAAGTGTCCATTTTAAGGAAGTGGGTGTATTTCAGTATAGCCCTTAGGCAGGGCAGCCAAAAATTGGGAGGCTACACGTTGTCCCTGGGTAGAGACGTGCATGAGGGCCTCAAAACATTAAGTGTCCATTTTAAGGAAGTGGGTGTATTTCAGTATAGCCCTTAGGCAGGGCAGCCAAAAATTGGGAGGCTCCACATTGTCCCTGGGTAGAGACGTGCATGATGGCCTTTAAACCTGAAGTGCCCATTGTAAGGAAGTGGGTCTATTTCAGTATAGCCCTTTGCCAGGGCAGCCAAAAATTGGGAGGCTCCACATTGTCCCTGGGTAGAGACGTGCATGAGGGCCTCAAAACATTAAGTGTCCATTGTCAGGAAGTGGGTGTATTATAGTATAGCCCTTAGGCAGGGCAGCCAAAAATTGGGAGGCTCCACATTGTCCCTGGGTAGAGACGTGCATGATGGCCTTTAAACCTGAAGTGCCCATTGTAAGGAAGTGGGTCTATTTCAGTATAGCCCTTTGCCAGGGCAGCCAAAAATTGGGAGGCTCCACATTGTCCCTGGGTAGAGACGTGCATGAGGGCCTCAAAACATTAAGTGTCCATTTTAAGGAAGTGGGTGTATTTCAGTATAGCCCTTAGGCAGGGCAGCCAAAAATTGGGAGGCTACACGTTGTCCCTGGGTAGAGACGTGCATGAGGGCCTCAAAACATTGTTCCCATTGCAAAGGAGCGGGTCTCCTGTCGTTGTAATGTCCATTCTGCAAAGAATGGGCGAAAAAATTTACCACTGGGGGTATACCTGAAACAAAGACCTAACTATTGTAACGGTCATCATGATGGCGCATGAGGAGAAGGAGGAGCAGTCCAGCGATTATCCAAAGTCGAGAAGTGTACCCATGGGTGAGTGGAGGTACATGGCAAACTTTAAATTCCGCTCTCATTTGCTGGTGGTGTGGTGAAGTCTGGCCCAATCCAACCCTTGTTCATCTTTATCAGAGTCAGCCTGTCAGCATTTTCAGTTGACAGGCGGGTGCGTTTATCTGTAATGATTCCACCTGCGGCACTAAAAACACGCTCTGACAAAACGCTAGCAGCAGGGCAGGCCAGGACTTCCAAGGCGTAGAGAGCCAATTCATGCCACGTGTCCAGCTTGGATACCCAATAATTGTAAGGCACAGAGGAATGTCGGAGTACAGTTGTTCGATCTGCAAGGTACTCCTTCAGCATCTGGGCAAACTTAGGATTTCTTGTGGCACTACCCCGCACCTCAGGGGCTGTGGTACGTGAGGGGCTGAGAAAACTGTCCCACATCTTAAAGACTGTTCCCCTACCTCTGGCGGATTGGACTTGTGCCTCTCTCGGCTGTACGCCTCGGTTGTCCACTGATTCCTGACCTATGCCGCTAGCGTTTTGTGAGGGGAATGCTTTGCCTACTTCCGTGAGTATGGCCTTCCGAAACTGCTGCATTTTGGTTGACCTCTCATCCACGGGAATAAGAGACAAAAAGTTCTCCTTGTAGCGTGGGTCTAACAGTGTTACCAACCAGTAATGATTGTCGGCCAAGATGTTCTTAACGCGAGGGTCACGAGACAGGCAGCTTACCATAAAGTCAGCCATGTGCGCCAGACTCTTAACAGCCAGGACTTCAGTAGCCTGACCAACAAGATGACTGAACATGCTGTCCTCCTCCTCCTCCTCCTCCTCCTCCTCCTCATCTACCCTGTCCTCTGGCCAGCCACGCTGAATCGAGGATATGACTGGTGTGCATGTCATATCCTCAATTTGGCCGGAGAGTTGCTCCATGTCTTCATCCTCCTCCTCGTCATAGTCCTCCACTGCACGTTGTGATGAGACGAGGCTGGGCTGTGTGTTATCACCCACACCCACTACTGTTTCTTGCTGCAACTCATCGCGCTCCGCCTGCAATGCATCATGTTTGTTTTTCAAAAGGGACCGTTTTAGAAGGCAGAGTAGCGGTATGGTGACGCTAATAATGGCGTCATCACCACTCACCATCTTGGTGGAGTCCTCAAAGTTTTGGAGGATGGTACATAGGTCTGACATCCATCTCCACTCCTCAGGTGTTATGTGTGGAGTTTGACCCATTTCCCAACGGCTTAGGTGATGCAGGTACTCAACAACTGCCCTCTTCTGCTCACATATCCTGACCAACATGTGCAGAGTTGAATTCCAACGCGTGGGGACATCACACACCAGTCTGTGAGCCGGAAGATGCAAACGGCGCTGAAAGCCGGCAAGGCCGGCTGAAGCAGTAGGTGACTTTCGAAAATGTGCAGACAGGCGGCGAACTTTTACCAGCAGATCAGACAGCTCTGGGTATGACTTTATAAACCGCTGAACCACGAGGTTGAGCACATGGGCCACGCATGGAACATGTGTCAGCTGGCCTCGCCTCAAAGCCGCCACCAGGTTCCGGCCATTGTCACAAACGACCTTTCCTGGCTTTAGGTTCAGAGGTGTGAGCCAGTGATCTGCCTGCTGTTTCAGAGCTGTCCACAGCTCTTCTGCATTGTGGGGTTTGTCACCTATGCAGATTAGCTTCAGCACAGCCTGTTGCCGCTTCGCCGAGGCAGTGCTGCAGTGCTTCCAGCTTGTGACTGGTGTGGAGGGCACAGTGGATGAGGATGCGCAGGAGGAGGAGGAGGCTGAAGAGCATGACATTCCGGAGCTGTAGAGTGTGGGTGAAACACTGACTGAGGTAGGGCCTGCAAACCTTGGTGTGGGAAGGACGTGTTCCGTCCCTCGCTCAGACTGGGTCCCAGCTTCCACAATATTAACCCAGTGTGCCGTCAACGAGATGTAGCGGCCTTGCCCACAAGCACTTGTCCACGTGTCTGTGGTTAGGTGGACTTTGGGTGAAACAGCGTTGTTCAGGGCACGTGTGATGTTTTGTGACACGTGGTTATGCAACGCGGGGACGGCACACCGGGAGAAATAGTGGCGGCTGGGGACCGAGTAACGTGGGACAGCTGCCGCCATCAGGTCACGGAATGCTTCTGTCTCCACCAGCCTAAAAGGCAACATTTCCAGCGCAAGCAGTCGCGAAATGTTAGCATTTAGAACTGTGGCATGTGGGGTGTTGGCAGTGTATTTGCGCCTGCGTTCAAAGGTTTGCTGAATGGATAACTGAACGCTGCGCTGGGACAAGGACGTGCTTGATGATGGTGTTCTTTCTGCGTAGGCAACTGCAGGTGCAGGAGTGGAGGAGGCTTGTTCGCAGGCAGCATGGACAGAGGATTGGCTCGCATGCACAACCAGCGAAGACGTAGCAGTGACATCAGCAAGCACTGCTCCTCGACTCTGTTGTACTTCCCACAAAGTCGGGTGCTTGGCTGACATGTGCCTGATCATGCTGGTGGTGGTCAGGCTGCTAGTTTTGGTACCCCTGCTGATGCTGGCACGGCAGGTGTTGCAAATGGCCTTTTTTGAATCATCTGGATCCAACTTAAAAAACTGCCAGACTCGTGAAGACCTAACATTTGTACAGGCACCTTGTGTCGTCGTGTTGTTACGGGGAACGGTTGCCTGACTTCTGCCTGGGACCACCACCCTGCTTCTTACTGCCTGTTGTGATGCTACGCCTCCCTCCCCCTGTGCACTGCTGTCCTCGCTCTGCATATCCTCCTGCCAGGTTGGGTCAGTTACTGGATCATCCACCACGTCGTCTTCCTCTTCCGCACCCTGCTCCTCCTCCTGACTTGCTGACAATTGTGTCTCATCATCGTCCACCACTTGTTGAGACACGTTGCCAACTTCGTGAGAACGTGGCTGCTCAAATATTTGGCTATCTGTACAGACGATCTCCTCATGACCCACTTCAATATGAGCTGGCGAGAGGCCAGAATGTGTGAATGGAAACGTGAACAGCTCTTCCGAGTGTCCAAGTGTGGGATCATTAATGTCCGAGGAGGACGTGTACTCAGCCTGGTGGTAGGAAGGAGGATCAGGTTCAGAAATGTGCGGTGCAGTATCACGGCTACTGACACTTGACCGTGTGGAAGACAGAGTGTTTGTGGTGGTGCCAATCTGACTGGAAGCATTATCCGCTATCCAACTAACAACCTGTTGACACTGGTCTTGGTTCAAGAGCGGTGTACTGCTGCGGTCCCCAAGAATTTGGGACAGGACGTGCGAGCGACTAGATGTGGCCCTTTGTTGTGGCGAAATTAGAGCTTGCCCACGACCTCGGCCTCTGCCTGCACCACCATCACGTCCACTTCCTTGTTCCTTGCCAATGCCCTTGCGCATTTTGCAATGCTGTGCACTGCTGACGTGTATATTCACTACTTGTGCGTTATATCAAAGTTTCTGGAAATTGCACACCAGTGCACCTGTACGCTGCCACCAACAGGCACACACGTGCGGTTTTAAAAACCAAGCACGGACGCAATAATAACCTAACACAGGTTTTAGGAGCAAAAATTAAGAACTCTGACACTATCAGCCACTGCTGACTGACGTGTATTATACACTACACTTGTGCGTTATATAATAGTTTGGTAAACGCACACCAGTGCACCTGTACGCTGCCACCAACAGGCACACACGTGCGGTTTTAAAAACCAAGCACGGACGCAATAATAACCTAACACAGGTTTTAGGAGCAAAAATTAAGAACTCTGACACTATCAGCCACTGCTGACTGACGTGTATTATACACTACACTTGTGCGTTATATAATAGTTTGGTAAACGCACACCAGTGCACCTGTACGCTGCCACCAACAGGCACACACGTGCGGTTTTAAAAACCAAGCACGGACGCAATAATAACCTAACACAGGTTTTAGGAGCAAAAATTAAGAACTCTGACACTATCAGCCACTGCTGACTGACGTGTATTATACACTACACTTGTGCGTTATATAATAGTTTGGTAAACGCACACCAGTGCACCTGTACGCTGCCACCAACAGGCACACACGTGCGGTTTTAAAAACCAAGCACGGACGCAATAATAACCTACTAACAGGTTTTTTTGGGGAGCGACAATTACAGTACAGACAAGTCAGACACTATCTGGACTGTTTTACACTGTGTACACCAGCCCCAGATATGAAGGCTGGTATACGGTCACCACTACCCTGCCTGCCTGCCTGCCTGTATACTGCTACAATAGTCCTGACAAGGACTCTTTTGGTCACTAGCCTGTATTCAGACCTGGCTATACCCTGCCTGTATATAGCAACAATAGTCCTGAGAAGGACTCTGCTACTGTACTCCGACCTGGCTATACCCTGCCTGCCTGTATACAACTAGAATAGTCCTGAGAAGGACTTTTGGTCACACTGTTTGCAGCCCTGCAACTGAAAAAGCTATAAAGGGCCGCAAAGCTTTCCCTGAATCAGCGACACTCTCCCTACACTCACTGTCAGAATAGCTGTGAGCAGAGCACAGCGCGCCGGCCGATATAAAGGCTCGGTGACGCTGTGCAGGCCGGCCAATCACTGCAATTCCACAACTAACAGGGCTGTGGCATTGCAGTGGTCTGCCAGCCAATCCCTGCATGAGGGCTGGCTCTCAAAAGAGCGCCAACATGCAGAAATGAAGACCACGAGTAAAGCACGAGTATCGCGAGATTACTCGGTCCCCGCCGAGCAGCCCGAGTACAGTGATACTCGTGCGAGTACCGAGTAGTGACAAGCATGCTCGCTCATCACTAGTGAAATTGTTGTTTGGGGGGGTATTGCATCTTTTGGCCATTTTGAAACGAAATTGTTCCTTTCGGGGGGGGGGGTATTGCAACTTTTCGGCATTTTGAGGTGAAATTGTTCCGTTGGGGGGTATTGCAATTTTTTTTTCATTTTGAGGCGAAATTTTGTCCTTTGGGGGGTATTTCAACTTTTGGCCATTTTGAAGCGAAATTGTTCCTTTGGGGGGGTATTGCAACTTTTCGGCATTTTGAGGCGAAATTGTTTCTTTGGGGGGGTATTGCAACTTTTGGCCATTTTGAGGCGAAATTGTTCCTTTGGGGGGGGTATTGCAACTTTTGGCCATTTTGAAGCGAAATTGTTCCTTTGGGGGGGTATTGCAACTTTTCGGCATTTTGAGGCCAAATTGTTCCTTTGGGGGGGTATTGCAATTTTTTTTTCATTTTGAGGCGAAATTTTTCCTTTGGGGGGGTATTGCAACTTTTGGCCATTTTGAAGCGAAATTGTTCCTTTGGGGGGGTATTGCAACATTTCGGCATTTTGAGGCGAAATTGTTCCTTTGGAGGGGTATTGCAATTTTTTGCCATTTTGAGGCGAAATTGTTCCTTTGGGGGGGTATTGCAATTTTATGCCATTTTGAGGCGAAATTGTTCCTTTGGGGGGGTATTGCAACTTTTGGCCATTTTGAAGCGAAATTGTTCCTTTCGGGGGGTATTTCAACTTTTCGGCATTTTGAGGCGAAATTGTTCCTTTGGGGGGGTAATGCAATTTTTTGCCATTTTGAGGCGAAATTGTTCCTTTGGGGGGGTATTGCATCTTTTGGCCATTTTGAAGCGAAATTGTTCCTTTCGGGGGGTATTGCAACTTTTCGGCATTTTGAGGTGAAATTGTTCCTTTGGGGGGGTATTGCAACTTTTCGGCATTTTGAGGCGAAATTGTTCCTTGGGGGGGGTATTGCAACTTTTGGCCATTTTGAAGCGAAATTGTTCCTTTCGGGAGGCATTGCAACTTTTCGGCATTTTGAGGCGAAATTGTTCCTTTGGGGGGGTATTGCAACTTTTCGGCATTTTGAGGCGAAATTGTTCCTTTGGGGGGGTATTGCAACTTTTGGCCATTTTGAAGCGAAATTGTTCCTTTGGGGGGGTATTGTAACTTTTCGGCATTTTGAGGCGAAATTGTTCTTTTGGGGGGGTATTGCAATTTTTTGCCATTTTGAGGCGAAATTGTTCCTTTGGGGGGGTATTGCAACTTTTGGCCATTTTGAAGCGAAATTGTTCCTTTCGGGGGGTATTGCAACTTTTCGGCATTTTGAGGCGAAATTATTCTTTTGGGGGGGTATTGCAATTTTTGCCATTTTGAGGCGAAATTGTTCCTTTGGGGGGGTATTGCAATTTTTTGCCATTTTGAGGTGAAATTGTTGTTTGGGGGGGTATTGCATCTTTTGGCCATTTTGAAACGAAATTGTTCCTTTCGGGGGGGGGGGTATTGCAACTTTTCGGCATTTTGAGGTGAAATTGTTCCGTTGGGGGGTATTGCAATTTTTTGCCATTTTGAGGCGAAATTGTTCCTTTGGGGGGGTATTGCAACTTTTGGCCATTTTGAAGCGAAATTGTTCCTTTCGGGGGGTATTGCAACTTTTCGGCATTTTGAGGTGAAATTGTTCCTTTGGGGGGGTATTGCAACTTTTCGGCATTTTGAGGCGAAATTGCTCCTTTGGGGGGGTATTGCAACTTTTGGCCATTTTGAAGCGAAATTGTTCCTTTCGGGGGGCATTGCAACTTTTCGGCATTTTGAGGCGAAATTGTTCCTTTGGGGGGGTATTGCAACTTTTCGGCATTTTGAGGCGAAATTGTTCCTTTGGGGGGGTATTGCAACTTGTGGCCATTTTGAAGCGAAATTGTTCCTTTGGGGGGGTATTGCAATTTTTTGCCATTTTGAGGCGAAATTGTTCCTTTGGGGGGGTATTGCAACTTTTGGCCATTTTGAAGCGAAATTGTTCCTTTGGGGGGGTATTGCAACTTTTGGCCATTTTGAAGCGAAATTGTTCCTTTGGGGGGGGTATTGCAACTTTTCGGCATTTTGAGGCGAAATTTTTCCTTTGGGAGGGTATTGCAATTTTTTGCTATTTTGAGGTGAAATTGTTCCTTTGGGGGGGTATTGCAACTTTTGGGAATTTTGAAGCGAAATTGTTCCTTTGGGGGGGTATTGCAACTTTTGGCCATTTTGAAGCAAAATTGTTCCTTTGGGGGGGTATTGCAACTTTTCGGCATTTTGAGGCGAAATTTTTCCTTTGGGAGGGTATTGCAATTTTTTGCCATTTTGAGGTGAAATTGTTCCTTTGGGGGGGTATTGCAACTTTTGGCCATTTTGAAGCGAAATTGTTCCTTTGGGGGGGTATTGCAATTTTTTGCCATTTTGAGGCAAAATTGTTGCTTTGGGGGATATTGCATCTTTTCGCCATTTTGAAGCGAAATTGTTCCTTTCGGGGGGTATTGCAACTTTTCGGCATTTTGAGGCGAAATTGTTCCTTTGGGGGGGTATTGCAACT
This sequence comes from Anomaloglossus baeobatrachus, assembly GCF_048569485.1. Classification (NCBI taxonomy): domain Eukaryota; kingdom Metazoa; phylum Chordata; class Amphibia; order Anura; family Aromobatidae; genus Anomaloglossus; species Anomaloglossus baeobatrachus. The sequence goes on along the minus strand of NC_134357.1, from coordinate 344,656,145 downwards.
TTTGGCCATTTTGAAGCGAAATTGTTCCTTTGGGGGGGTATTGCAACTTTTCGGCATTTTGAGGCGAAATTGTTCCTTTGGGGGGGTATTGCAATTTTTTGCCATTTTGAGGCGAAATTGTTCCTTTGGGGGGGTATTGCAACTTTTGGCCATTTTGAAACGAAATTGTTCCTTTGGGGGGGCATTGCAACTTTTGGCCATTTTGAAGCGAAATTGTTCCTTTGGGGGGGTATTGCAACTTTTCGGCATTTTGAGGCGAAATTGTTCCTTTGGGGAGTATTGCAATTTTTTGCCATTTTGAGGTGAAATTGTTCCTTTGGGGGGGTATTGCAACTTTTGGCCATTTTGAAGCGAAATTGTTCCTTTCGGGGGGTATTGGAACTTTTCGGCATTTTGAGGCGAAATTGTTCCTTTGGGGGGGTATTGCAATTTTTTTTTCATTTTGAGGCGAAATTTTGTCCTTTGGGGGGTATTTCAACTTTTGGCCATTTTGAAGCGAAATTGTTCCTTTGGGGGGGTATTGCAACTTTTCGGCATTTTGAGGCGAAATTGTTTCTTTGGGGGGGTATTGCAACTTTTGGCCATTTTGAGGCGAAATTGTTCCTTTGGGGGGGGGTATTGCAACTTTTGGCTATTTTGAAGCGAAATTGTTACTTTGGGGGGGTATTGCAACTTTTCGGCATTTTGAGGCCAAATTGTTCCTTTGGGGGGGTATTGCAATTTTTTTTTTCATTTTGAGGCGAAATTTTTCCTTTGGGGGGGTATTGCAACTTTTGGCCATTTTGAAGCGAAATTGTTCCTTTGGGGGGGTATTGCAATTTTTTGCCATTTTGAGGCGAAATTGTTCCTTTGGGGGGGTATTGCAATTTTATGCCATTTTGAGGCGAAATTGTTCCTTTGGGGGGGTATTGCAACTTTTGGCCATTTTGAAGCGAAATTGTTCCTTTCGGGGGGTATTGCAACTTTTGGCCATTTTGAAGCGAAATTGTTCCTTTCGGGGGGTATTGCAACTTTTAAATATTTTGAAGCGAAATTGTTCCTTTCGGGGGTATTGCAACTTTTCTGCATTTTGATGCGAAATTGTTCCTTTGGGGGGTATTGCAGTTTTTTTTTCGTTTTGAGGTGAAATTGCTCCTTTGGGGGGTATTGCAACTTTTGGCCATTTTGAAGCGAAATTGTTCCTTTGGGGGGGTATTGTAACTTTTCGGCATTTTGAGGCGAAATTGTTCTTTTGGGGGGGTATTGCAATTTTTTGCCATTTTGAGGCGAAATTGTTCCTTTGGGGGGGTATTGCAACTTTTGGCCATTTTGAAGCGAAATTGTTCCTTTCGGGGGGTATTGCAATTTTTTGCCATTTTGAGGCGAAATTGTTCCTTTGGGGGGGGTATTGCAATTTTTTGCCATTTTGAGGTGAAATTGTTGCTTGGGGGGGTATTGCATCTTTTGGCCATTTTGAAACGAAATTGTTCCTTTCGGGGGGTATTGCAACTTTTCGGCATTTTGAGGTGAAATTGTTCCTTTGGGGGGTATTGCAATTTTTTGCCATTTTGAGGCGAAATTGTTCCTTTGGGGGGGTATTGCAACTTTTGGCCATTTTGAAGCGAAATTGTTCCTTTCGGGGGGTATTGCAACTTTTGGCCATTTTGAAGCGAAATTGTTCCTTTGGGGGGGTATTGCAACTTTTCGGCATTTTGAGGTGAAATTGTTCCTTTGGGGGGGTATTGCAATTTTTTTCCATTTTGAGGCGAAATTGTTCCTTTGGGGGGGTATTGCAACTTTTGGCCATTTAGAAGCGAAATTGTTCCTTTCGGGAGGTATTGCAACTTTTCGGCATTTTGAGGCGAAATTGTTCCTTTGGGGGGGTATTGCAACTTTTGGCCATTTTGAGGCGAAATTGTTCCTTTGGGGGGGTATTGCAACTTTTGGCCATTTTGAAGCGAAATTGTTCCTTTGGGGGGTATTGCAACTTTTCGGCATTTTGAGGCGAAATTGTTCCTTTGGGGGGGTATTGCATTTTTTTTTTTCATTTTGAGGCGAAATTTTTCCTTTGGGGGGTATTGCAACTTTTGGCCATTTTGAAGCGAAATTGTTCCTTTGGGGGAGTATTGCAACTTTTGGCCATTTTGAAGCGAAATTGTTCCTTTGGGGGGGTATTGCAACTTTTCAGCATTTTGAGGCGAAATTGTTCCTTTGGGGGGGTATTGCAATTTTTTTTTCATTTTGAGGCGAAATTGTTCCTTTGGGGGGGTATTGCAATTTTTTGCCATTTTGAGGCGAAATTGTTCCTTTGGGGGGGTATTGCAATTTTATGCCATTTTGAGGCGAAATTGTTCCTTTGGGGGGGTATTGCAACTTTTGGCCATTTTGAAGCAAAATTGTTCCTTTGGGGGGGTATTGCAACTTTTGGCCATTTTGAAGCGAAATTGTTCCTTTCGGGGGGTATTGCAACTTTTGGCCATTTTGAAGCGAAATTATTCCTTTTGGGGGGTATTGCAACTTTTCTGCATTTTGATGCGAAATTGTTCCTTTGGGGGGTATTGCAATTTTTTTTTTCGTTTTGAGGTGAAATTGTTCCTTTGGGGGGGTATTGCAACTTTTGGCCATTTTGAAGCGAAATTGTTCCTTTGGGGGGGTATTGCAACTTTTCGGCATTTTGAGGCGAAATTGTTCCTTTGGGGGGGTATTGCAATTTTTTGCCATTTTGAGGCGAAATTGTTCCTTTGGGGGGGTATTGCAACTTTTGGCCATTTTGAAACGAAATTGTTCCTTTGGGGGGGCATTGCAACTTTTGGCCATTTTGAAGCGAAATTGTTCCTTTGGGGGGGGCATTGCAACTTTTCGGCATTTTGAGGCGAAATTGTTCCTTTGGGGAGTATTGCAATTTTTTGCCATTTTGAGGTGAAATTGTTCCTTTGGGGGGGTATTGCAACTTTTGGCCATTTTGAAGCGAAATTGTTCCTTTCGGGGGGTATTGGAACTTTTCGGCATTTTGAGGCGAAATTGTTCCTTTGGGGGGGTATTGCAATTTTTTTTTCATTTTGAGGCGAAATTTTGTCCTTTGGGGGGTATTTCAACTTTTGGCCATTTTGAAGCGAAATTGTTCCTTTGGGGGGGGTATTGCAACTTTTCGGCATTTTGAGGCGAAATTGTTTCTTTGGGGGGGTATTGCAACTTTTGGCCATTTTGAGGCGAAATTGTTCCTTTGGGGGGGTATTGCAACTTTTGGCCATTTTGAAGCGAAATTGTTCCTTTGGGGGGTATTGCAACTTTTCGGCATTTTGAGGCCAAATTGTTCCTTTGGGGGGGTATTGCAATTTTTTTTTTCATTTTGAGGCGAAATTTTTCCTTTGGGGGGGTATTGCAACTTTTGGCCATTTTGAAGCGAAATTGTTCCTTTGGGGGGGTATTGCAACTTTTCGGCATTTTGAGGCGAAATTGTTCCTTTGGAGGGGTATTGCAATTTTTTGCCATTTTGAGGCGAAATTGTTCCTTTGGGGGGGTATTGCAATTTTATGCCATTTTGAGGCGAAATTGTTCCTTTGGGGGGGTATTGCAACTTTTGGCCATTTTGAAGCGAAATTGTTCCTTTGGGGGGGTATTGCAACTTTTCAGCATTTTGAGGCGAAATTGTTCCTTTGGGGGGGTATTGCAATTTTTTTTTCATTTTGAGGCGAAATTGTTCCTTTGGGGGGGTATTGCAATTTTTTGCCATTTTGAGGCGAAATTGTTCCTTTGGGGGGGTATTGCAATTTTATGCCATTTTGAGGCGAAATTGTTCCTTTGGGGGGGTATTGCAACTTTTGGCCATTTTGAAGCAAAATTGTTCCTTTGGGGGGGTATTGCAACTTTTGGCCATTTTGAAGCGAAATTGTTCCTTTCGGGGGGTATTGCAACTTTTGGCCATTTTGAAGCGAAATTATTCCTTTTGGGGGGTATTGCAACTTTTCTGCATTTTGATGCGAAATTGTTCCTTTGGGGGGTATTGCAATTTTTTTTTTCGTTTTGAGGTGAAATTGTTCCTTTGGGGGGGTATTGCAACTTTTGGCCATTTTGAAGCGAAATTGTTCCTTTGGGGGGGTATTGCAACTTTTCGGCATTTTGAGGCGAAATTGTTCCTTTGGGGGGGTATTGCAATTTTTTGCCATTTTGAGGCGAAATTGTTCCTTTGGGGGGGTATTGCAACTTTTGGCCATTTTGAAACGAAATTGTTCCTTTGGGGGGGCATTGCAACTTTTGGCCATTTTGAAGCGAAATTGTTCCTTTGGGGGGGGCATTGCAACTTTTCGGCATTTTGAGGCGAAATTGTTCCTTTGGGGAGTATTGCAATTTTTTGCCATTTTGAGGTGAAATTGTTCCTTTGGGGGGGTATTGCAACTTTTGGCCATTTTGAAGCGAAATTGTTCCTTTCGGGGGGTATTGGAACTTTTCGGCATTTTGAGGCGAAATTGTTCCTTTGGGGGGGTATTGCAATTTTTTTTTCATTTTGAGGCGAAATTTTGTCCTTTGGGGGGTATTTCAACTTTTGGCCATTTTGAAGCGAAATTGTTCCTTTGGGGGGGTATTGCAACTTTTCGGCATTTTGAGGCGAAATTGTTTCTTTGGGGGGGTATTGCAACTTTTGGCCATTTTGAGGCGAAATTGTTCCTTTGGGGGGGTATTGCAACTTTTGGCCATTTTGAAGCGAAATTGTTCCTTTGGGGGGGTATTGCAACTTTTCGGCATTTTGAGGCCAAATTGTTCCTTTGGGGGGGTATTGCAATTTTTTTTTTCATTTTGAGGCGAAATTTTTCCTTTGGGGGGGTATTGCAACTTTTGGCCATTTTGAAGCGAAATTGTTCCTTTGGGGGGGTATTGCAACTTTTCGGCATTTTGAGGCGAAATTGTTCCTTTGGAGGGGTATTGCAATTTTTTGCCATTTTGAGGCGAAATTGTTCCTTTGGGGGGGTATTGCAATTTTATGCCATTTTGAGGCGAAATTGTTCCTTTGGGGGGGTATTGCAACTTTTGGCCATTTTGAAGCGAAATTGTTCCTTTGGGGGGTATTGCAACTTTTGGCCATTTTGAAGTGAAATTGTTCCTTTCGGGGGGTATTGCAACTTTTGGCCATTTTGAAGCGAAATTGTTCCTTTCGGGGGGTATTGCAACTTTTCTGCATTTTGATGCGAAATTGTTCCTTTGGGGGGTATTGCAGTTTTTTTTTCGTTTTGAGGTGAAATTGCTCCTTTGGGGGGTATTGCAACTTTTGGCCATTTTGAAGCGAAATTGTTCCTTTGGGGGGGTATTGTAACTTTTCGGCATTTTGAGGCGAAATTGTTCTTTTGGGGGGGTATTGCAATTTTTTGCCATTTTGAGGCGAAATTGTTCCTTTGGGGGGGTATTGCAACTTTTGGCCATTTTGAAGCGAAATTGTTCCTTTCGGGGGGTATTGCAACTTTTCGGCATTTTGAGGCAAAATTGTTCCTTTGGGGGGGTATTGCAATTTTTTGCCATTTTGAGGCGAAATTGTTCCTTTGGGGGGGGGGTATTGCAATTTTTTGCCATTTTGAGGTGAAATTGTTGCTTGGGGGGGTATTGCATCTTTTGGCCATTTTGAAACGAAATTGTTCCTTTCGGGGGGTATTGCAACTTTTCGGCATTTTGAGGTGAAATTGTTCCTTTGGGGGGTATTGCAATTTTTTGCCATTTTGAGGCGAAATTGTTCCTTTGGGGGGTATTGCAACTTTTGGCCATTTTGAAGCGAAATTGTTCCTTTCGGGGGGTATTGCAACTTTTGGCCATTTTGAAGCGAAATTGTTCCTTTGGGGGGGTATTGCAACTTTTCGGCATTTTGAGGTGAAATTGTTCCTTTGGGGGGGTATTGCAATTTTTTTTCCATTTTGAGGCGAAATTGTTCCTTTGGGGGGGGATTGCAACTTTTGGCCATTTAGAAGCGAAATTGTTCCTTTCGGGAGGTATTGCAACTTTTGGCCATTTTGAGGCTAAATTGTTCCTTTGGGGGGGTATTGCAACTTTTGGCCATTTTGAAGCGAAATTGTTCCTTTGGGGGGTATTGCAACTTTTCGGCATTTTGAGGCGAAATTGTTCCTTTGGGGGGGTATTGCATTTTTTTTTTTCATTTTGAGGCGAAATTTTTCCTTTGGGGGGTATTGCAACTTTTGGCCATTTTGAAGCGAAATTGTTCCTTTGGGGGAGTATTGCAACTTTTGGCCATTTTGAAGCGAAATTGTTCCTTTGGGGGGGTATTGCAACTTTTCAGCATTTTGAGGCGAAATTGTTCCTTTGGGGGGGTATTGCAATTTTTTTTTCATTTTGAGGCGAAATTGTTCCTTTGGGGGGGTATTGCAATTTTTTGCCATTTTGAGGCGAAATTGTTCCTTTGGGGGGGTATTGCAATTTTATGCCATTTTGAGGCGAAATTGTTCCTTTGGGGGGGTATTGCAACTTTTGGCCATTTTGAAGCAAAATTGTTCCTTTGGGGGGGTATTGCAACTTTTGGCCATTTTGAAGCGAAATTGTTCCTTTCGGGGGGTATTGCAACTTTTGGCCATTTTGAAGCGAAATTATTCCTTTTGGGGGGTATTGCAACTTTTCTGCATTTTGATGCGAAATTGTTCCTTTGGGGGGTATTGCAATTTTTTTTTCGTTTTGAGGTGAAATTGTTCCTTTGGGGGGGTATTGCAACTTTTGGCCATTTTGAAGCGAAATTGTTCCTTTGGGGGGGTATTGCAATTTTTTGCCATTTGAGGCGAAATTGTTCCTTTGGGGGGGGTATTGCAACTTTTGGCCATTTTGAAGCGAAATTGTTCCTTTGGGGGGGTATTGCAACTTTTCAGCATTTTGAGGCGAAATTGTTCCTTTGGGGGGGTATTGCAATTTTTTTTTCATTTTGAGGCGAAATTTTTCCTTTGGGGGGGTATTGCAACTTTTGGCCATTTTGAAGCGAAATTGTTCCTTTGGGGGGGTATTGCAACTTTTCGGCATTTTGAGGCGAAATTGTTCTTTTGGGGGGGTATTGCAATTTTTTGCCATTTTGAGGCGAAATTGTTCCTTTGGGGGGGTATTGCAACTTTTGGCCATTTTGAAGCGAAATTGTTCCTTTCGGGGGGTATTGCAACTTTTCGGCATTTTGAGACGAAATTGTTCCTTTGGGGGGGTATTGCAATTTTTTGCCATTTTGAGGCGAAATTGTTCCTTTGGGGGGGTATTGCATCTTTTGGCCATTTTGAAGCGAAATTGTTCCTTTCGGGGGGTATTGCAACTTTTCGGCATTTTGAGGTGAAATTGTTCCTTTGGGGGGGTATTGCAACTTTTCGGCATTTTTAGGCGAAATTGCTCCTTTGGGGGGGTATTGCAACTTTTAGCCATTTTGAAGCGAAATTGTTCCTTTCGGGGGGCATTGCAACTTTTCGGCATTTTGAGGCGAAATTGTTCCTTTGGGGGGGTATTGCAACTTTTCGGCATTTTGAGGCGAAATTGTTCCTTTGGGGGGGTATTGCAACTTTTGGCCATTTTGAAGCGAAATTGTTCCTTTGGGGGGGTATTGCAATTTTTTGCCATTTTGAGGCGAAATTGTTCCTTTGGGGGGGTATTGCAACTTTTGGCCATTTTGAAGCGAAATTGTTCCTTTGGGGGGGTATTGCAACTTTTGGCCATTTTGAAGCGAAATTGTTCCTTTGGGGGGGTATTGCAACTTTTCGGCATTTTGAGGCGAAATTTTTCCTTTGGGAGGGTATTGCAATTTTTTGCTATTTTGAGGTGAAATTGTTCCTTTGGGGGGGTATTGCAACTTTTGGGAATTTTGAAGCGAAATTGTTCCTTTGGGGGGTATTGCAACTTTTGGCCATTTTGAAGCAAAATTGTTCCTTTGGGGGGGTATTGCAACTTTTCGGCATTTTGAGGCGAAATTTTTCCTTTGGGAGGGTATTGCAATTTTTTGCCATTTTGAGGTGAAATTGTTCCTTTGGGGGGGTATTGCAACTTTTGGCCATTTTGAAGCGAAATTGTTCCTTTGGGGGGGTATTGCAATTTTTTGCCATTTTGAGGCGAAATTGTTGCTTTGGGGGATATTGCATCTTTTCGCCATTTTGAAGCGAAATTGTTCCTTTCGGGGGGTATTGCAACTTTTCGGCATTTTGAGGCGAAATTGTTCCTTTGGGGGGGTATTGCAACTTTTGGCCATTTTGAAGCGAAATTGTTCCTTTGGGGGGTATTGCAACTTTTCGGCATTTTGAGGCGAAATTGTTCCTTTGGGGGGGTATTGCAATTTTTTGCCATTTTGAGGCGAAATTGTTCCTTTGGGGGGGTATTGCAACTTTTGGCCATTTTGAAGCGAAATTGTTCCTTTGGGGGGGTATTGCAACTTTTCGGCATTTTGAGGCGAAATTGTTCCTTTGGGGGGTATTGCAATTTTTTGCCATTTTGAGGTGAAATTGTTCCTTTGGGGGGGTATTGCAACTTTTGAACATTTTGAAGCGAAATTGTTCCTTTCGGGGGGTATTGCAACTTTTCGGCATTTTGAGGCGAAATTGTTCCTTTGGGGGGGTATTGCAATTTTTTTTTCATTTTGAGGCGAAATTTTTCCTTTGGGGGGTATTTCAACTTTTGGCCATTTTGAAGCGAAATTGTTCCTTTGGGGGGGTATTGCAACTTTTCGGCATTTTGAGGCGAAATTGTTTCTTTGGGGGGGTATTGCAACTTTTGGCCATTTTGAGGCGAAATTGTTCCTTTGGGGGGGTATTGCAACTTTTGGCCATTTTGAAGCGAAATTGTTCCTTTGGGGGGGTATTGCAACTTTTCGGCATTTTGAGGCCAAATTGTTCCTTTGGGGGGGTATTGCAATTTTTTTTTTCATTTTGAGGCGAAATTTTTCCTTTGGGGGGGTATTGCAACTTTTGGCCATTTTGAAGCGAAATTGTTCCTTTGGGGGGGTATTGCAACTTTTCGGCATTTTGAGGCGAAATTGTTCCTTTGGAGGGGTATTGCAATTTTTTGCCATTTTGAGGCGAAATTGTTCCTTTGGGGGGGTATTGCAATTTTATGCCATTTTGAGGCGAAATTGTTCCTTTGGGGGGGTATTGCAACTTTTGGCCATTTTGAAGCAAAATTGTTCCTTTGGGGGGGTATTGCAACTTTTGGCCATTTTGAAGCGAAATTGTTCCTTTCGGGGGGTATTGCAACTTTTGGCCATTTTGAAGCGAAATTATTCCTTTTGGGGGGTATTGCAACTTTTCTGCTCTTTGATGCGAAATTGTTCCTTTGGGGGGTATTGCAATTTTTTTTTCGTTTTGAGGTGAAATTGTTCCTTTGGGGGGGTATTGCAACTTTTGGCCATTTTGAAGCGAAATTGTTCCTTTGGGGGGGTATTGCAATTTTTTGCCATTTGAGGCGAAATTGTTCCTTTGGGGGGGTATTGCAACTTTTGGCCATTTTGAAGCAAAATTGTTCCTTTGGGGGGGTATTGCAACTTTTCAGCATTTTGAGGCGAAATTGTTCTTTTGGGGGGGTATTGCAATTTTTTTTTCATTTTGAGGCGAAATTTTTCCTTTGGGGGGGTATTGCAACTTTTGGCCATTTTGAAGCGAAATTGTTCCTTTGGGGGGGTATTGCAACTTTTCGGCATTTTGAGGCGAAATTGTTCTTTTGGGGGGGTATTGCAATTTTTTGCCATTTTGAGGCGAAATTGTTCCTTTGGGGGGGTATTGCAACTTTTGGCCATTTTGAAGCGAAATTGTTCCTTTCGGGGGGTATTGCAACTTTTCGGCATTTTGAGGCGAAATTGTTCCTTTGGGGGGGTATTGCAATTTTTTGCCATTTTGAGGCGAAATTGTTCCTTTGGGGGGGTATTGCATCTTTTGGCCATTTTGAAGCGAAATTGTTCCTTTCGGGGGGTATTGCAACTTTTCGGCATTTTGAGGTGAAATTGTTCCTTTGGGGGGGTATTGCAACTTTTCGGCATTTTTAGGCGAAATTGCTCCTTTGGGGGGGTATTGCAACTTTTGGCCATTTTGAAGCGAAATTGTTCCTTTCGGGGGGCATTGCAACTTTTCGGCATTTTGAGGCGAAATTGTTCCTTTGGGGGGGTATTGCAACTTTTCGGCATTTTGAGGCGAAATTGTTCCTTTGGGGGGGTATTGCAACTTTTGGCCATTTTGAAGCGAAATTGTTCCTTTGGGGGGGTATTGCAATTTTTTGCCATTTTGAGGCGAAATTGTTCCTTTGGGGGGGTATTGCAACTTTTGGCCATTTTGAAGCGAAATTGTTCCTTTGGGGGGGTATTGCAACTTTTGGCCATTTTGAAGCGAAATTGTTCCTTTGGGGGGTATTGCAACTTTTCGGCATTTTGAGGCGAAATTTTTCCTTTGGGAGGGTATTGCAATTTTTTGCTATTTTGAGGTGAAATTGTTCCTTTGGGGGGGGTATTGCAACTTTTGGGAATTTTGAAGCGAAATTGTTCCTTTGGGGGGTATTGCAACTCTTGGCCATTTTGAAGCAAAATTGTTCCTTTGGGGGGGTATTGCAACTTTTCGGCATTTTGAGGCGAAATTTTTCCTTTGGGAGGGTATTGCAATTTTTTGCCATTTTGAGGTGAAATTGTTCCTTTGGGGGGGTATTGCAACTTTTGGCCATTTTGAAGCGAAATTGTTCCTTTGGGGGGGTATTGCAATTTTTTGCCATTTTGAGGCGAAATTGTTGCTTTGGGGGATATTGCATCTTTTCGCCATTTTGAAGCGAAATTGTTCCTTTCGGGGGGTATTGCAACTTTTCGGCATTTTGAGGCGAAATTGTTCCTTTGGGGGGTATTGCAACTTTTGGCCATTTTGAAGCGAAATTGTTCCTTTGGGGGGTATTGCAACTTTTCGGCATTTTGAGGCGAAATTGTTCCTTTGGGGGGGTATTGCAATTTTTTGCCATTTTGAGGCGAAATTGTTCCTTTGGGGGGGTATTGCAACTTTTGGCCATTTTGAAACGAAATTGTTCCTTTGGGGGGGTATTGCAACTTTTGGCCATTTTGAAGCGAAATTGTTCCTTTGGGGGGGTATTTCAACTTTTCGGCATTTTGAGGCGAAATTGTTCCTTTGGGGGGTATTGCAATTTTTTGCCATTTTGAGGTGAAATTGTTCCTTTGGGGGGTATTTCAACTTTTGGCCATTTTGAAGCGAAATTGTTCCTTTGGGGGGGTATTGCAACTTTTCGGCATTTTGAGGCGAAATTGTTTCTTTGGGGGGGTATTGCAACTTTTGGCCATTTTGAGGCGAAATTGTTCCTTTGGGGGGGTATTGCAACTTTTGGCCATTTTGAAGCGAAATTGTTCCTTGGGGGGGTATTGCAACTTTTCGGCATTTTGAGGCCAAATTGTTCCTTTGGGGGGGTATTGCAATTTTTTTTTTCATTTTGAGGCGAAATTTTTCCTTTGGGGGGGTATTGCAACTTTTGGCCATTTTGAAGCGAAATTGTTCCTTTGGGGGGTATTGCAACTTTTGGCCATTTTGAAGCGAAATTGTTCCTTTCGGGGGGTATTGCAATTTTTTGCCATTTTGAAGCGAAATTGTTCCTTTCGGGGAGTATTGCAACTTTTCTGCATTTTGATGCGAAATTGTTCCTTTGGGGGGTATTGCAATTTTTTTTTCGTTTTGAGGTGAAATTGCTCCTTTGGGGGGTATTGCAACTTTTGGCCATTTTGAAGCGAAATTGTTCCTTTGGGGGGGTATTGTAACTTTTCGGCATTTTGAGGCGAAATTGTTCTTTTGGGGGGGTATTGCAATTTTTTGCCATTTTGAGGCGAAATTGTTCCTTTGGGGGGGTATTGCAACTTTTGGCCATTTTGAAGCGAAATTGTTCCTTTCGGGGGGTATTGCAACTTTTCGGCATTTTGAGGCAAAATTGTTCCTTTTGGGGGGGTATTGCAATTTTTTGCCATTTTGAGGCGAAATTGTTCCTTTGGGGGGGTATTGCAATTTTTTGCCATTTTGAGGTGAAATTGTTGCTTGGGGGGGTATTGCATCTTTTGGCAATTTTGAAACGAAATTGTTCCTTTCGGGGGGTATTGCAACTTTTCGGCATTTTGAGGTAAAATTGTTCCTTTGGGGGGTATTGCAATTTTTTGCCATTTTGAGGCGAAATTGTTCCTTTGGGGGGGTATTGCAACTTTTGGCCATTTTGAAGCGAAATTGTTCCTTTCGGGGGGTATTGCAACTTTTCGGCATTTTGAAACGAAATTGTTCCTTTGGGGGGTATTGCAATTTTTTGCCATTTTGAGGCGAAATTGTTCCTTTGGGGGGGTATTGCAACTTTTGGCCATTTTGAAGCGAAATTGTTCCTTTGGGGGGGTATTGCAACTTTTCGGCATTTTGAGGTGAAATTGTTCCTTTGGGGGGGTATTGCAATTTTTTGCCATTTTGAGGCGAAATTGTTCCTTTGGGGGGGTATTGCAACTTTTGGCCATTTAGAAGCGAAATTTTTCCTTTCGGGAGGTATTGCAACTTTTCGGCATTTTGAGGCGAAATTGTTCCTTTGGGGGGGTATTGCAACTTTTGGCCATTTTGAGGCGAAATTGTTCCTTTGGGGGGGGTATTGCAACTTTTGGCCATTTTGAAGCGAAATTGTTCCTTTGGGGGGTATTGCAACTTTTGGCCATTTTGAAGCGAAATTGTTCCTTTGGGGGGGTATTGCAACTTTTCAGCTATTTGAGGCGAAATTGTTCCTTTGGGGGGGTATTGCAATTTTTTTTTCATTTTGAGGCGAAATTGTTCCTTTGGGGGGGTATTGCAATTTTTTGCCATTTTGAGGCGAAATTGTTCCTTTGGGGGGGTATTGCAATTTTATGCCATTTTGAGGCGAAATTGTTCCTTTGGGGGGGTATTGCAACTTTTGGCCATTTTGAAGCAAAATTGTTCCTTTGGGGGGGTATTGCAACTTTTGGCCATTTTGAAGCGAAATTGTTCCTTTCGGGGGGTATTGCAACTTTTGGCCATTTTGAAGCGAAATTGTTCCTTTTGGGGGGTATTGCAACTTTTCTGCATTTTGATGCGAAATTGTTCCTTTGGGGGGTATTGCAATTTTTTTTTCGTTTTGAGGTGAAATTGTTCCTTTGGGGGGGTATTGCAACTTTTGGCCATTTTGAAGCGAAATTGTTCCTTTGGGGGGGTATTGCAATTTTTTGCCATTTGAGGCGAAATTGTTCCTTTGGGGGGGGGTATTGCAACTTTTGGCCATTTTGAAGCGAAATTGTTCCTTTGAGGGGGTATTGCAACTTTTCAGCATTTTGAGGCGAAATTGTTCCTTTGGGGGGGTATTGCAATTTTTTTTTCATTTTGAGGCGAAATTTTTCCTTTGGGGGGGTATTGCAACTTTTGGCCATTTTGAAGCGAAATTGTTCCTTTGGGGGGGTATTGCAACTTTTCGGCATTTTGAGGCGAAATTGTTCTTTTGGGGGGGTATTGCAATTTTTTGCCATTTTGAGGCGAAATTGTTCCTTTGGGGGGGTATTGCAACTTTTGGCCATTTTGAAGCGAAATTGTTCCTTTCGGGGGGTATTGCAACTTTTCGGCATTTTGAGGCGAAACTGTTCCTTTGGGGGGTATTGCAATTTTTTGCCATTTTGAGGCGAAATTGTTCCTTTGGGGGGGTATTGCAATTTTTTGCCATTTTGAGGTGAAATTGTTGCTTGGGGGGGGATTGCATCTTTTGGCCATTTTGAAACGAAATTGTTCCTTTCGGGGGGTATTGCAACTTTTCGGCATTTTGAGGTGAAATTGTTCCTTTGGGGGGTATTGCAATTTTTTGCCATTTTGAGGCGAAATTGTTCCTTTGGGGGGGTATTGCAACTTTTGGCCATTTTGAAGCGAAATTGTTCCTTTCGGGGGTATTGCAACTTTTCGGCATTTTGAGGCGAAATTGTTCCTTTGGGGGGGTATTGCAACTTTTGGCCATTTTGAAGCGAAATTGTTCCTTTCGGGGGGTATTGCAACTTTTCGGCATTTTGAGGCGAAATTGTTCCTTTGAGGGGGTATTGCAACTTTTGGCCATTTTGAAGCGAAATTGTTCCTTTGGGGGGGTATTGCAACTTTTCGGCATTTTGAGGTGAAATTGTTCCTTTGGGGGGGTATTGCAATTTTTTGCCATTTTGAGGCGAAATTGTTCCTTTGGGGGGGTATTGCAACTTTTGGCCATTTAGAAGCGAAATTTTTCCTTTCGGGAGGTATTGCAACTTTTCGGCATTTTGAGGCGAAATTGTTCCTTTGGGGGTTATTGCAACTTTTGGCCATTTTGAGGCGAAATTGTTCCTTGGGGGGGGTATTGCAACTTTTGGCCATTTTGAAGCGAAATTGTTCCTTTGGGGGGTATTGCAGCTTTTCGGCATTTTGAGGCGAAATTGTTCCTTTGGGGGGGTATTGCAATTTTTTTTTTCATTTTGAGGCGAAATTTTTCCTTTGGGGGGTATTGCAACTTTTGGCCATTTTGAAGCGAAATTTTTCCTTTCGGGAGGTATTGCAACTTTTCGGCATTTTGAGGCGAAATTGTTCCTTTGGGGGTTATTGCAACTTTTGGCCATTTTGAGGCGAAATTGTTCCTTGGGGGGGGTATTGCAACTTTTGGCCATTTTGAAGCGAAATTGTTCCTTTGGGGGGTATTGCAACTTTTCGGCATTTTGAGGCGAAATTGTTCCTTTGGGGGGGTATTGCAATTTTTTGCCATTTTGAGGCGAAATTGTTCCTTTGGGGGGGTATTGCAACTTTTGGCCATTTAGAAGCGAAATTTTTCCTTTCGGGAGGTATTGCAACTTTTCGGCATTTTGAGGCGAAATTGTTCCTTTGGGGGTTATTGCAACTTTTGGCCATTTTGAGGCGAAATTGTTCCTTGGGGGGGGTATTGCAACTTTTGGCCATTTTGAAGCGAAATTGTTCCTTTGGGGGTATTGCAACTTTTCGGCATTTTGAGGCGAAATTGTTCCTTTGGGGGGGTATTGCAATTTTTTTTTTCATTTTGAGGCGAAATTTTTCCTTTGGGGGGTATTGCAACTTTTGGCCATTTTGAAGCGAAATTGTTCCTTTGGGGGGGTATTGCAACTTTTCAGCTATTTGAGGCGAAATTGTTCCTTTGGGGGGGTATTGCAATTTTTTTTTCATTTTGAGGCGAAATTGTTCCTTTGGGGGGGTATTGCAATTTTTTGCCATTTTGAGGCGAAATTGTTCCTTTGGGGGGGTATTGCAATTTTATGCCATTTTGAGGCGAAATTGTTCCTTTGGGGGGGTATTGCAACTTTTGGCCATTTTGAAGCAAAATTGTTCCTTTGGGGGGGTATTGCAACTTTTGGCCATTTTGAAGCGAAATTGTTCCTTTCGGGGGGTATTGCAACTTTTGGGCATTTTGAAGCGAAATTGTTCCTTTTGGGGGGTATTGCAACTTTTCTGCATTTTGATGCGAAATTGTTCCTTTGGGGGGTATTGCAATTTTTTTTTCGTTTTGAGGTGAAATTGTTCCTTTGGGGGGGTATTGCAACTTTTGGCCATTTTGAAGCGAAATTGTTCCTTTGGGGGGGTATTGCAATTTTTTGCCATTTGAGGCGAAATTGTTCCTTTGGGGGGGGTATTGCAACTTTTGGCCATTTTGAAGCGAAATTGTTCCTTTGGGGGGGTATTGCAACTTTTCAGCATTTTGAGGCGAAATTGTTCCTTTGGGGGGGTATTGCAATTTTTTTTTCATTTTGAGGCGAAATTTTTCCTTTGGGGGGGTATTGCAACTTTTGGCCATTTTGAAGCGAAATTGTTCCTTTGGGGGGGTATTGCAACTTTTCGGCATTTTGAGGCGAAATTGTTCTTTTGGGGGGGTATTGCAATTTTTTGCCATTTTGAGGCGAAATTGTTCCTTTGGGGGGGTATTGCAACTTTTGGCCATTTTGAAGCGAAATTGTTCCTTTCGGGGGGTATTGCAACTTTTCGGCATTTTGAGGCGAAACTGTTCCTTTGGGGGGGTATTGCAATTTTTTGCCATTTTGAGGCGAAATTGTTCCTTTGGGGGGGTATTGCAATTTTTTGCCATTTTGAGGTGAAATTGTTGCTTGGGGGGGGATTGCATCTTTTGGCCATTTTGAAACGAAATTGTTCCTTTCGGGGGGTATTGCAACTTTTCGGCATTTTGAGGCGAAATTGTTCCTTTGGGGGGGTATTGCAACTTTTGGCCATTTTGAAGCGAAATTGTTCCTTTCGGGGGGTATTGCAACTTTTCGGCATTTTGAGGCGAAATTGTTCCTTTGAGGGGGTATTGCAACTTTTGGCCATTTTGAAGCGAAATTGTTCCTTTGGGGGGGTATTGCAACTTTTGGCCATTTTGAAGCGAAATTGTTCCTTTGGGGGGGTATTGCAACTTTTCAGCATTTTGAGGCGAAATTGTTCCTTTGGGGGGGTATTGCAATTTTTTGCCATTTTGAGGTGAAATTGTTCCTTTGGGGGGGTATTGCAACTTTTGGCCATTTTGAAGCGAAATTGTTCCTTTCAGGGGGTATTGCAACTTTTCGGCATTTTGAGGCGAAATTGTTCCTTTGGGGGGGTATTGCAACTTTTGGCCATATTGAAGCGAAATTGTTCCTTTGGGGGGGTATTACAATTTTTGGATATTTTGAGGCGAAATTGTTCCTTTGGGGGGGTATTGCAATTTTTTGCCATTTTGAGGTGAAATTGTTGCTTTGGGGGGTATTGCAGCTTTTGGCCATTTTGAAGCGAAATTGTTCCTTTCGGGGGGTATTGCAACTTTTCAGCATTTTGAGGTGAAATTGTTCCTTTGGGGGGTATTGCAACTTTTCGGCATTTTGAGGCGAAATTGTTCCTTTGGGGGGGTATTGCAACTTTTGGCCATTTTGAAGCGAAATTGTTCCTTTCGGGGGGTATTGCAACTTTTCGGCATTTTGAGGCGAAATTGTTCCTTTGGGGGGGTATTGCAATTTTTTGCCATTTTGAGGCGAAATTGTTGCTTTGGGGTGGTATTGCATCTTTTGGCCATTTTGAAGCGAAATTGTTCCTTTCGGGGGGTATTGCAACTTTTCGGCATTTTGAGGCGAAATTGTTCCTTTGGGGGCGGTATTGCAACTTTTGGCCATTTTGAAGCGAAATTGTTCCTTTCGGGGGGTATTGCAACTTTTCGGCATTTTGAGGCGAAATTGTTCCTTTGGGGGGGTATTGCAACTTTTCGGCATTTTGAGGCGAAATTGTTCTTTTGGGGGGGTATTGCAATTTTTTGCCATTTTGAGGCGAAATTGTTCCTTTGGGGGGTATTGCAACTTTTGGCCTTTATGAAGCGAAATTGTTCCTTTCGGGGGGTATTGCAACTTTTCGGCATTTTGAGGCGAAATTATTCTTTGGGGGGGTATTGCAATTTTTTGCCATTTTGAGGCGAAATTGTTCCTTTGGGGGGGTATTGCAATTTTTTGCCATTTTGACGTGAAATTGTTGCTTGGGGGGGTATTGCATCTTTTGGCCATTTTGAAACGAAATTGTTCCTTTAGGGGGTATTGCAACTTTTCGGCATTTTGAGGTGAAATTGTTCCGTTGGGGGGTATTGCAATTTTTTGCCATTTTGAGGCGAAATTGTTCCTTTGGGGGGGTATTGCAACTTTTGGCCATTTTGAAGCGAAATTGTTCCTTTCGGAGGGTATTGCAACTTTTCGGCATTTTGAGGCGAAATTGTTCCTTTGGGGGGGTATTCCAACTTTTTTTCCATTTAAGGCGAAATTGTTCCTTTGGGGGGGTATTGCAACTTTTGGCCATATTGAAGCGAAATTGTTCCTTTGGGGGGGTATTACAATTTTTGGATATTTTGAGGCGAAATTGTTCCTTTGGGGGGGGTATTGCAATTTTTTGCCATTTTGAAGTGAAATTGTTGCTTTGGGGGGTATTGCAGCTTTTGGCCATTTTGAAGGGAAATTGTTCCTTTCGGGGGGTATTGCAACTTTTCGGCATTTTGAGGCGAAATTGTTCCTTTGGGGGAGTATTGCAATTTTTTGCCATTTTGAGGCGAAATTGTTCCTTTCGGGGGGTATTGCAATTTTTCGGCATTTTGAGGTGAAATTGTTCCTTTGGGGGGGTATTGCAACTTTTCGGCATTTTGAGGCGAAATTGCTCCTTTGGGGGGGTATTGCAACTTTTGGCCATTTTGAAGCGAAATTGTTCCTTTCGGGGGGCATTGCAACTTTTCGGCATTTTGAGGCGAAATTGTTCCTTTGGGGGGGTATTGCAACTTTTCGGCATTTTGAGGCGAAATTGTTCCTTTGGGGGGGTATTGCAACTTTTGGCCATTTTGAAGCGAAATTGTTCCTTTGGGGGGTATTGCAATTTTTTGCCATTTTGAGGCGAAATTGTTCCTTTGGGGGGGTATTGCAACTTTTGGCCATTTTGAAGCGAAATTGTTCCTTTCGGGGGGTATTGCAACTTTTCGGCATTTTGAGGCGAAATTGTTCCTTTGGGGGGGTATTGCAATTTTTTTTCCATTTAAGGCGAAATTGTTCCTTTGGGGGGGTATTGCAACTTTTGGCCATATTGAAGCGAAATTGTTCCTTTGGGGGGGTATTACAATTTTTGGATATTTTGAGGCGAAATTGTTCCTTTGGGGGGGGTATTGCAATTTTTTGCCATTTTAAGGTGAAATTGTTGCTTTGGGGGGTATTGCAGCTTTTGGCCATTTTGAAGGGAAATTGTTCCTTTCGGGGGGTATTGCAACTTTTCGGCATTTTGAGGCGAAATTGTTCCTTTGGGGGGGTATTG
Organism: Anomaloglossus baeobatrachus; assembly: GCF_048569485.1. Taxonomy (NCBI): domain Eukaryota; kingdom Metazoa; phylum Chordata; class Amphibia; order Anura; family Aromobatidae; genus Anomaloglossus; species Anomaloglossus baeobatrachus. The sequence goes on along the minus strand of NC_134357.1, from coordinate 344,637,393 downwards.
CAATTTTTTGCCATTTTGAGGCGAAATTGTTCCTTTCGGGGGGTATTGCAACTTTTCGGCATTTTGAGGTGAAATTGTTCCTTTGGGGGGTATTGCAACTTTTCGGCATTTTGAGGCGAAATTGCTCCTTTGGGGGGGTATTGCAACTTTTGGCCATTTTGAAGCGAAATTGTTCCTTTCGGGGGGCATTGCAACTTTTCGGCATTTTGAGGCGAAATTGTTCCTTTGGGGGGGTATTGCAACTTTTCGGCATTTTGAGGCGAAATTGTTCCTTTGGGGGGGTATTGCAACTTTTGGCCATTTTGAAGCGAAATTGTTCCTTTGGGGGGGTATTGCAATTTTTTGCCATTTTGAGGCGAAATTGTTCCTTTGGGGGGGTATTGCAACTTTTGGCCATTTTGAAGCGAAATTGTTCCTTTCGGGGGGTATTGCAACTTTTCGGCATTTTGAGGCGAAATTGTTCCTTTGGGGGGGTATTGCAATTTTTTTTCCATTTAAGGCGAAATTGTTCCTTTGGGGGGGTATTGCAACTTTTGGCCATATTGAAGCGAAATTGTTCCTTTGGGGGGGTATTACAATTTTTGGATATTTTGAGGCGAAATTGTTCCTTTGGGGGGGTATTGCAATTTTTTGCCATTTTGAGGTGAAATTGTTGCTTTGGGGGGTATTGCAGCTTTTGGCCATTTTGAAGGGAAATTGTTCCTTTCGGGGGGTATTGCAACTTTTCGGCATTTTGAGGTGAAGTTGTTCCTTTGGGGGGGTATTGCAACTTTTCGGCATTTTGAGGCGAAATTGCTCCTTTGGGGGGGTATTGCAACTTTTGGCCATTTTGAAGCGAAATTGTTCCTTTCGGGGGGCATTGCAACTTTTCGGCATTTTGAGGCGAAATTGTTCCTTTGGGGGGGTATTGCAACTTTTCGGCATTTTGAGGCGAAATTGTTCCTTTGGGGGGGTATTGCAACTTTTGGCCATTTTGAAGCGAAATTGTTCCTTTGGGGGGGTATTGCAATTTTTTGCCATTTTGAGGCGAAATTGTTCCTTTGGGGGGGTATTGCAACTTTTGGCCATTTTGAAGCGAAATTGTTCCTTTGGGGGGGTATTGCAACTTTTGGCCATTTTGAAGCGAAATTGTTCCTTTGGGGGGGTATTGCAATTTTTTGCCATTTTGAGGCGAAATTGTTCCTTTGGGGGGGTATTGCAACTTTTGGCCATTTTGAAGCGAAATTGTTCCTTTGGGGGGGTATTGCAACTTTTGGGAATTTTGAAGCGAAATTGTTCCTTTGGGGGGGTATTGCAACTTTTGGCCATTTTGAAGCAAAATTGTTCCTTTGGGGGGGTATTGCAACTTTTCGGCATTTTGAGGCGAAATTTTTCCTTTGGGAGGGTATTGCAATTTTTTGCCATTTTGAGGTGAAATTGTTCCTTTGGGGGGGTATTGCAACTTTTGGCCATTTTGAAGCGAAATTGTTCCTTTGGGGGGGTATTGCAATTTTTTGCCATTTTGAGGCGAAATTGTTGCTTTGGGGGGTATTGCATCTTTTCGCCATTTTGAAGCAAAATTGTTCCTTTGGGGGGGTATTGCAACTTTTCGGCATTTTGAGGCGAAATTGTTCCTTTGGGGGGGTATTGCAATTTTTTGCCATTTTGAGGCGAAATTGTTCCTTTGGGGGGGTATTGCAACTTTTGGCCATTTTGAAACGAAATTGTTCCTTTGGGGGGGTATTGCAACTTTTGGCCATTTTGAAGCGAAATTGTTCCTTTGGGGGGGTATTGCAACTTTTCGGCATTTTGAGGCGAAATTGTTCCTTTGGGGGGTATTGCAATTTTTTGCCATTTTGAGGTGAAATTGTTCCTTTGAGGGGGTATTGCAACTTTTGGCCATTTTGAAGCGAAATTGTTCCTTTCGGGGGGTATTGCAACTTTTCGGCATTTTGAGGCGAAATTGTTCCTTTGGGGGCGTATTGCAATTTTTTTTTCATTTTGAGGCGAAATTTTTCCTTTGGGGGGGTATTGCAACTTTTGGCCATTTTGAAGCGAAATTGTTCCTTTGGGGGGGTATTGCAACTTTTCGGCATTTTGAGGCGAAATTGTTCCTTTGGGGGGTATTGCAATTTTTTTTTCGTTTTGAGGCGAAATTGTTCCTTTGGAGGGGTATTGCAACTTTTCGGCATTTTGAGGCGAAATTGTTCCTTTGGGGGGGTATTGCAACTTTTGGCCATTTTGAAGCGAAATTGTTCCTTGGGGGGTATTGCAATTTTTTGCCATTTTCAGGCGAAATTGTTCCTTTGGGGGGTATTGCAACTTTTGGCCATTTTGAAGCGAAATTGTTCCTTTGGGGGGGTATTGCAACTTTTCGGCATTTTGAGGCGAAATTGTTCCTTTGGGGGGTATTGCAATTTTTTTTGCAATTTTTTTTTCGTTTTGAGGCGAAATTGTTCCTTTGGGGGGGTATTGCAACTTTTGGCCATTTTGAAGCGAAATTGTTCCTTGGGGGTATTGCAATTTTTTGCCATTTTCAGGCGAAATTGTTCCTTTGGGGGGGTATTGCAACTTTTGGCCATTTTGAAGCGAAATTGTTCCTTTGGGGGGGTATTGCAATTTTTTGCCATTTTGAGGCGAAATTGTTCCTTTGGGGGGGTATTGCAACTTTTGGCCATTTTGAAGCGAAATTGTTCCTTTCGGGGGGTATTGCAACTTTTCGGCATTTTGAGGCGAAATTGTTCCTTTGGGGGAATATTGCAATTTTTTTTTCATTTTGAGGCGAAATTTTTCCTTTGGGGGGGTATTGCAACTTTTGGCCATTTTGAAGCGAAATTGTTCCTTTGGAGGGGTATTGCAACTTTTCGGCATTTTGAGGCGAAATTGTTCCTTTGGGGGGGTATTGCAACTTTTGGCCATTTTGAAGCGAAATTGTTCCTTGGGGGGTATTGCAATTTTTTGCCATTTTCAGGCGAAATTGTTCCTTTGGGGGGGTATTGCAACTTTTGGCCATTTTGAAGCGAAATTGTTCCTTTGGGGGGGTATTGCAATTTTTTGCCATTTTGAGGCGAAATTGTTCCTTTGGGGGGCTATTGCAACTTTTGGCCATTTTGAAGCGAAATTGTTCCTTTCGGGGGGTATTGCAACTTTTCGGCATTTTGAGGCGAAATTGTTCCTTTGGGGGGGTATTGCAATTTTTTTTCCATTTTGAGGCGAAATTGTTCCTTTGGGGGGGTATTGCAACTTTTGGCCATATTGAAGCGAAATTGTTCCTTTGGGGGGTATTACAATTTTTGGATATTTTGAGGCGAAATTGTTCCTTTGGGGGGTATTGCAATTTTTTGCCATTTTGAGGTGAAATTGTTGCTTTGGGGGGTATTGCATCTTTTGGCCATTTTGAAGCGAAATTGTTCCTTTCGGGGGGTATTGCAACTTTTCGGCATTTTGAGGCGAATATGTTCCTTTGGGGGGGTATTGCAACTTTTGGCCATTTTGAAGCGAAATTGTTGCTTTCGGGGGGTATTGCAACTTTTCGGCATTTTGAGGCGAAATTGTTCCTTTGGGGGGGTATTGCAATTTTTTGCCATTTTGAGGCGAAATTGTTGCTTTGGGGGGGTATTGCATCTTTTGGCCATTTTGAAGCGAAATTGTTCCTTTGGGGGGGTATTGCAATTTTTTGCCATTTTGAGGCGAAATTGTTCCTTTGGGGGGGTATTGAAACTTTTGGCCATTTTGAAGCGAAATTGTTCCTTTGGGGGGGTATTGCAACTTTTCGACATTTTGAGGCGAAATTTTTCCTTTGGGAGGGTATTGCAATTTTTTGCCATTTTGAGGTGAAATTGTTCCTTTGGGGGGGGTATTGCAACTTTTGGCCATTTTGAAGCGAAATTGTTCCTTTGGGGGGGTATTGCAACTTTTAGCCATTTTGAAGCGAAATTGTTCCTTTGGGGGGGTATTGCAACTTTTCGGCATTTTGAGGCGAAATTGTTCCTTTGGGGGGGTATTGCATCTTTTGGCCATTTTGAAGCGAAATTGTTCCTTTGGGGGGTATTGCAATTTTTTGCCATTTTGAGGCGAAATTGTTCCTTTGGGGGGGTATTGCAACTTTTGGCCATTTTGAAGCGAAATTGTTCCTTTGGGGGGGTATTGCAACTTTTGGCCATTTTGAAGCGAAATTGTTCCTTTTGGGGGGTATTGCAACTTTTCGGCATTTTGAGGCGAAATTTTTCCTTTGGGAGGGTATTGCAATTTTTTGCCATTTTGAGGTGAAATTGTTCCTTTGGGGGGGTATTGCAACTTTTGGCCATTTTGAAGCGAAATTGTTCCTTTGGGGGGGTATTGCAATTTTTTGCCATTTTGAGGCGAAATTGTTCCTTTGGGGGGGTATTGCAACTTTTGGCCATTTTGAAGCGAAATTGTTCCTTTTGGGGGGTATTGCAACTTTTGGCCATTTTGAAGCGAAATTGTTCCTTTGGGGGGGTATTGCAATTTTTTGCCATTTTGAGGCGAAATTGTTCCTTTGGGGGGGTATTGCAACTTTTGGCCATTTTGAAGCGAAATTGTTCCTTTGGGGGGGTATTGCAACTTTTGGCCATTTTGAAGCGAAATTGTTCCTTTGAGGGGGTATTGCAACTTTTCGGCATTTTGAGGCGAAATTGTTCCTTTGGGGGGGTATTGCAATTTTTTGCCATTTTGAGGTGAAATTGTTCCTTTGGGGGGGTATTGCAACTTTTGGCCATTTTGAAGCGAAATTGTTCCTTTCGGGGGGTATTGCAACTTTTCGGCATTTTGAGGCGAAATTGTTCCTTTGGGGGGGTATTGCAATTTTTTTTTCATTTTGAGGCGAAATTTTTCCTTTGGGGGGGTATTGCAACTTTTGGCCATTTTGAAGCGAAATTGTTCCTTTGGGGGGTATTGCAACTTTTCGGCATTTTGAGGCGAAATTGTTCCTTTGGGGGGTTATTGCAATTTTTTGCCATTTTGAGGCGAAATTGTTCCTTTGGGGGGGTATTGCAACTTTTGGCCATTTTGAAGCGAAATTGTTCCTTTCGGGGGGTATTGCAACTTTTCGGCATTTTGAGGCGAAATTGTTACTTTGGGGGGGTATTGCAACTTTTCGGCATTTTGAGGCGAAATTTTTCCTTTGGGAGGGTATTGCAATTTTTTGCCATTTTGAGGTGAAATTGTTCCTTTGGGGGGGTATTGCAACTTTTGGCCATTTTAAAGCAAAATTGTTCCTTTGGGGGGGTATTGCAATTTTTTGCCATTTTGAGGCGAAATTGTTCCTTTGGGGGGTATTGCAACTTTTGGCCATTTTGAAGCGAAATTGTTCCTTTGGGGGGGTATTGCAACTTTTCGGCATTTTGAGGCGAAATTGTTCCTTTGGGGGGGTATTGCAATTTTTTGCCATTTTGAGGCGAAATTGTTCCTTTGGGGGGGTATTGCAACTTTTGGCCATTTTGAAGCGAAATCGTTCCTTTGGGGGGGTATTGCAACTTTTCGGCATTTTGAGGCGAAATTGTTCCTTTGGGGGGGTATTGCAACTTTTGGCCATTTTGAAGCGAAATTGTTCCTTTGGGGGGGTATTGCAACTTTTCGGCATTTTGAGGCGAAATTGTTCCTTTGGGGGGTATTGATATTTTTTGCCATTTTGAGGCGAAATTGTTCCTTTGGGGGGGTATTGCAACTTTTGGCCATTTTGAAGCGAAATTGTTCCTTTCAGGGAGTATTGCAACTTTTCGGCATATTAAGGCGAAATTGTTCCTTTGGGGGGGGTATTGCAATTTTTTGCCATTTTGAGGCGAAATTGTTCCTTGGGAGGGTATTGCAACTTTTGGCCATTTTGAAGCGAAATTGTTCCTTTCGGGGGGTATTGCAACTTTTCGGCATTTTGAGGCGAAATTGTTACTTTGGGGGGGTATTGCAACTTTTCGGCATTTTTAGGCGAAATTTTTCCTTTGGGAGGGTATTGCAATTTTTTGCCATTTTGAGGTGAAATTGTTCCTTTGGGGGGTATTGCAACTTTTGGCCATTTTGAAGCGAAATTGTTCCTTTGGAGGGGTATTGCAATTTTTTGCCATTTTGAGGCGAAATTGTTCCTTTGGGGGGGTATTGCAACTTTTGGCCATTTTGAAGCGAAATTGTTCCTTTGGGGGGGTATTGCAACTTTTCGGCATTTTGAGGCGAAATTGTTCCTTTGGGGGGGTATTGCAATTTTTTGCCATTTTGAGGCGAAATTGTTCCTTTGGGGGGGTATTGCAACTTTTCGCCATTTTGAAGCGAAATTGTTCCTTTGGGGGGTATTGCAACTTTTCGGCATTTTGAGGCGAAATTGTTCCTTTGGGGGGGTATTGCAATTTTTTGCCATTTTGAGGCGAAATTGTTCCTTTGGGGGGGTATTGCAACTTTTGGCCATTTTGAAGCGAAATTGTTCCTTTGGGGGGGTATTGCAACTTTTGGCCATTTTGAAGCGAAATTGTTCCTTTGGGGGGGTATTGCAACTTTTCGGCATTTTGAGGCGAAATTGTTACTTTGGGGGGGTATTGCAACTTTTCGGCATTTTGAGGCGAAATTGTTCCTTTGGGGGATATTGATATTTTTTGCCATTTTGAGGCGAAATTGTTCCTTTGGGGGGGTATTGCAACTTTTCGCCATTTTGAAGCGAAATTGTTCCTTTGGGGGGTATTGCAACTTTTCGGCATTTTGAGGCGAAATTGTTCCTTTGGGGGGGTATTGCAATTTTTTGCCATTTTGAGGCGAAATTGTTCCTTTGGGGGGGTATTGCAACTTTTGGCCATTTTGAAGCGAAATTGTTCCTTTGGGGGGGTATTGCAACTTTTGGCCATTTTGAAGCGAAATTGTTCCTTTGGGGGGGTATTGCAACTTTTCGGCATTTTGAGGCGAAATTGTTCCTTTGGGGGGTATTGCAATTTTTTGCCATTTTGAGGTGAAATTGTTCCTTTGGGGGGGTATTGCAACTTTTGGCCATTTTGAAGCGAAATCGTTCCTTTGGGGGGGTATTGCAGCTTTTCGGCATTTTGAAGCGAAATTGTTCCTTTGGGGGGGTATTGCAACTTTTCGGCATTTTGAGGCGAAATTGTTCCTTTGGGGGGTATTGATATTTTTTGCCATTTTGAGGCGAAATTGTTCCTTTGGGGGGGTATTGCAACTTTTGGCCATTTTGAAGCGAAATTGTTCCTTTCGGGGAGTATTGCAACTTTTCGGCATATTAAGGCGAAATTGTTCCTTTGGGGGGGGTATTGCAATTTTTTGCCATTTTGAGGCGAAATTGTTCCTTGGGAGGGTATTGCAACTTTTGGCCATTTTGAAGCGAAATTGTTCCTTTCGGGGGGTATTGCAACTTTTCGGCATTTTGAGGCGAAATTGTTACTTTGGGGGGGTATTGCAACTTTTCGGCATTTTTAGGCGAAATTTTTCCTTTGGGAGGGTATTGCAATTTTTTGCCATTTTGAGGTGAAATTGTTCCTTTGGGGGGTATTGCAACTTTTGGCCATTTTGAAGCGAAATTGTTCCTTTGGGGGGGTATTGCAATTTTTTGCCATTTTGAGGCGAAATTGTTCCTTTGGGGGGGTATTGCAACTTTTGGCCATTTTGAAGCGAAATTGTTCCTTTGGGGGGGTATTGCAACTTTTCGGCATTTTGAGGCGAAATTGTTCCTTTGGGGGGGTATTGCAATTTTTTGCCATTTTGAGGCGAAATTGTTCCTTTGGGGGGGTATTGCAACTTTTCGCCATTTTGAAGCGAAATTGTTCCTTTGGGGGGTATTGCAACTTTTCGGCATTTTGAGGCGAAATTGTTCCTTTGGGGGGGTATTGCAATTTTTTGCCATTTTGAGGCGAAATTGTTCCTTTGGGGGGGTATTGCAACTTTTGGCCATTTTGAAGCGAAATTGTTCCTTTGGGGGGGTATTGCAACTTTTGGCCATTTTGAAGCGAAATTGTTCCTTTGGGGGGGTATTGCAACTTTTCGGCATTTTGAGGCGAAATTGTTACTTTGGGGGGGTATTGCAACTTTTCGGCATTTTGAGGCGAAATTGTTCCTTTGGGGGATATTGATATTTTTTGCCATTTTGAGGCGAAATTGTTCCTTTGGGGGGGTATTGCAACTTTTGGCCATTTTGAAGCGAAATTGTTCCTTTCGGGGAGTATTGCAACTTTTCGGCATATTGAGGCGAAATTGTTCCTTTGGGGGGGGTATTGCAATTTTTTGCCATTTTGAGGCGAAATTGTTCCTTGGGAGGGTATTGCAACTTTTGGCCATTTTGAAGCGAAATTGTTCCTTTCGGGGGGTATTGCAACTTTTCGGCATTTTGAGGCGAAATTGTTACTTTGGGGGGGTATTGCAACTTTTCGGCATTTTGAGGCGAAATTTTTCCTTTGGGAGGGTATTGCAATTTTTTGCCATTTTGAGGTGAAATTGTTCCTTTGGGGGGGTATTGCAACTTTTGGCCATTTTGAAGCGAAATTGTTCCTTTGGGGGGGTATTGCAACTTTTCGGCATTTTGAGGCGAAATTGTTCCTTTGGGGGGGTATTGCAATTTTTTGCCATTTTGAGGCAAAATTGTTCCTTTGGGGGGGTATTGCAACTTTTCGCCATTTTGAAGCGAAATTGTTCCTTTGGGGGGTATTGCAACTTTTCGGCATTTTGAGGCGAAATTGTTCCTTTGGGGGGGTATTGCAATTTTTTGCCATTTTGAGGCGAAATTGTTCCTTTGGGGGGGTATTGCAACTTTTGGCCATTTTGAAGCGAAATTGTTCCTTTGGGGGGGTATTGCAACTTTTGGCCATTTTGAAGCGAAATTGTTCCTTTGGGGGGGTATTGCAACTTTTCGGCATTTTGAGGCGAAATTGTTACTTTGGGGGGGTATTGCAACTTTTCGGCATTTTGAGGCGAAATTTTTCCTTTGGGAGGGTATTGCAATTTTTTGCCATTTTGAGGTGAAATTGTTCCTTTGGGGGGGTATTGCAACTTTTGGCCATTTTGAAGCGAAATTGTTCCTTTGGGGGTATTGCATTTTTTTGCCATTTTGAGGCGAAATTGTTCCTTTGGGGGGGTATTGCAACTTTTGGCCATTTTGAAGCGAAATTGTTCCTTTGGGGGGGTATTGCAACTTTTCGGCATTTTGAGGCGAAATTGTTCCTTTGGGGGGGTATTGCAATTTTTTGCCATTTTGAGGCGAAATTGTTCCTTTGGGGGGGTATTGCAACTTTTCGCCATTTTGAAGCGAAATTGTTCCTTTGGGGGGTATTGCAACTTTTCGGTATTTTGAGGCGAAATTGTTCCTTTGGGGGGGTATTGCAATTTTTTGCCATTTTGAGGCGAAATTGTTCCTTTGGGGGGGTATTGCAACTTTTGGCCATTTTGAAGCGAAATTGTTACTTTCGGGGGGTATTGCAACTTTTCGGCATTTTGAGGCGAAATTGTTACTTTGGGGGGGTATTGCAACTTTTCGGCATTTTGAGGCGAAATTTTTCCTTTGGGAGGGTATTGCAATTTTTTGCCATTTTGAGGTGAAATTGTTCCTTTGGGGGGGTATTGCAACTTTTGGCCATTTTGAAGCGAAATTGTTCCTTTGGGGGGGTATTGCAACTTTTGGCCATTTTGAAGCGAAATTGTTCCTTTGGGGGGGTATTGCAACTTTTCGGCATTTTGAGGCGAAATTGTTACTTTGGGGGGGTATTGCAACTTTTCGGCATTTTGAGGCGAAATTGTTCCTTTGGGGGATATTGATATTTTTTGCCATTTTGAGGCGAAATTGTTCCTTTGGGGGGGTATTGCAACTTTTGGCCATTTTGAAGCGAAATTGTTCCTTTCAGGGAGTATTGCAACTTTTCGGCATATTGAGGCGAAATTGTTCCTTTGGGGGGGGTATTGCAATTTTTTGCCATTTTGAGGCGAAATTGTTCCTTGGGAGGGTATTGCAACTTTTGGCCATTTTGAAGCGAAATTGTTCCTTTCGGGGGGTATTGCAACTTTTCGGCATTTTGAGGCGAAATTGTTACTTTGGGGGGGTATTGCAACTTTTCGGCATTTTGAGGCGAAATTTTTCCTTTGGGAGGGTATTGCAATTTTTTGCCATTTTGAGGTGAAATTGTTCCTTTGGGGGGGTATTGCAACTTTTGGCCATTTTGAAGCGAAATTGTTCCTTTGGGGGGGTATTGCAACTTTTCGGCATTTTGAGGCGAAATTGTTCCTTTGGGGGGGTATTGCAATTTTTTGCCATTTTGAGGCGAAATTGTTCCTTTGTGGGGGTATTGCAACTTTTCGCCATTTTGAAGCGAAATTGTTCCTTTGGGGGGTATTGCAACTTTTCGGCATTTTGAGGCGAAATTGTTCCTTTGGGGGGGTATTGCAATTTTTTGCCATTTTGAGGCGAAATTGTTCCTTTGGGGGGGTATTGCAACTTTTGGCCATTTTGAAGCGAAATTGTTCCTTTGGGGGGGTATTGCAACTTTTGGCCATTTTGAAGCGAAATTGTTCCTTTGGGGGGGTATTGCAACTTTTCGGCATTTTGAGGCGAAATTGTTACTTTGGGGGGGTATTGCAACTTTTCGGCATTTTGAGGCGAAATTTTTCCTTTGGGAGGGTATTGCAATTTTTTGCCATTTTGAGGTGAAATTGTTCCTTTGGGGGGGTATTGCAACTTTTGGCCATTTTGAAGCGAAATTGTTCCTTTGGGGGGTATTGCATTTTTTTTGCCATTTTGAGGCGAAATTGTTCCTTTGGGGGGGTATTGCAACTTTTGGCCATTTTGAAGCGAAATTGTTCCTTTGGGGGGGTATTGCAACTTTTCGGCATTTTGAGGCGAAATTGTTCCTTTGGGGGGGTATTGCAATTTTTTGCCATTTTGAGGCGAAATTGTTCCTTTGGGGGGGTATTGCAACTTTTCGCCATTTTGAAGCGAAATTGTTCCTTTGGGGGGTATTGCAACTTTTCGGTATTTTGAGGCGAAATTGTTCCTTTGGGGGGGTATTGCAATTTTTTGCCATTTTGAGGCGAAATTGTTCCTTTGGGGGGGTATTGCAACTTTTGGCCATTTTGAAGCGAAATTGTTCCTTTCGGGGGGTATTGCAACTTTTCGGCATTTTGAGGCGAAATTGTTACTTTGGGGGGGTATTGCAAGTTTTCGGCATTTTGAGGCGAAATTTTTCCTTTGGGAGGGTATTGCATTTTTTTGCCATTTTGAGGTGAAATTGTTCCTTTGGGGGGGTATTGCAACTTTTGGCCATTTTGAAGCGAAATTGTTCCTTTGGGGGGGTATTGCAATTTTTTGCCATTTTGAGGCGAAATTGTTCCTTTGGGGGGGTATTGCAACTTTTGGCCATTTTGAAGCGAAATTGTTCCTTTGGGGGGGTATTGCAACTTTTCGGCATTTTGAGGCGAAATTGTTCCTTTGGGGGGGTATTGCAATTTTTTGCCATTTTGAGGCGAAATTGTTCCTTTGGGGGGGTATTGCAACTTTTCGCCATTTTGAAGCGAAATTGTTCCTTTGGGGGGTATTGCAACTTTTCGGCATTTTGAGGCGAAATTGTTCCTTTGGGGGGGTATTGCAATTTTTTGCCATTTTGAGGCGAAATTGTTCCTTTGGGGGGGTATTGCAACTTTTGGCCATTTTGAAGCGAAATTGTTCCTTTGGGGGGGTATTGCAACTTTTGGCCATTTAGAAGCGAAATTGTTCCTTTGGGGGGGTATTGCAACTTTTCGGCATTTTGAGGCGAAATTGTTACTTTGGGGGGGTATTGCAACTTTTCGGCATTTTGAGGCGAAATTTTTCCTTTGGGAGGGTATTGCAATTTTTTGCCATTTTGAGGTGAAATTGTTCCTTTGGGGGGGTATTGCAACTTTTGGCCATTTTGAAGCGAAATTGTTCCTTTGGGGGGGTATTGCAACTTTTCGGCATTTTGAGGCGAAATTGTTCCTTTGGGGGGGTATTGCAATTTTTTGCCATTTTGAGGCGAAATTGTTCCTTTGGGGGGGTATTGCAACTTTTCGCCATTTTGAAGCGAAATTGTTCCTTTGGGGGGTATTGCAACTTTTCGGTATTTTGAGGCGAAATTGTTCCTTTGGGGGGGTATTGCAATTTTTTGCCATTTTGAGGCGAAATTGTTCCTTTGGGGGGTATTGCAACTTTTCGCCATTTTGAAGCGAAATTGTTCCTTTGGGGGGTATTGCAACTTTTCGGTATTTTGAGGCGAAATTGTTCCTTTGGGGGGGTATTGCAATTTTTTGCCATTTTGAGGCGAAATTGTTCCTTTGGGGGGTATTGCAACTTTTGGCCATTTTGAAGCGAAATTGTTCCTTTGGGGGGTATTGCAACTTTTGGCCATTTTGAAGCGAAATTGTTCCTTTGGGGGGGTATTGCAACTTTTCGGCATTTTGAGGCGAAATTGTTCCTTTGGGGGGGTATTGCAATTTTTTGCCATTTTGAGGCGAAATTGTTCCTTTCAGGGGGTATTGCTACTTTTCGGCATTTTGAGGCGAAATTGTTCCTTTGGGGGGGTATTGCAACTTTTTGCCATTTTGAGGCGAAATTGTTCCTTTGGGGGGGTATTGCAACTTTTGGCCATTTTGAAGCGAAATTGTTCCTTTGGGGGGGTATTGTAACTTTTGGCCATTTTGAGGCGAAATTGTTCCTTTGGGGGGGTATTGCAATTTTTTGCCATTTTGAGGCGAAATTGTTACTTTGGGGGGGTAGTGCAACTTTTGGCCATTTTGAAGCGAAATTTTTCCTTTGGGGGTTATTGCAACTTTTGGCCATTTTGAAGCGAAATTGTTCCTTTGGGGGGGTATTGCAACTTTTCGGCATTTTGAGGCGAAATTGTTCCTTTGGGGGGGTATTGCAACATTTGGCCATTTTTAAGCGAAATTGTTCCTTTCGGGGGTTATTGCAACTTTTCGGCATTTTGATGCGAAATTGTTCCTTTGGGGGGGTATTGCAACTTTTCGGCATTTTGAGGCGAAATTGTTCCTTTGGGGGGTATTGCAACTTTTCGCCATTTTGAAGCGAAATTGTTCCTTTCGGGGGGTATTGCAATTTTTTGCCATTTTGAGGCGAAATTGTTCCTTTGGGGGGGTATTGCAACTTTTGGCCATTTTGAAGCGAAATTGTTCCTTTGGGGGGGTATTGCAACTTTTCGGCATTTTGAGGCGAAATTGTTCCTTTGGGGGGGTATTGCAATTTTTTGCCATTTTGAGGCGAAATTGTTCCTTTGGGGGGGTATTGCAACTTTTCGCCATTTTGAAGCGAAATTGTTCCTTTGGGGGGTATTGCAACTTTTCGGCATTTTGAGGCGAAATTGTTCCTTTGGGGGGGTATTGCAATTTTTTGCCATTTTGAGGCGAAATTGTTCCTTTGGGGGGGTATTGCAACTTTTGGCCATTTTGAAGCGAAATTGTTCCTTTGGGGGGGTATTGCAACTTTTGGCCATTTTGAAGCGAAATTGTTCCTTTGGGGGGGTATTGCAACTTTTCGGCATTTTGAGGCGAAATTGTTACTTTGGGGGGGTATTGCAACTTTTCGGCATTTTGAGGCGAAATTTTTCCTTTGGGAGGGTATTGCAATTTTTTGCCATTTTGAGGTGAAATTGTTCCTTTGGGGGGGTATTGCAACTTTTGGCCATTTTGAAGCGAAATTGTTCCTTTGGGGGGTATTGCATTTTTTTGCCATTTTGAGGCGAAATTGTTCCTTTGGGGGGGTATTGCAACTTTTGGCCATTTTGAAGCGAAATTGTTCCTTTGGGGGGGTATTGCAACTTTTCGGCATTTTGAGGCGAAATTGTTCCTTTGGGGGGGTATTGCAATTTTTTGCCATTTTGAGGCGAAATTGTTCCTTTGGGGGGGTATTGCAACTTTTCGCCATTTTGAAGCGAAATTGTTCCTTTGGGGGGTATTGCAACTTTTCGGTATTTTGAGGCGAAATTGTTCCTTTGGGGGGGTATTGCAATTTTTTGCCATTTTGAGGCGAAATTGTTCCTTTGGGGGGGTATTGCAACTTTTGGCCATTTTGAAGCGAAATTGTTCCTTTCGGGGGGTATTGCAACTTTTCGGCATTTTGAGGCGAAATTGTTACTTTGGGGGGGTATTGCAACTTTTCGGCATTTTGAGGCGAAATTTTTCCTTTGGGAGGGTATTGCAATTTTTTGCCATTTTTAGGTGAAATTGTTCCTTTGGGGGGGTATTGCAACTTTTGGCCATTTTGAAGCGAAATTGTTCCTTTGGGGGGGTATTGCAATTTTTTGCCATTTTGAGGCGAAATTGTTCCTTTGGGGGGGTATTGCAACTTTTGGCCATTTTGAAGCGAAATTGTTCCTTTGGGGGGGTATTGCAACTTTTCGGCATTTTGAGGCGAAATTGTTCCTTTGGGGGGGTATTGCAATTTTTTGCCATTTTGAGGCGAAATTGTTCCTTTGGGGGGGTATTGCAACTTTTCGCCATTTTGAAGCGAAATTGTTCCTTTGGGGGGTATTGCAACTTTTCGGCATTTTGAGGCGAAATTGTTCCTTTGGGGGGGTATTGCAATTTTTTGCCATTTTGAGGCGAAATTGTTCCTTTGGGGGGGTATTGCAACTTTTGGCCATTTTGAAGCGAAATTGTTCCTTTGGGGCGGTATTGCAACTTTTGGCCATTTTGAAGCGAAATTGTTCCTTTGAGGGGGTATTGCAACTTTTCGGCATTTTGAGGCGAAATTGTTCCTTTGGGGGGGTATTGCAATTTTTTGCCATTTTGAGGCGAAATTGTTCCTTTCAGGGGGTATTGCTACTTTTCGGCATTTTGAGGCGAAATTGTTCCTTTGGGGGGGTATTGCAACTTTTTGCCATTTTGAGGCGAAATTGTTCCTTTGGGGGGGTATTGCAACTTTTGGCCATTTTGAAGCGAAATTGTTCCTTTGGGGGGGTATTGTAACTTTTGGCCATTTTGAGGCGAAATTGTTCCTTTGGGGGGGTATTGCAATTTTTTGCCATTTTGAGGCGAAATTGTTACTTTGGGGGGGTAGTGCAACTTTTGGCCATTTTGAAGCGAAATTTTTCCTTTGGGGGTTATTGCAACTTTTGGCCATTTTGAAGCGAAATTGTTCCTTTGGGGGGGTATTGCAACTTTTCGGCATTTTGAGGCGAAATTGTTCCTTTGGGGGGGTATTGCAACTTTTGGCCGTTTTGAAGCGAAATTGTTCCTTTGGGGGGGTATTGCAACTTTTGGCCATTTTTAAGCGAAATTGTTCCTTTCGGGGGTTATTGCAACTTTTCGGCATTTTGATGCGAAATTGTTCCTTTGGGGGGGTATTGCAACTTTTCGGCATTTTGAGGCGAAATTGTTCCTTTGGGGGGGTATTGCAACTTTTCGCCATTTTGAAGCGAAATTGTTCCTTTGGGGGGTATTGCATTTTTTTGCCATTTTGAGGCGAAATTGTTCCTTTGGGGGGGTATTGCAACTTTTGGCCATTTTGAAGCGAAATTGTTCCTTTGGGGGGGTATTGCAACTTTTCGGCATTTTGAGGCGAAATTGTTCCTTTGGGGGGGTATTGCAATTTTTTGCCATTTTGAGGCGAAATTGTTCCTTTGGGGGGGTATTGCAACTTTTCGCCATTTTGAAGCGAAATTGTTCCTTTGGGGGGAATTGCAACTTTTCGGTATTTTGAGGCGAAATTGTTCCTTTGGGGGGGTATTGCAATTTTTTGCCATTTTGAGGCGAAATTGTTCCTTTGGGGGGGTATTGCAACTTTTGGCCATTTTGAAGCGAAATTGTTCCTTTGGGGGGGTATTGCAACTTTTGGCCATTTTGAAGCGAAATTGTTCCTTTGGGGGGGTATTGCAACTTTTCGGCATTTTGAGGCGAAATTGTTCCTTTGGGGGGTATTGCAATTTTTTGCCATTTTGAGGCGAAATTGTTCCTTTCAGGGGGTATTGCTACTTTTCGGCATTTTGAGGCGAAATTGTTCCTTTGGGGGGGTATTGCAACTTTTTGCCATTTTGAGGCGAAATTGTTCCTTTGGGGGGGTATTGCAACTTTTGGCCATTTTGAAGCGAAATTGTTCCTTTGGGGGGGGTATTGTAACTTTTGGCCATTTTGAGGCGAAATTGTTCCTTTGGGGGGGTATTGCAATTTTTTGCCATTTTGAGGCGAAATTGTTACTTTGGGGGGGTAGTGCAACTTTTGGCCATTTTGAAGCGAAATTTTTCCTTTGGGGGTTATTGCAACTTTTGGCCATTTTGAAGCGAAATTGTTCCTTTGGGGGGGTATTGCAACTTTTCGGCATTTTGAGGCGAAATTGTTCCTTTGGGGGGGTATTGCAACTTTTGGCCGTTTTGAAGCGAAATTGTTCCTTTGGGGGGGTATTGCAACTTTTGGCCATTTTTAAGCGAAATTGTTCCTTTCGGGGGTTATTGCAACTTTTCGGCATTTTGATGCGAAATTGTTCCTTTGGGGGGGTATTGCAACTTTTCGGCATTTTGAGGCGAAATTGTTCCTTTGGGGGGGTATTGCAACTTTTCGCCATTTTGAAGCGAAATTGTTCCTTTGGGGGGTATTGCATTTTTTTGCCATTTTGAGGCGAAATTGTTCCTTTGGGGGGGTATTGCAACTTTTGGCCATTTTGAAGCGAAATTGTTCCTTTGGGGGGGTATTGCAACTTTTCGGCATTTTGAGGCGAAATTGTTCCTTTGGGGGGGTATTGCAATTTTTTGCCATTTTGAGGCGAAATTGTTCCTTTGGGGGGGTATTGCAACTTTTCGCCATTTTGAAGCGAAATTGTTCCTTTGGGGGGTATTGCAACTTTTCGGTATTTTGAGGCGAAATTGTTCCTTTGGGGGGGTATTGCAATTTTTTGCCATTTTGAGGCGAAATTGTTCCTTTGGGGGGGTATTGCAACTTTTGGCCATTTTGAAGCGAAATTGTTCCTTTGGGGGGGTATTGCAACTTTTGGCCATTTTGAAGCGAAATTGTTCCTTTGGGGGGGTATTGCAACTTTTCGGCATTTTGAGGCGAAATTGTTCCTTTGGGGGGTATTGCAATTTTTTGCCATTTTGAGGCGAAATTGTTCCTTTCAGGGGGTATTGCTACTTTTCGGCATTTTGAGGCGAAATTGTTCCTTTGGGGGGGTATTGCAACTTTTTGCCATTTTGAGGCGAAATTGTTCCTTTGGGGGGGTATTGCAACTTTTGGCCATTTTGAAGCGAAATTGTTCCTTTGGGGGGGGTATTGTAACTTTTGGCCATTTTGAGGCGAAATTGTTCCTTTGGGGGGGTATTGCAACTTTTGGCCATTTTGAAGCGAAATTGTTCCTTTGGGGGGGTATTGCAACTTTTCGGCATTTTGAGGCGAAATTGTTACTTTGGGGGGGTATTGCAATTTTTTGCCATTTTGAGGCGAAATTGTTCCTTTGGGGGGGTATTGCAACTTTTGGCCATTTTGAAGCGAAATTGTTCCTTTGGGGGGGTATTGCAACTTTTCGGCATTTTGAGGCGAAATTGTTCCTTTGGGGGGGTATTGCAATTTTTTGCCATTTTGAGGCGAAATTGTTCCTTTGGGGGGGTATTGCAACTTTTCGCCATTTTGAAGCGAAATTGTTCCTTTGGGGGGTATTGCAACTTTTCGGCATTTTGAGGCGAAATTGTTCCTTTGGGGGGGTATTGCAATTTTTTGCCATTTTGAGGCGAAATTGTTCCTTTGGGGGGGTATTGCAACTTTTGGCCATTTTGAAGCGAAATTGTTCCTTTGGGGGGGTATTGCAACTTTTGGCCATTTTGAAGCGAAATTGTTCCTTTGGGGGGGTATTGCAACTTTTCGGCATTTTGAGGCGAAATTGTTACTTTGGGGGGGTATTGCAACTTTTCGGCATTTTGAGGCGAAATTTTTCCTTTGGGAGGGTATTGCAATTTTTTGCCATTTTGAGGTGAAATTGTTCCTTTGGGGGGGTATTGCAACTTTTGGCCATTTTGAAGCGAAATTGTTCCTTTGGGGGGTATTGCATTTTTTTGCCATTTTGAGGCGAAATTGTTCCTTTGGGGGGGTATTGCAACTTTTGGCCATTTTGAAGCGAAATTGTTCCTTTGGGGGGGTATTGCAACTTTTCGGCATTTTGAGGCGAAATTGTTCCTTTGGGGGGGTATTGCAATTTTTTGCCATTTTGAGGCGAAATTGTTCCTTTGGGGGGGGTATTGCAACTTTTCGCCATTTTGAAGCGAAATTGTTCCTTTGGGGGGTATTGCAACTTTTCGGTATTTTGAGGCGAAATTGTTCCTTTGGGGGGGTATTGCAATTTTTTGCCATTTTGAGGCGAAATTGTTCCTTTGGGGGGGTATTGCAACTTTTGGCCATTTTGAAGCGAAATTGTTCCTTTGGGGGGGTATTGCAACTTTTGGCCATTTTGAAGCGAAATTGTTCCTTTGGGGGGGTATTGCAACTTTTCGGCATTTTGAGGCGAAATTGTTCCTTTGGGGGGGTATTGCAATTTTTTGCCATTTTGAGGCGAAATTGTTCCTTTCAGGGGGTATTGCTACTTTTCGGCATTTTGAGGCGAAATTGTTCCTTTGGGGGGGTATTGCAACTTTTTGCCATTTTGAGGCGAAATTGTTCCTTTGGGGGGGTATTGCAACTTTTGGCCATTTTGAAGCGAAATTGTTCCTTTGGGGGGGTATTGTAACTTTTGGCCATTTTGAGGCGAAATTGTTCCTTTGGGGGGGTGTTGCAATTTTTTGCCATTTTGAGGCGAAATTGTTACTTTGGGGGGGTAGTGCAACTTTTGGCCATTTTGAAGCGAAATTTTTCCTTTGGGGGTTATTGCAACTTTTGGCCATTTTGAAGCGAAATTGTTCCTTTGGGGGGGTATTGCAACTTTTCGGCATTTTGAGGCGAAATTGTTCCTTTGGGGGGTATTGCTACTTTTGGCCGTTTTGAAGCGAAATTGTTCCTTTGGGGGGGGTATTGCAACTTTTGGCCATTTTTAAGCGAAATTGTTCCTTTCGGGGGTTATTGCAACTTTTCGGCATTTTGATGCGAAATTGTTCCTTTGGGGGGGTATTGCAACTTTTCGGCATTTTGAGGCGAAATTGTTCCTTTGGGGGGGTATTGCAACTTTTCGCCATTTTGAAGCGAAATTGTTCCTTTCGGGGGGTATTGCAACTTTTCGGCATCTTGAGGCGAAATTGTTCCTTTGGGGGGGGTATTGCAATTTTTTGCCATTTTGAGGCGAAATTGTTCCTTGGGGGGGTATTGCAACTTTTGGCCATTTTGAAGCGAAATTGTTCCTTTCGGGGGGTATTGCAACTTTTCGGCATTTTGAGGCGAAATTGTTACTTTGGGGGGTATTTCAACTTTTCGGCATTTTGAGGCGAAATTTTCCCTTTGGGAGGGTATTGCAATTTTTTGCCATTTTGAGGCGAAATTGTTCCTTTGGGGGGGTATTGCAACTTTTCGCCATTTTGAAGCGAAATTGTTCCTTTGGGGGGGGTATTGCAACTTTTCGGCATTTTGGGGCGAAATTGTTACTTTGGGGGGGTATTTCAACTTTTCGGCATTTTGAGGTGAAATTGTTCCTTTGGGGGGGGTATTGCAATTTTTTACCATTTTGAGGCGAAATTGTTCCTTTGGGGGGGTATTGCAACTTTTGGCCATTTTGAAGCGAAATCGTTCCTTTGGGGGGGTATTGCAACTTTTCGGCATTTTGAGGCGAAATTGTTCCTTTGGGGGGGTATTGCAACTTTTGTCCGTTTTGAAGCGAAATTGTTCCTTTCGGGGGTTATTGCAACTTTTCGGCATTTTGATGCGAAATTGTTCCTTTGGGGGGATATTGCAACTTTTCGGCATTTTGAGGCGAAATTGTTCCTTTGGGGGGGTATTGCAACTTTTCGCCATTTTGAAGCGAAATTGTTCCTTTGGGGGGGTATTGCAACTTTTCGGCATTTTGAGGCGAAATTGTTCCTTTGGGGGGGTATTGCAATTTTTTGCCATTTTGAGGCGAAATTGTTCCTTTGGGGGGGTATTGCAACTTTTCGCCATTTTGAAGCGAAATTGTTCCTTTGGGGGGTATTGCAACTTTTCGGTATTTTGAGGCGAAATTGTTCCTTTGGGGGGGTATTGCAATTTTTTGCCATTTTGAGGCGAAATTGTTCCTTTGGGGGGGTATTGCAACTTTTGGCCATTTTGAAGCGAAATTGTTCCTTTCGGGGGGTATTGCAACTTTTCGGCATTTTGAGGCGAAATTGTTACTTTGGGGGGGTATTGCAACTTTTCGGCATTTTGAGGCGAAATTTTTCCTTTGGGAGGGTATTGCAATTTTTTGCCATTTTGAGGTGAAATTGTTCCTTTGGGGGGGTATTGCAACTTTTGGCCATTTTGAAGCGAAATTGTTCCTTTGGGGGGGTATTGCAATTTTTTGCCATTTTGAGGCGAAATTGTTCCTTTGGGGGGGTATTGCAACTTTTGGCCATTTTGAAGCGAAATTGTTCCTTTGGGGGGGTATTGCAACTTTTCGGCATTTTGAGGCGAAATTGTTCCTTTGGGGGGGTATTGCAATTTTTTGCCATTTTGAGGCGAAATTGTTCCTTTGGGGGGGTATTGCAACTTTTCGCCATTTTGAAGCGAAATTGTTCCTTTGGGGGGTATTGCTACTTTTGGCCGTTTTGAAGCGAAATTGTTCCTTTGGGGGGGGTATTGCAACTTTTGGCCATTTTTAAGCGAAATTGTTCCTTTCGGGGGTTATTGCAACTTTTCGGCATTTTGATGCGAAATTGTTCCTTTGGGGGGGTATTGCAACTTTTCGGCATTTTGAGGCGAAATTGTTCCTTTGGGGGGGTATTGCAACTTTTCGCCATTTTGAAGCGAAATTGTTCCTTTCGGGGGGTATTGCAACTTTTCGGCATATTGAGGCGAAATTGTTCCTTTGGGGGGGGTATTGCAATTTTTTGCCATTTTGAGGCGAAATTGTTCCTTGGGGGGTATTGCAACTTTTGGCCATTTTGAAGCGAAATTGTTCCTTTCGGGGGGTATTGCAACTTTTCGGCATTTTGAGGCGAAATTGTTACTTTGGGGGGTATTTCAACTTTTCGGCATTTTGAGGCGAAATTTTCCCTTTGGGAGGGTATTGCAATTTTTTGCCATTTTGAGGTGAAATTGTTCCTTTGGGGGGGTATTGCAACTTTTGGCCATTTTGAAGCGAAATTGTTCCTTTGGGGGGGTATTGCAATTTTTTGCCATTTTGAGGCGAAATTGTTCCTTTGGGGGGGTATTGCAACTTTTCGCCATTTTGAAGCGAAATTGTTCCTTTGGGGGGGGTATTGCAACTTTTCGGCATTTTGAGGCGAAATTGTTACTTTGGGGGGGTATTTCAACTTTTCGGCATTTTGAGGCGAAATTGTTCCTTTGGGGGGGGTATTGCAATTTTTTACCATTTTGAGGCGAAATTGTTCCTTTGGGGGGGTATTGCAACTTTTGGCCATTTTGAAGCGAAATCGTTCCTTTGGGGGGGTATTGCAACTTTTCGGCATTTTGAGGCGAAATTGTTCCTTTGGGGGGGTATTGCAACTTTTGTCCGTTTTGAAGCGAAATTGTTCCTTTGGGGGGGTATTGCAACTTTTGGCCATTTTTAAGCGAAATTGTTCCTTTCGGGGGTTATTGCAACTTTTCGGCATTTTGATGCGAAATTGTTCCTTTGGGGGGATATTGCAACTTTTCGGCATTTTGAGGCGAAATTGTTCCTTTGGGGGGGTATTGCAACTTTTCGCCATTTTGAAGCGAAATTGTTCCTTTGGGGGGGTATTGCAACTTTTCGGCATTTTGAGGCGAAATTGTTACTTTGGGGGGGGTATTGCAATTTTTTGCCATTTTGAGACGAAATTGTTCCTTTGGGGGGGTATTGCAACTTTTCGCCATTTTGAAGCGAAATTGTTCCTTTGGGGGGTATTGCAACTTTTCGGTATTTTGAGGCGAAATTGTTCCTTTGGGGGGGTATTGCAATTTTTTGCCATTTTGAGGCGAAATTGTTCCTTTGGGGGGGTATTGCAACTTTTGGCCATTTTGAAGCGAAATTGTTCCTTTCGGGGGGTATTGCAACTTTTCGGCATTTTGAGGCGAAATTGTTACTTTGGGGGGGTATTGCAACTTTTCGGCATTTTGAGGCGAAATTTTTCCTTTGGGAGGGTATTGCAATTTTTTGCCATTTTGAGGTGAAATTGTTCCTTTGGGGGGGTATTGCAACTTTTGGCCATTTTGAAGCGAAATTGTTCCTTTGGGGGGGTATTGCAATTTTTTGCCATTTTGAGGCGAAATTGTTCCTTTGGGGGGGTATTGCAACTTTTGGCCATTTTGAAGCGAAATTGTTCCTTTGGGGGGTATTGCAACTTTTCGGCATTTTGAGGCGAAATTGTTCCTTTGGGGGGGTATTGCAATTTTTTGCCATTTTGAGGCGAAATTGTTCCTTTGGGGGGGTATTGCAACTTTTCGCCATTTTGAAGCGAAATTGTTCCTTTGGGGGGTATTGCAACTTTTCGGCATTTTGAGGCGAAATTGTTCCTTTGGGGGGGTATTGATATTTTTTGCCATTTTGAGGCGAAATTGTTCCTTTGGGGGGGTATTGCAACTTTTGGCCATTTTGAAGCGAAATTGTTCCTTTGGGGGGGTATTGCAACTTTTGGCCATTTTGAAGCGAAATTGTTCCTTTGGGGGGGTATTGCAACTTTTCGGCATTTTGAGGCGAATATGTTACTTTGGGGGGGTATTGCAACTTTTCGGCATTTTGAGGCGAAATTTTTCCTTTGGGAGGGTATTGCAATTTTTTGCCATTTTGAGGTGAAATTGTTCCTTTGGGGGGGTATTGCAACTTTTGGCCATTTTGAAGCGAAATTGTTCCTTTGGGGGGTATTGCATTTTTTTGCCATTTTGAGGCGAAATTGTTCCTTTGGGGGGGTATTGCAACTTTTGGCCATTTTGAAGCGAAATTGTTCCTTTGGGGGGGTATTGCAACTTTTCGGCATTTTGAGGCGAAATTGTTCCTTTGGGGGGGTATTGCAATTTTTTGCCATTTTGAGGCGAAATTGTTCCTTTGGGGGGGTATTGCAACTTTTCGCCATTTTGAAGCGAAATTGTTCCTTTGGGGGGTATTGCAACTTTTCGGTATTTTGAGGCGAAATTGTTCCTTTGGGGGGGTATTGCAATTTTTTGCCATTTTGAGGCGAAATTGTTCCTTTGGGGGGGTATTGCAACTTTTGGCCATTTTGAAGCGAAATTGTTCCTTTGGGGGGGTATTGCAACTTTTGGCCATTTTGAAGCGAAATTGTTCCTTTGGGGGGGTATTGCAACTTTTCGGCATTTTGAGGCGAAATTGTTCCTTTGGGGGGGTATTGCAATTTTTTGCCATTTTGAGGCGAAATTGTTCCTTTCAGGGGGTATTGCTACTTTTCGGCATTTTGAGGCGAAATTGTTCCTTTGGGGGGGTATTGCAACTTTTTGCCATTTTGAGGCGAAATTGTTCCTTTGGGGGGGTATTGCAACTTTTGGCCATTTTGAAGCGAAATTGTTCCTTTGGGGGGGTATTGTAACTTTTGGCCATTTTGAGGCGAAATTGTTCCTTTGGGGGGGTATTGCAATTTTTTGCCATTTTGAGGCGAAATTGTTACTTTGGGGGGGTAGTGCAACTTTTGGCCATTTTGAAGCGAAATTTTTCCTTTGGGGGTTATTGCAACTTTTGGCCATTTTGAAGCGAAATTGTTCCTTTGGGGGGGTATTGCAACTTTTCGGCATTTTGAGGCGAAATTGTTCCTTTGGGGGGTATTGCAACTTTTGGCCGTTTTGAAGCGAAATTGTTCCTTTGGGGGGGGTATTGCAACTTTTGGCCATTTTTAAGCGAAATTGTTCCTTTCGGGGGTTATTGCAACTTTTCGGCATTTTGATGCGAAATTGTTCCTTTGGGGGGGTATTGCAACTTTTCGGCATTTTGAGGCGAAATTGTTCCTTTGGGGGGGTATTGCAACTTTTCGCCATTTTGAAGCGAAATTGTTCCTTTCGGGGGGTATTGCAACTTTTCGGCATATTGAGGCGAAATTGTTCCTTTGGGGGGGTATTGCAATTTTTTGCCATTTTGAGGCGAAATTGTTCCTTGGGGGGGTATTGCAACTTTTGGCCATTTTGAAGCGAAATTGTTCCTTTCGGGGGGTATTGCAACTTTTCGGCATTTTGAGGCGAAATTGTTACTTTGGGGGGGTATTTCAACTTTTCGGCATTTTGAGGCGAAATTTTCCCTTTGGGAGGGTATTGCAATTTTTTGCCATTTTGAGGTGAAATTGTTCCTTTGGGGGGGTATTGCAACTTTTGGCCATTTTGAAGCGAAATTGTTCCTTTGGGGGGGTATTGCAATTTTTTGCCATTTTGAGGCGAAATTGTTCCTTTGGGGGGGTATTGCAACTTTTCGCCATTTTGAAGCGAAATTGTTCCTTTGGGGGGGGTATTGCAACTTTTCGGCATTTTGAGGCGAAATTGTTACTTTGGGGGGGTATTTCAACTTTTCGGCATTTTGAGGCGAAATTGTTCCTTTGGGGGGGGTATTGCAATTTTTTACCATTTTGAGGCGAAATTGTTCCTTTGGGGGGGTATTGCAACTTTTGGCCATTTTGAAGCGAAATCGTTCCTTTGGGGGGGTATTGCAACTTTTCGGCATTTTGAGGCGAAATTGTTCCTTTGGGGGGGTATTGCAACTTTTGTCCGTTTTGAAGCGAAATTGTTCCTTTGGGGGGGTATTGCAACTTTTGGCCATTTTTAAGCGAAATTGTTCCTTTCGGGGGTTATTGCAACTTTTCGGCATTTTGATGCGAAATTGTTCCTTTGGGGGGGTATTGCAACTTTTCGGCATTTTGAGGCGAAATTGTTCCTTTGGGGGGGTATTTCAACTTTTCGGCATTTTGAGGCGAAATTGTTCCTTTGGGGGGGTATTGCAATTTTTTACCATTTTGAGGCGAAATTGTTCCTTTGGGGGGGTATTGCAACTTTTGGCCATTTTGAAGCGAAATTGTTCCTTTGGGGGGGTATTGCAACTTTTCGGCATTTTGAGGCGAAATTGTTCCTTTGGGGGGGTATTGCAATTTTTTGCCATTTTGAGGCGAAATTGTTCCTTTCAGGGGGTATTGCTACTTTTCGGCATTTTGAGGCGAAATTGTTCCTTTGGGGGGGTATTGCAACTTTTTGCCATTTTGAGGCGAAATTGTTCCTTTGGGGGGGTATTGCAACTTTTGGCCATTTTGAAGCGAAATTGTTCCTTTGGGGGGGTATTGTAACTTTTGGCCATTTTGAGGCGAAATTGTTCCTTTGGGGGGGTATTGCAATTTTTTGCCATTTTGAGGCGAAATTGTTACTTTGGGGGGGTAGTGCAACTTTTGGCCATTTTGAAGCGAAATTTTTCCTTTGGGGGTTATTGCAACTTTTGGCCATTTTGAAGCGAAATTGTTCCTTTGGGGGGGTATTGCAACTTTTCGGCATTTTGAGGCGAAATTGTTCCTTTGGGGGGTATTGCAACTTTTGGCCGTTTTGAAGCGAAATTGTTCCTTTGGGGGGGGTATTGCAACTTTTGGCCATTTTTAAGCGAAATTGTTCCTTTCGGGGGTTATTGCAACTTTTCGGCATTTTGATGCGAAATTGTTCCTTTGGGGGGGTATTGCAACTTTTCGGCATTTTGAGGCGAAATTGTTCCTTTGGGGGGGTATTGCAACTTTTCGCCATTTTGAAGCGAAATTGTTCCTTTCGGGGGGTATTGCAACTTTTCGGCATATTGAGGCGAAATTGTTCCTTTGGGGGGGTATTGCAATTTTTTGCCATTTTGAGGCGAAATTGTTCCTTGGGGGGGTATTGCAACTTTTGACCATTTTGAAGCGAAATTGTTCCTTTCGGGGGGTATTGCAACTTTTCGGCATTTTGAGGCGAAATTGTTACTTTGGGGGGGTATTTCAACTTTTCGGCATTTTGAGGCGAAATTTTCCCTTTGGGAGGGTATTGCAATTTTTTGCCATTTTGAGGTGAAATTGTTCCTTTGGGGGGGTATTGCAACTTTTGGCCATTTTGAAGCGAAATTGTTCCTTTGGGGGGGTATTGCAATTTTTTGCCATTTTGAGGCGAAATTGTTCCTTTGGGGGGGTATTGCAACTTTTCGCCATTTTGAAGCGAAATTGTTCCTTTGGGGGGGTATTGCAACTTTTCGGCATTTTGAGGCGAAATTGTTACTTTGGGGGGGTATTTCAACTTTTCGGCATTTTGAGGCGAAATTGTTCCTTTGGGGGGGGTATTGCAATTTTTTACCATTTTGAGGCGAAATTGTTCCTTTGGGGGGGTATTGCAACTTTTGGCCATTTTGAAGCGAAATCGTTCCTTTGGGGGGGTATTGCAACTTTTCGGCATTTTGAGGCGAAATTGTTCCTTTGGGGGGGTATTGCAACTTTTGTCCGTTTTGAAGCGAAATTGTTCCTTTGGGGGGTATTGCAACTTTTGGCCATTTTTAAGCGAAATTGTTCCTTTCGGGGGTTATTGCAACTTTTCGGCATTTTGATGCGAAATTGTTCCTTTGGGGGGGTATTGCAACTTTTCGGCATTTTGAGGCGAAATTGTTCCTTTGGGGGGGTATTGCAACTTTTCGCCATTTTGAAGCGAAATTGTTCCTTTCGGGGGGTATTGCAACTTTTCGGCATATTGAGGCGAAATTGTTCCTTTGGGGGGGGTATTGCAATTTTTTGCCATTTTGAGGCGAAATTGTTCCTTGGGGGGGTATTGCAACTTTTGGCCATTTTGAAGCGAAATTGTTCCTTTCGGGGGGTATTGCAACTTTTCGGCATTTTGAGGCGAAATTGTTACTTTGGGGGGGTATTTCAACTTTTCGGCATTTTGAGGCGAAATTTTCCCTTTGGGAGGGTATTGCAATTTTTTGCCATTTTGAGGTGAAATTGTTCCTTTGGGGGGGTATTGCAACTTTTGGCCATTTTGAAGCGAAATTGTTCCTTTGAGGGGGTATTGCAATTTTTTGCCATTTTGAGGCGAAATTGTTCCTTTGGGGGGGTATTGCAACTTTTCGCCATTTTGAAGCGAAATTGTTCCTTTGGGGGGGTATTGCAACTTTTCGCCATTTTGAAGCGAAATTGTTCCTTTGGGGGGGGTATTGCAACTTTTCGGCATTTTGAGGCGAAATTGTTACTTTGGGGGGGAATTTCAACTTTTCGGCATTTTGAGGCGAAATTGTTCCTTTGGGGGGGGTATTGCAATTTTTTGCCATTTTGAGGCGAAATTGTTCCTTTGGGGGGGTATTGCAACTTTTGGCCATTTTGAAGCGAAATCGTTCCTTTGGGGGGTATGGCAACTTTTCGGCATTTTGAGGCGAAATTGTTCCTTTGGGGGGGTATTGCAACTTTTGGCCGTTTTGAAGCGAAATTGTTCCTTTGGGGGGGTATTGCAACTTTTGGCCATTTTTAAGCGAAATTGTTCCTTTCGGGGGTTATTGCAACTTTTCGGCATTTTGATGCGAAATTGTTCCTTTGGGGGGGTATTGCAACTTTTCGGCATTTTGAGGCGAAATTGTTCCTTTGGGGGGGTATTGCAACTTTTCGCCATTTTGAAGCGAAATTGTTCCTTTCGGGGGGTATTGCAACTTTTCGGCATATTGAGGCGAAATTGTTCCTTTGGGGGGGTATTGCAATTTTTTGCCATTTTGAGGCGAAATTGTTCCTTGGGGGGGTATTGCAACTTTTGGCCATTTTGAAGCGAAATTGTTCCTTTCGGGGGGTATTGCAACTTTTCGGCATTTTGAGGCGAAATTGTTACTTTGGGGGGGTATTTCAACTTTTCGGCATTTTGAGGCGAAATTTTCCCTTTGGGAGGGTATTGCAATTTTTTGCCATTTTGAGGTGAAATTGTTCCTTTGGGGGGGTATTGCAACTTTTGGCCATTTTGAAGCGAAATTGTTCCTTTGGGGGGGTATTGCAATTTTTTGCCATTTTGAGGCGAAATTGTTCCTTTGGGGGGGTATTGCAACTTTTCGCCATTTTGAAGCGAAATTGTTCCTTTGGGGGGGTATTGCAACTTTTCGGCATTTTGAGGCGAAATTGTTACTTTGGGGGGGTATTTCAACTTTTCGGCATTTTGAGGCGAAATTGTTCCTTTGGGGGGGGTATTGCAATTTTTTGCCATTTTGAGGCGAAATTGTTCCTTTGGGGGGGTATTGCAACTTTTGGCCATTTTGAAGCGAAATCGTTCCTTTGGGGGGGTATTGCAACTTTTCGGCATTTTGAGGCGAAATTGTTCCTTTGGGGGGTATTGATATTTTTTGCCATTTTGAGGCGAAATTGTTCCTTTGGGGGGGTATTGCAACTTTTGGCCATTTTGAAGCGAAATTGTTCCTTGGGAGGGTATTGCAACTTTTGGCCATTTTGAAGCGAAATTGTTCCTTTCGGGGGGTATTGCAACTTTTCGGCATTTTGAGGCGAAATTGTTACTTTGGGGGGGTATTGCAACTTTTCGGCATTTTGAGGCGAAATTTTTCCTTTGGGAGGGTATTGCAATTTTTTGCCATTTTGAGGTGAAATTGTTCCTTTGGGGGGGTATTGCAACTTTTGGCCATTTTGAAGCGAAATTGTTCCTTTGGGGGGTATTGCAATTTTTTGCCATTTTGAGGCGAAATTGTTCCTTTGGGGGGGTATTGCAACTTTTGGCCATTTTGAAGCGAAATTGTTCCTTTGGGGGGGTATTGCAACTTTTCGGCATTTTGAGGCGAAATTGTTCCTTTGGGGGGGTATTGCAACTTTTCGCCATTTTGAAGCGAAATTGTTCCTTTGGGGGGTATTGCAACTTTTCGGCATTTTGAGGCGAAATTGTTCCTTTGGGGGGGTATTGCAATTTTTTGCCATTTTGAGGCGAAATTGTTCCTTTGGGGGGGTATTGCAACTTTTCGCCATTTTGAAGCGAAATTGTTCCTTTGGGGGGTATTGCAACTTTTCGGCATTTTGAGGCGAAATTGTTCCTTTGGGGGGGTATTGCAATTTTTTGCCATTTTGAGGCGAAATTGTTCCTTTGGGGGGGTATTGCAACTTTTGGCCATTTTGAAGCGAAATTGTTCCTTTGGGGGGGTATTGCAACTTTTGGCCATTTTGAGGCGAAATTGTTCCTTTGGGGGGGTATTGCAACTTTTCGGCATTTTGAGGCGAAATTGTTACTTTGGGGGGGTATTGCAACTTTTCGGCATTTTGAGGCGAAATTTTTCCTTTGGGAGGGTATTGCAATTTTTTGCCATTTTGAGGTGAAATTGTTCCTTTGGGGGGGTATTGCAACTTTTGGCCATTTTGAAGCGAAATTGTTCCTTTGGGGGGTATTGCAATTTTTTGCCATTTTGAGGCGAAATTGTTCCTTTGGGGGGGTATTGCAACTTTTGGCCATTTTGAAGCGAAATTGTTCCTTTGGGGGGGTATTGCAACTTTTCGGCATTTTGAGGCGAAATTGTTCCTTTGGGGGGGTATTGCAATTTTTTGCCATTTTGAGGCGAAATTGTTGCTTTGGGGGGGTATTGCAACTTTTCGCCATTTTGAGGCGAAATTGTTCCTTTGGGGGGGGTATTGTAACTTTTGGCCATTTTGAGGCGAAATTGTTCCTTTGGGGGGTATTGCAATTTTTTGCCAATTTGGGGCGAAATTGTTCCTTTGGGGGGGTAGTGCAACTTTTGGCCATTTTGAAGCGAAATTTTTCATTTGGGGGTTATTGCAACTTTTGGCCATTTTGAAGCGAAATTGTTCCTTTGGGGGGGTATTGCAACTTTTCGGCATTTTGAGGCGAAATTGTTCCTTTGGGGGGGTATTGCAATTTTTTGCCATTTTGAGGCGAAATTGTTCCTTTGGGGGGGTATTGCAACTTTTGGCCGTTTTGAAGCGAAATTGTTCCTTTCGGGGGTTATTGCAACTTTTCGGCATTTTGATGCGAAATTGTTCCTTTGGGGGGGTATTGCAACTTTTCGGCATTTTGAGGCGAAATTGTTCCTTTGGGGGGGTATTGCAATTTTTTGCCATTTTGAGGCGAAATTGTTCTTTTGGAGGGGTATTGCAACTTTTGGCCATTTTGAAGCGAAATTGTCCTTTGGGGGGTATTGCAACTTTTCGGCATTTTGAGGTGAAATTGTTCCTTTGGGGGGGGGTATTGCAACTTTTGGCCATTTTTAAGCGAAATTGTCCCTTTCGGGGGTTATTGCAACTTTTCGGCATTTTGATGCGAAATTGTTCCTTTGGGGGGGTATTGCAACTTTTCGGCATTTTGAGGCGAAATTGTTCCTTTGGGGGGGTATTGCAATTTTTTGCCATTTTGAGGCGAAATTGTTCTTTTGGGGGGGGTATTGCAACTTTTGGCCATTTTGAAGCGAAATTGTCCTTTGGGGGGTATTGCAACTTTTCGGCATTTTGAGGTGAAATTGTTCCTTTGGGGGGTATTGCAACTTTTGGCCATTTTGAAGCGAAATTGTTCCTTTCGGGGGGTATTGCAACTTTTCGGTATTTTGAGGCAAAATTATTCCTTTGGGGGGGTATTGCAATTTTTTGCCATTTTGAGGCAAATTTGTTCCTTTCGGGGGGTATTGCAACTTTTCGGCATTTTGAGGCGAAATTGTTCCTTTGGGGGGGTATTGCAACTTTTGGCCATTTTGAAGCGAAATTGTTCCTTTCGGGGGGTATTGCAACTTTTCGGCATTTTGAGGCAAAATTGTTCCTTTGGGGGGGTATTGCAATTTTTTGCCATTTTGAGGCAAAATTGTTCTTCTGGGGGGGTATTGCAACTTTTCGGCATTTTGAGGCGAAATTGTTCCTTTGGGGGGGTATTGCAATTTTTTGCCATTTTGAGGCGAAATTGTTCTTTTGGGGGGGTATTGCAACTTTTGGCCATTTTGAAGCGAAATTGTCCTTTGGGGGGTATTGCAACTTTTCGGCATTTTGAGGTGAAATTGTTCCTTTGGGGGGGTATTGCAACTTTTGGCCATTTTGAAGCGAAATCGTTCCTTTGGGGGGGTATTGCAACTTTTCGGCATTTTGAGGCGAAATTGTTCCTTTGGGGGGGTATTGCAACTTTTGGCCATTTTGAAGCGAAATTGTTCCTTTGGGGGGGTATTGGAACTTTTCGGCATTTTGAGGCGAAATTGTTCCTTTGGGGGATATTGATATTTTTTGCCATTTTGAGGCGAAATTGTTCCTTTGGGGGGGTATTGCAACTTTTGGCCATTTTGAAGCGAAATTGTTCCTTTCGGGGGGTATTGCAACTTTTCGGCATATTGAGGCGAAATTGTTCCTTTGGGGGGGGGTATTGCAATTTTTTGCCATTTTGAGGCGAAATTGTTCCTTGGGAGGGTATTGCAACTTTTGGCCATTTTGAAGCGAAATTGTTCCTTTCGGGGGGTATTGCAACTTTTCGGCATTTTGAGGCGAAATTGTTACTTTGGGGGGGTATTGCAACTTTTCGGCATTTTGAGGCGAAATTTTTCCTTTGGGAGGGTATTGCAATTTTTTGCCATTTTGAGGTGAAATTGTTCCTTTGGGGGGGTATTGCAACTTTTGGCCATTTTGAAGCGAAATTGTTCCTTTGGGGGGGGTATTGCAATTTTTTGCCATTTTGAGGCGAAATTGTTCCTTTGGGGGGGTATTGCAACTTTTGGCCATTTTGAAGCGAAATTGTTCCTTTGGGGGGGTATTGCAACTTTTCGGCATTTTGAGGCGAAATTGTTCCTTTGGGGGGGTATTGCAATTTTTTGCCATTTTGAGGCGAAATTGTTCCTTTGGGGGGGTATTGCAACTTTTCGCCATTTTGAAGCGAAATTGTTCCTTTGGGGGGTATTGCAACTTTTCGGCATTTTGAGGCGAAATTGTTCCTTTGGGGGGGTATTGCAATTTTTTGCCATTTTGAGGCGAAATTGTTCCTTGGGAGGGTATTGCAACTTTTGGCCATTTTGAAGCGAAATTGTTCCTTTCGGGGGGTATTGCAACTTTTGGCCATTTTGAAGCGAAATTGTTCCTTTGGGAGGGTATTGCAACTTTTGGCCATTTTGAAGCGAAATTGTTCCTTTGGGGTGGTATTGCAACTTTTCGGCATTTTGAGGCGAAATTGTTACTTTGGGGGGGTATTGCAACTTTTCGGCATTTTGAGGTGAAATTGTTCCTTTGGGGGGGTATTGCAACTTTTGGCCATTTTGAAGCGAAATTGTTCCTTTTGGGGGGTATTGCAACTTTTCGGCATTTTGAGGCAAAATTGTTCCTTTGGGGGGGTATTGCAATTTTTTTTTCATTTTGAGGTGAAATTTTTCCTTTGGGGGGGTATTGCAACTTTTGGCCATTTTGAAGCGAAATTGTTCCTTTGGGGGGGTATTGCAACTTTTGGCCATTTTGAGGCGAAATTGTTCTTTTGGGGGGGTATTGCAACTTTTGGCCATTTTGAAGCGAAATTGTCCTTTGGGGGGTATTGCAACTTTTCGGCATTTTGAGGTGAAATTGTTCCTTTGGGGGGGTATTGCAACTTTTGGCCATTTTGAAGCGAAATCGTTCCTTTGGGGGGGTATTGCAACTTTTCGGCATTTTGAGGCGAAATTGTTCCTTTGGGGGGGTATTGCAACTTTTGGCCATTTTGAAGCGAAATTGTTCCTTTGGGGGGGTATTGCAACTTTTCGGCATTTTGAGGCGAAATTGTTCCTTTGGGGGATATTGATATTTTTTGCCATTTTGAGGCGAAATTGTTCCTTTGGGTGGGTATTGCAACTTTTGGCCATTTTGAAGCGAAATTGTTCCTTTCGGGGGGTATTGCAACTTTTCGGCATATTGAGGCGAAATTGTTCCTTTGGGGGGGGTATTGCAATTTTTTGCCATTTTGAGGCGAAATTGTTCCTTGGGAGGGTATTGCAACTTTTGGCCATTTTGAAGCGAAATTGTTCCTTTCGGGGGGTATTGCAACTTTTCGGCATTTTGAGGCGAAATTGTTACTTTGTGGGGGTATTGCAACTTTTCGGCATTTTGAGGCGAAATTTTTCCTTTGGGAGGGTATTGCAATTTTTTGCCATTTTGAGGTGAAATTGTTCCTTTGGGGGGGTATTGCAACTTTTGGCCATTTTGAAGCGAAATTGTTCCTTTGGGGGGGGTATTGCAATTTTTTGCCATTTTGAGGCGAAATTGTTCCTTTGGGGGGGTATTGCAACTTTTGGACATTTTGAAGCGAAATTGTTCCTTTGGGGGGGTATTGCAACTTTTCGGCATTTTGAGGCGAAATTGTTCCTTTGGGGGGGTATTGCAATTTTTTGCCATTTTGAGGCGAAATTGTTCCTTTGGGGGGGTATTGCAACTTTTCGCCATTTTGAAGCGAAATTGTTCCTTTGGGGGGTATTGCAACTTTTCGGCATTTTGAGGCGAAATTGTTCCTTTGGGGGGGTATTGCAATTTTTTGCCATTTTGAGGCGAAATTGTTCCTTGGGAGGGTATTGCAACTTTTGGCCATTTTGAAGCGAAATTGTTCCTTTCGGGGGGTATTGCAACTTTTGGCCATTTTGAAGCGAAATTGTTCCTTTGGGGGGGTATTGCAACTTTTGGCCATTTTGAAGCGAAATTGTTCCTTTGGGGGGGTATTGCAACTTTTCGCCATTTTGAAGCGAAATTGTTCCTTTGGGGGGTATTGCAACTTTTCGGCATTTTGAGGCGAAATTGTTCCTTTGGGGGGGTATTGCAATTTTTTGCCATTTTGAGGCAAAATTGTTCCTTTGGGGGGGTATTGCAACTTTTGGCCATTTTGAAGCGAAATTGTTCCTTTGGGGGGGTATTGCAACTTTTGGCCATTTTGAAGCGAAATTGTTCCTTTGGGGGGGTATTGCAACTTTTGGCCATTTTGAAGCGAAATTGTTCCTTTGGGGGGGTATTGCAACTTTTCGGCATTTTGAGGCGAAATTGTTCCTTTGGGGGATATTGATATTTTTTGCCATTTTGAGGCGAAATTGTTCCTTTGGGGGGGTATTGCAACTTTTGGCCATTTTGAAGCGAAATTGTTCCTTTCGGGGAGTATTGCAACTTTTCGGCATATTGAGGCGAAATTGTTCCTTTGGGGGGGGTATTGCAATTTTTTGCCATTTTGAGGCGAAATTGTTCCTTGGGAGGGTATTGCAACTTTTGGCCATTTTGAAGCGAAATTGTTCCTTTCGGGGGGTATTGCAACTTTTCGGCATTTTGAGGCGAAATTGTTACTTTGGGGGGGTATTGCAACTTTTCGGCATTTTGAGGCGAAATTTTTCCTTTGGGAGGGTATTGCAATTTTTTGCCATTTTGAGGTGAAATTGTTCCTTTGGGGGGGTATTGCAACTTTTGGCCATTTTGAAGCGAAATTGTTCCTTTGGGGGGGTATTGCAACTTTTCGGCATTTTGAGGCGAAATTGTTCCTTTGGGGGGGTATTGCAATTTTTTGCCATTTTGAGGCGAAATTGTTGCTTTGGGGGGGTATTGCAACTTTTCGCCATTTTGAAGCGAAATTGTTCCTTTGGGGGGTATTGCAACTTTTCGGTATTTTGAGGCGAAATTGTTCCTTTGGGGGGTATTGCAATTTTTTGCCATTTTGAGGCGAAATTGTTCCTTTGGGGGGGTATTGCAACTTTTGGCCATTTTGAAGCGAAATTGTTCCTTTGGGGGGGTATTGCAACTTTTGGCCATTTTGAAGCGAAATTGTTCCTTTGGGGGGGTATTGCAACTTTTCGGCATTTTGAGGCGAAATTGTTCCTTTGGGGGGGTATTGCAATTTTTTGCCATTTTGAGGCGAAATTGTTCCTTTCGGGGGGTATTGCTACTTTTCGGCATTTTGAGGCGAAATTGTTCCTTTGGGGGGGTATTGCAACTTTTTGCCATTTTGAGGCGAAGTTGTTCCTTTGGGGGGGTATTGCAACTTTTGGCCATTTTGAAGCGAAATTGTTCCTTTGGGGGGGGTATTGTAACTTTTGGCCATTTTGAGGCGAAATTGTTCCTTTGGGGGGGTATTGCAATTTTTTGCCATTTTGAGGCGAAATTGTTCCTTTGGGGGGGTAGTGCAACTTTTGGCCATTTTGAAGCGAAATTTTTCCTTTGGGGGTTATTGCAACTTTTGGCCATTTTGAAGCGAAATTGTTCCTTTGGGGGGGTATTGCAACTTTTCGGCATTTTGAGGCGAAATTGTTCCTTTGGGGGGGTATTGCAATTTTTTGCCATTTTGAGGCGAAATTGTTCCTTTGGGGGGGTATTGCAACTTTTGGCCGTTTTGAAGCGAAATTGTTCCTTTGGGGGGGGTATTGCAACTTTTGGCCATTTTTAAGCGAAATTGTTCCTTTCGGGGGTTATTGCAACTTTTCGGCATTTTGATGCGAAATTGTTCCTTTGGGGGGGTATTGCAACTTTTCGGCATTTTGAGGCGAAATTGTTCCTTTGGGGGGGTATTGCAATTTTTTGCCATTTTGAGGCGAAATTGTTCTTTTGGGGGGGGTATTGCAACTTTTGGCCATTTTGAAGCGAAATTGTCCTTTGGGGGGTATTGCAACTTTTGGCCATTTTGAAGCGAAATTGTCCTTTGGGGGGTATTGCAACTTTTCGGCATTTTGAGGTGAAATTGTTCCTTTGGGGGGTATTGCAACTTTTGGCCATTTTGAAGCGAAATTGTTCCTTTCGGGGGGTATTGCAACTTTTCGGCATTTTGAGGCAAAATTGTTCCTTTGGGGGGGTATTGCAATTTTTTGCCATTTTGAGGCAAAATTGTTCCTTTCGGGGGGTATTGCAACTTTTCGGCATTTTGAGGCGAAATTGTTCCTTTGGGGGGGTATTGCAATTTTTTGCCATTTTGAGGCAAAATTGTTCTTTTGGGGAGGTATTGCAACTTTTCGGCATTTTGAGGCGAAATTGTTCCTTTGGGGGGGTATTGCAATTTTTTGCCATTTTGAGGCGAAATTGTTCCTTTGGGGGGGTATTGCAACTTTTGGCCATTTTGAAGCGAAATTGTCCTTTGGGGGGTATTGCAACTTTTCGGCATTTTGAGGTGAAATTGTTCCTTTGGGGGGGTATTGCAACTTTTGGCCATTTTGAAGCGAAATTGTTCCTTTCGGGGGGTATTGCAACTTTTCGGCATTTTGAGGCAAAATTGTTCCTTTCGGGGGGTATTGCAATTTTTTGCCATTTTGAGGCAAAATTGTTCTTTTGGGGGGGTATTGCAACTTTTCGGCATTTTGAGGCGAAATTGTTCCTTTGGGGGGGTATTGCAATTTTTTGCCATTTTGAGGCGAAATTGTTCTTTTGGGGGGGTATTGCAACTTTTGGCCATTTTGAAGCGAAATTGTCCTTTGGGGGGTATTGCAACTTTTTGGCATTTTGAGGCGAAATTGTTCCTTTTGGGGGGTATTGCAACTTTTCGGCATTTTGAGGCAAAATTGTTCCTTTGGGGGGGTATTGCAATTTTTTTTTCATTTTGAGGCGAAATTTTTCCTTTGGGGGGGTATTGCAACTTTTGGCCATTTTGAAGCGAAATTGTTCCTTTGGGGGGGTATTGCAACTTTTGGCCATTTTGAAGCGAAATTGTTCCTTTGGGGGGGTATTGCAACTTTTGGCCATTTTTAAGCGAAATTGTTCCTTTCGGGGGTTATTGCAACTTTTCGGCATTTTGATGCGAAATTGTTCCTTTGGGGGGGTATTGCAACTTTTGGCCATTTTGAAGCGAAATTGTTCCTTTCGGGGGGTATTGGAACTTTTCGGCATTTTGAGGCAAAATTGTTCCTTTGGGGGGGTATTGCAACTTTTGGCCATTTTGAGGCGAAATTGTTCTTTTGGGGGGGTATTGCAACTTTTAGCCATTTTGAAGCGAAATTGTCCTTTGGGGGGTATTGCAACTTTTCGGCATTTTGAGGTGAAATTGTTCCTTTGGGGGGGTATTGCAACTTTTGGCCATTTTGAAGCGAAATTGTTCCTTTCGGGGGGTATTGGAACTTTTCGGCATTTTGAGGCAAAATTGTTCCTTTGGGGGGGTATTGCAACTTTTGGCCATTTTGAAGCGAAATTGTTCCTTTGGGGGGGTATTGCAACTTTTGGCCATTTTGAAGCAAAATTGTTCCTTGGGGGGGTATTGCAACTTTTCGGCATTTTGAGGCGAAATTGTTCCTTTGGGGGGGTATTGCAATTTTTTGCCATTTTGAGGTGAAATTGTTCCTTTGGGGGGTATTGCAACTTTTGGCCATTTTGAAGCGAAATTGTTCCTTTTGGGGGGTATTGCAACTTTTCGGCATTTTGAGGCGAAATTGTTCCTTTGGGGGGCTATTACAATTTTTGGATATTTTGAGGCGAAATTGTTCCTTTGGGGGTTTATTGCAATTTTTTGCCATTTTGAGGTGAAATTGTTGCTTTGTGGGAGTATTGCATCTTTTGGCCATTTTGAAGCGAAATTGTTCCTTTCGGGGGGTATTGCAACTTTTCGGCATTTTGAGGCGAAATTGTTCCTTTGGGGGGGTATTGCAACTTTTGGCCATTTTGAAGCGAAATTGTCCTTTGGGGGGTATTGCAACTTTTCGGCATTTTGAGGTGAAATTGTTCCTTTGGGGGGGTATTGCAACTTTTGGCCATTTTGAAGCGAAATTGTTCCTTTTGGGGGGTATTGCAACTTTTCGGCATTTTGAGGCAAAATTGTTCCTTTGGGGGGGTATTGCAATTTTTTTTTCATTTTGAGGCGAAATTTTTCCTTTGGGGGGGTATTGAAACTTTTGGCCATTTTGAAGCGAAATTGTTCCTTTGGGGGGGTATTGCAACTTTTGGCCATTTTGAAGCGAAATTGTTCCTTTGGGGGGTATTGCAACTTTTGGCCATTTTGAAGCGAAATTGTTCCTTTGGGGGGGTATTGCAACTTTTCGGCATTTTGAGGCGAAATTGTTCCTTTGGGGGGGGTATTGCACTTTTTTGCCATTTTGAGGTGAAATTGTTCCTTTGGGGGGGTATTGCAACTTTTGGCCATTTTGAAGCGAAATTTTTCCTTTCGAGGGGTATTGCAACTTTTCGGCATTTTGAGGCGAAATTGTTCCTTTGGGGGGGTATTGTAATTTTTTTTTCTATTTTGAGGCGAAATTGTTCCTTTGGGGGGTATTACAATTTTTGGATATTTTGAGGCGAAATTGTTCTTTTGGGGGGGTATTGCAATTTTTTGCCATTTTGAGGTGAAATTGTTCCTTTGGGGGGGTATTGCAACTTTTGGCCATTTTGAAGCGAAATTGTTCCTTTCGGGGGGTATTGCAACTTTTCGGCATTTTGAGGCGAAATTGTTCTTTTGGGGGGGTATTGCAACTTTTGGCCATTTTGAAGCGAAATTGTTCCTTTGGGGGGGTATTGCAACTTTTGGCCATTTTGAAGCAAAATTGTTCCTTTGGGGGGGTATTGCAACTTTTCGGCATTTTGAGGCGAAATTGTTCCTTTGGGGGGTATTGCAATTTTTTGCCATTTTGAGGTGAAATTGTTCCTTTGGGGGGGTATTGCAACTTTTGGCCATTTTGAAGCGAAATTGTTCCTTTCGGGGGGTATTGCAACTTTTCGGCATTTTGAGGCGAAACTGTTCTTTTGGGGGGGTATTGCAACTTTTGGCCATTTTGAAGCGAAATTGTTCCTTTGGGGGGGTATTGCAACTTTTGGCCATTTTGAAGCAAAATTGTTCCTTTGGGGGGTATTGCAACTTTTGGCCATTTTGAAGCGAAATTGTCCTTTGGGGGGTATTGCAACTTTTCGGCATTTTGAGGTGAAATTGTTCCTTTGGGGGGGTATTGCAACTTTTGGCCATTTTGAAGCGAAATTGTTCCTTTCGGGGGGTATTGCAACTTTTCGGCATTTTGAGGCAAAATTGTTCCTTTGGGGGGGTATTGCAATTTTTTTTTCATTTTGAGGCGAAATTTTTCCTTTGGGGGGGTATTGCAACTTTTGGCCATTTTTAAGCGAAATTGTTCCTTTCGGGGGTTATTGCAACTTTTCGGCATTTTGATGCGAAATTGTTCCTTTGGGGGGGTATTGCAACTTTTCGGCATTTTGAGGCGAAATTGTTCTTTTGGGGGGGTATTGCAATTTTTTGCCATTTTGAGGCGAAATTGTTCCTTTGGGGGGGTATTGCAACTTTTGGCCATTTTGAAGCGAAATTGTTCCTTTCGGGGGGTATTGCAACTTTTCGGCATTTTCAGGCGAAATTGTTCTTTTGGGGGGGTATTGCAACTTTTGGCCATTTTGAAGCGAAATTGTTCCTTTGGGGGGGTATTGCAACTTTTGGCCATTTTGAAGCAAAATTGTTCCTTTGTGGGGGTATTGCAACTTTTCGGCATTTTGAGGCGAATTGTTCCTTTGGGGGGGTATTGCAATTTTTTGCCATTTTGAGGTGAAATTGTTCCTTTGGGGGGGTATTGCAACTTTTGGCCATTTTGAAGCGAAATTGTTCCTTTCGGGGGGTATTGCAACTTTTGGCCATTTTGAAGCGAAATTGTTCCTTTGGGGGGGTATTGCAACTTTTGGCCATTTTTAAGCGAAATTGTTCCTTTCGGGGGTTATTGCAACTTTTCGGCATTTTGATGCGAAATTGTTCCTTTGGGGGGTATTGCAACTTTTCGGCATTTTGAGGCGAAATTGTTCCTTTGGGGGGGTATTGCAATTTTTTGCCATTTTGAGGCGAAATTGTTCTTTTGGGGGGGTATTGCAACTTTTGGCCATTTTGAAGCGAAATTGTCCTTTGGGGGGTATTGCAACTTTTCGGCATTTTGAGGTGAAATTGTTCCTTTGGGGGGGTATTGCAACTTTTGGCCATTTTGAAGCGAAATTGTTCCTTTCGGGGGGTATTGCAACTTTTCGGCATTTTGAGGCAAAATTGTTCCTTTGGGGGGGTATTGCAATTTTTTTTTCATTTTGAGGCGAAATTTTTCCTTTGGGGGGGTATTGCAACTTTTGGCCATTTTTAAGCGAAATTGTTCCTTTCGGGGGTTATTGCAACTTTTCGGCATTTTGATGCGAAATTGTTCCTTTGGGGGGGTATTGCAACTTTTCGGCATTTTGAGGCGAAATTGTTCTTTTGGGGGGGTATTGCAATTTTTTGCCATTTTGAGGCGAAATTGTTCCTTTGGGGGGGTATTGCAACTTTTGGCCATTTTGAAGCGAAATTGTTCCTTTCGGGGGGTATTGCAACTTTTCGGCATTTTCAGGCGAAATTGTTCTTTTGGGGGGGTATTGCAACTTTTGGCCATTTTGAAGCGAAATTGTTCCTTTGGGGGGGTATTGCAACTTTTGGCCATTTTGAAGCAAAATTGTTCCTTTGTGGGGGTATTGCAACTTTTCGGCATTTTGAGGCGAAATTGTTCCTTTGGGGGGGTATTGCAATTTTTTGCCATTTTGAGGTGAAATTGTTCCTTTGGGGGGGTATTGCAACTTTTGGCCATTTTGAAGCGAAATTGTTCCTTTCGGGGGGTATATCAACTTTTCGGCATTTTGAGGCGAAATTGTTCCTTTGGGGGGGTATTGTAATTTTTTTTCTATTTTGAGGCGAAATTGTTCCTTTGGGGGGTATTACAATTTTTGGATATTTTGAGGCGAAATTGTTCTTTTGGGGGGGTAATTCAATTTTTTGCCATTTTGAGGTGAAATTGTTCCTTTGGGGGGGTATTGCAACTTTTGGCCATTTTGAAGCGAA
This sequence comes from Anomaloglossus baeobatrachus, assembly GCF_048569485.1. NCBI lineage: Eukaryota > Metazoa > Chordata > Amphibia > Anura > Aromobatidae > Anomaloglossus > Anomaloglossus baeobatrachus. Next base: position 344,596,743 of record NC_134357.1, on the reverse strand, counting down.
ATTGTTCCTTTCGGGGGGTATTGCAACTTTTCGGCATTTTGAGGCGAAATTGTTCTTTTGGGGGGGTATTGCAACTTTTGGCCATTTTGAAGCGAAATTGTTCCTTTGGGGGGGTATTGCAACTTTTGGCCATTTTGAAGCAAAATTGTTCCTTTGGGGGGGTATTGCAACTTTTCGGCATTTTGAGGCGAAATTGTTCCTTTGGGGGGGTATTGCAATTTTTTGCCATTTTGAGGTGAAATTGTTCCTTTGGGGGGGTATTGCAACTTTTGGCCATTTTGAAGCGAAATTGTTCCTTTCGGGGGGTATTGCAACTTTTCGGCATTTTGAGGCGAAACTGTTCTTTTGGGGGGGGTATTGCAACTTTTGGCCATTTTGAAGCGAAATTGTTCCTTTGGGGGGGAATTGCAACTTTTGGCCATTTTGAAGCAAAATTGTTCCTTTGGGGGGTATTGCAACTTTTGGCCATTTTGAAGCGAAATTGTTCCTTTGGGGGGGTATTGCAACTTTTGGCCATTTTTAAGCGAAATTGTTCCTTTCGGGGGTTATTGCAACTTTTCGGCATTTTGAGGCGAAATTGTTCCTTTGGGGGGTATTGCAATTTTTTGCCATTTTGAGGCGAAATTGTTCTTTTGGGGGGGTATTGCAACTTTTGGCCATTTTGAAGCGAAATTGTCCTTTGGGGGGTATTGCAACTTTTCGGCATTTTGAGGGGAAATTGTTCCTTTGGGGGGGTATTGCAACTTTTGGCCATTTTGAAGCGAAATTGTTCCTTTCGGGGGGTATTGCAACTTTTCGGCATTTTGAGGCAAAATTGTTCCTTTGGGGGGGTATTGCAATTTTTTTTCATTTTGAGGCGAAATTTTTCCTTTGGGGGGGTATTGCAACTTTTGGCCATTTTGAAGCGAAATTGTTCCTTTCGGGGGGTATTGCAACTTTTCGGCATTTTGAGGCGAAACTGTTCTTTTGGGGGGGTATTGCAACTTTTGGCCATTTTGAAGCGAAATTGTTCCTTTGGGGGGGTATTGCAACTTTTGGCCATTTTGAAGCAAAATTGTTCCTTTGGGGGGGTATTGCAACTTTTCGGCATTTTGAGGCGAAATTGTTCCTTTGGGGGGGTATTGCAATTTTTTGCCATTTTGAGGTGAAATTGTTCCTTTGGGGGGGTATTGCAACTTTTGGCCATTTTGAAGCGAAATTGTTCCTTTCGGGGGGTATTGCAACTTTTCGGCATTTTGAGGCGAAATAGTTCCTTTGGGGGGGTATTGCAATTTTTTTTCTATTTTGAGGCGAAATTGTTCCTTTGGGGGGGTATTACAATTTTTGGATATTTTGAGGCGAAATTGTTCCTTTGGGGGGGTATTGCAATTTTTTGCCATTTTGAGGTGAAATTGTTGCTTTGGGGGGGTATTGCATCTTTTGGCCATTTTGAAGCGAAATTGTTCCTTTCGGGGGGTATTGCAACTTTTCGGCATTTTGAGGCGAAATTGTTCCTTTGGGGGGTATTGCAACTTTTGGCCATTTTGAAGCGAAATTGTTCCTTTCGGGGGGTATTGCAACTTTTCGGCATTTTGAGGCGAAATTGTTCTTTTGGGGGGGTATTGAAACTTTTGGCCATTTTGAAGCGAAATTGTTCCTTTGGGGGGGTATTGCAACTTTTCGGCATTTTGAGGCGAAATTGTTCCTTTGGGGGGGTATTGCAATTTTTTGCCATTTTGAGGTGAAATTGTTCCTTTGGGGGGGTATTGCAACTTTTGGCCATTTTGAAGCGAAATTGTTCCTTTCGGGGGGTATTGCAACTTTTCGGCATTTTGAGGCGAAATTTTTCCTTTGGGAGGGTATTGCAATTTTTTGCCATTTTGAGGTGAAATTGTTCCTTTGGGGGGGTATTGCAAATTTTAACCATTTTGAAGCGAAATTGTTACTTTGGGGGGGTATTGCAATTTTTTGCCATTTTGAGGCGAAATTGTTCCTTTGGGGGGGTATTGCAACTTTTGGCCATTTTGAAGCGAAATTGTTCCTTTGGGGGGGTATTGCAACTTTTCGGCATTTTGAGGCGAAATTGTTCCTTTGGGGGGTATTGCAATTTTTTGCCATTTTGAGGTGAAATTGTTCCTTTGGGGGGGTATTGCAACTTTTGGCCATTTTGAAGCGAAATTGTTCCTTTCGGGGGGTATTGCAACTTTTCGGCATTTTGAGGCGAAACTGTTCTTTTGGGGGGGTATTGCAACTTTTGGCCATTTTGAAGCGAAATTGTTCCTTTGGGGGGGTATTGCAACTTTTGGCCATTTTGAAGCAAAATTGTTCCTTTGGGGGGTATTGCAACTTTTGGCCATTTTGAAGCGAAATTGTTCCTTTGGGGGGGTATTGCAACTTTTGGCCATTTTTAAGCGAAATTGTTCCTTTCGGGGGTTATTGCAACTTTTCGGCATTTTGATGCGAAATTGTTCCTTTGGGGGGTATTGCAACTTTTCGGCATTTTGAGGCGAAATTGTTCCTTTGGGGGGGTATTGCAATTTTTTGCCATTTTGAGGCGAAATTGTTCTTTTGGGGGGGTATTGCAACTTTTGGCCATTTTGAAGCGAAATTGTCCTTTGGGGGGTATTGCAACTTTTCGGCATTTTGAGGTGAAATTGTTCCTTTGGGGGGGTATTGCAACTTTTGGCCATTTTGAAGCGAAATTGTTCCTTTCGGGGGGTATTGCAACTTTTCGGCATTTTGAGGCAAAATTGTTCCTTTGGGGGGGTATTGCAATTTTTTTTTCATTTTGAGGCGAAATTTTTCCTTTGGGGGGGTATTGCAACTTTTGGCCATTTTTAAGCGAAATTGTTCCTTTCGGGGGTTATTGCAACTTTTCGGCATTTTGATGCGAAATTGTTCCTTTGGGGGGGTATTGCAACTTTTCGGCATTTTGAGGCGAAATTGTTCTTTTGGGGGGGTATTGCAATTTTTTGCCATTTTGAGGCGAAATTGTTCCTTTGGGGGGGTATTGCAACTTTTGGCCATTTTGAAGCGAAATTGTTCCTTTCGGGGGGTATTGCAACTTTTCGGCATTTTCAGGCGAAATTGTTCTTTTGGGGGGGTATTGCAACTTTTGGCCATTTTGAAGCGAAATTGTTCCTTTGGGGGGGTATTGCAACTTTTGGCCATTTTGAAGCAAAATTGTTCCTTTGTGGGGGTATTGCAACTTTTCGGCATTTTGAGGCGAAATTGTTCCTTTGGGGGGGTATTGCAACTTTTGGCCATTTTGAAGCGAAATTGTTCCTTTCGGGGGGTATATCAACTTTTCGGCATTTTGAGGCGAAATTGTTCCTTTGGGGGGGTATTGTAATTTTTTTTTCTATTTTGAGGCGAAATTGTTCCTTTGGGGGGTATTACAATTTTTGGATATTTTGAGGCGAAATTGTTCTTTTGGGGGGGTAATTCAATTTTTTGCCATTTTGAGGTGAAATTGTTCCTTTGGGGGGGTATTGCAACTTTTGGCCATTTTGAAGCGAAATTGTTCCTTTCGGGGGGTATTGCAACTTTTCGGCATTTTGAGGCGAAATTGTTCTTTTGGGGGGGTATTGCAACTTTTGGCCATTTTGAAGCGAAATTGTTCCTTTGGGGGGGTATTGCAACTTTTGGCCATTTTGAAGCAAAATTGTTCCTTTGGGGGGGTATTGCAACTTTTCGGCATTTTGAGGCGAAATTGTTCCTTTGGGGGGGTATTGCAATTTTTTGCCATTTTGAGGTGAAATTGTTCCTTTGGGGGGGTATTGCAACTTTTGGCCATTTTGAAGCGAAATTGTTCCTTTCGGGGGGTATTGCAACTTTTCGGCATTTTGAGGCGAAACTGTTCTTTTGGGGGGGGTATTGCAACTTTTGGCCATTTTGAAGCGAAATTGTTCCTTTGGGGGGGTATTGCAACTTTTGGCCATTTTGAAGCAAAATTGTTCCTTTGGGGGGTATTGCAACTTTTGGCCATTTTGAAGCGAAATTGTTCCTTTGGGGGGGTATTGCAACTTTTGGCCATTTTTAAGCGAAATTGTTCCTTTCGGGGGTTATTGCAACTTTTCGGCATTTTGAGGCGAAATTGTTCCTTTGGGGGGGTATTGCAATTTTTTGCCATTTTGAGGCGAAATTGTTCTTTTGGGGGGGTATTGCAACTTTTGGCCATTTTGAAGCGAAATTGTCCTTTGGGGGGTATTGCAACTTTTCGGCATTTTGAGGGGAAATTGTTCCTTTGGGGGGGTATTGCAACTTTTTGCCATTTTGAAGCGAAATTGTTCCTTTCGGGGGGTATTGCAACTTTTCGGCATTTTGAGGCAAAATTGTTCCTTTGGGGGGGTATTGCAATTTTTTTTCATTTTGAGGCGAAATTTTTCCTTTGGGGGGGTATTGCAACTTTTGGCCATTTTGAAGCGAAATTGTTCCTTTCGGGGGGTATTGCAACTTTTCGGCATTTTGAGGCGAAACTGTTCTTTTGGGGGGGTATTGCAACTTTTGGCCATTTTGAAGCGAAATTGTTCCTTTGGGGGGGTATTGCAACTTTTGGCCATTTTGAAGCAAAATTGTTCCTTTGGGGGGGTATTGCAACTTTTCGGCATTTTGAGGCGAAATTGTTCCTTTGGGGGGGTATTGCAATTTTTTGCCATTTTGAGGTGAAATTGTTCCTTTGGGGGGGTATTGCAACTTTTGGCCATTTTGAAGCGAAATTGTTCCTTTCGGGGGGTATTGCAACTTTTCGGCATTTTGAGGCGAAATAGTTCCTTTGGGGGGGTATTGCAATTTTTTTTCTATTTTGAGGCGAAATTGTTCCTTTGGGGGGTATTACAATTTTTGGATATTTTGAGGCGAAATTGTTCCTTTGGGGGGGTATTGCAATTTTTTGCCATTTTGAGGTGAAATTGTTGCTTTGGGGGGGTATTGCATCTTTTGGCCATTTTGAAGCGAAATTGTTCCTTTCGGGGGGTATTGCAACTTTTCGGCATTTTGAGGCGAAATTGTTCCTTTGGGGGGTATTGCAACTTTTGGCCATTTTGAAGCGAAATTGTTCCTTTCGGGGGGTATTGCAACTTTTCGGCATTTTGAGGCGAAATTGTTCTTTTGGGGGGGTATTGAAACTTTTGGCCATTTTGAAGCGAAATTGTTCCTTTGGGGGGGTATTGCAACTTTTCGGCATTTTGAGGCGAAATTGTTCCTTTGGGGGGGTATTGCAATTTTTTGCCATTTTGAGGTGAAATTGTTCCTTTGGGGGGGTATTGCAACTTTTGGCCATTTTGAAGCGAAATTGTTCCTTTCGGGGGGTATTGCAACTTTTCGGCATTTTGAGGCGAAATTTTTCCTTTGGGAGGGTATTGCAATTTTTTGCCATTTTGAGGTGAAATTGTTCCTTTGGGGGGGTATTGCAAATTTTAACCATTTTGAAGCGAAATTGTTACTTTGGGGGGGTATTGCAATTTTTTGCCATTTTGAGGCGAAATTGTTCCTTTGGGGGGGTATTGCAACTTTTGGCCATTTTGAAGCGAAATTGTTCCTTTGGGGGGGTATTGCAACTTTTCGGCATTTTGAGGCGAAATTGTTCCTTTGGGGGGGTATTGCAATTTTTTGCCATTTTGAGGTGAAATTGTTCCTTTGGGGGGTATTGCAACTTTTGGCCATTTTGAAGCGAAATTGTTCCTTTGGGGGGGTATTGCAACTTTTCGGCATTTTGAGGCGAAACTGTTCCTTTGGGGGGGTATTGCAATTTTTTTGCCATTTTGAGGCAAAATTGTTCCTTTGGGGGGGTATTGCAATTTTTGGCCATTTTGAAGCGAAATTGTTCCTTTGGGGGGGTATTGCAACTTTTGGCCATTTTGAAGCAAAATTGTTCCTTTGGGGGGGTATTGCAACTTTTCGGCATTTTGAGGCGAAATTGTTCCTTTGGGGGGGTATTGCAATTTTTTGCCATTTTGAGGTGAAATTGTTCCTTTGGGGGGGTATTGCAACTTTTGGCCATTTTGAAGCAAAATTGTTCCTTTGGGGGGTATTGCAACTTTTGGCCATTTTGAAGCGAAATTGTTCCTTTGGGGGGGTATTGCAACTTTTGGCCATTTTTAAGCGAAATTGTTCCTTTCGGGGGTTATTGCAACTTTTCGGCATTTTGAGGCGAAATTGTTCCTTTGGGGGGGTATTGCAATTTTTTGCCATTTTGAGGCGAAATTGTTCTTTTGGGGGGGTATTGCAACTTTTGGCCATTTTGAAGCGAAATTGTCCTTTGGGGGGTATTGCAACTTTTCGGCATTTTGAGGGGAAATTGTTCCTTTGGGGGGGTATTGCAACTTTTTGCCATTTTGAAGCGAAATTGTTCCTTTCGGGGGGTATTGCAACTTTTCGGCATTTTGAGGCAAAATTGTTCCTTTGGGGGGGGTATTGCAATTTTTTTTCATTTTGAGGCGAAATTTTTCCTTTGGGGGGGTATTGCAACTTTTGGCCATTTTGAAGCGAAATTGTTCCTTTCGGGGGGTATTGCAACTTTTCGGCATTTTGAGGCGAAACTGTTCTTTTGGGGGGGTATTGCAACTTTTGGCCATTTTGAAGCGAAATTGTTCCTTTGGGGGGGTATTGCAACTTTTGGCCATTTTGAAGCAAAATTGTTCCTTTGGGGGGGTATTGCAACTTTTCGGCATTTTGAGGCGAAATTGTTCCTTTGGGGGGGTATTGCAATTTTTTGCCATTTTGAGGTGAAATTGTTCCTTTGGGGGGGTATTGCAACTTTTGGCCATTTTGAAGCGAAATTGTTCCTTTCGGGGGGTATTGCAACTTTTCGGCATTTTGAGGCGAAATAGTTCCTTTGGGGGGGTATTGCAATTTTTTTTCTATTTTGAGGCGAAATTGTTCCTTTGGGGGGGTATTACAATTTTTGGATATTTTGAGGCGAAATTGTTCCTTTGGGGGGGTATTGCAATTTTTTGCCATTTTGAGGTGAAATTGTTGCTTTGGGGGGGTATTGCATCTTTTGGCCATTTTGAAGCGAAATTGTTCCTTTCGGGGGGTATTGCAACTTTTCGGCATTTTGAGGCGAAATTGTTCCTTTGGGGGGTATTGCAACTTTTGGCCATTTTGAAGCGAAATTGTTCCTTTCGGGGGGTATTGCAACTTTTCGGCATTTTGAGGCGAAATTGTTCTTTTGGGGGGGTATTGAAACTTTTGGCCATTTTGAAGCGAAATTGTTCCTTTGGGGGGGTATTGCAACTTTTCGGCATTTTGAGGCGAAATTGTTCCTTTGGGGGGGTATTGCAATTTTTTGCCATTTTGAGGTGAAATTGTTCCTTTGGGGGGGTATTGCAACTTTTGGCCATTTTGAAGCGAAATTGTTCCTTTCGGGGGGTATTGCAACTTTTCGGCATTTTGAGGCGAAATTTTTCCTTTGGGAGGGTATTGCAATTTTTTGCCATTTTGAGGTGAAATTGTTCCTTTGGGGGGGTATTGCAAATTTTAACCATTTTGAAGCGAAATTGTTACTTTGGGGGGGTATTGCAATTTTTTGCCATTTTGAGGCGAAATTGTTCCTTTGGGGGGGTATTGCAACTTTTGGCCATTTTGAAGCGAAATTGTTCCTTTGGGGGGGTATTGCAACTTTTCGGCATTTTGAGGCGAAATTGTTCCTTTGGGGGGGTATTGCAATTTTTTGCCATTTTGAGGTGAAATTGTTCCTTTGGGGGGTATTGCAACTTTTGGCCATTTTGAAGCGAAATTGTTCCTTTGGGGGGGTATTGCAACTTTTCGGCATTTTGAGGCGAAACTGTTCCTTTGGGGGGGTATTGCAATTTTTTTGCCATTTTGAGGCAAAATTGTTCCTTTGGGGGGGTATTGCAATTTTTGGCCATTTTGAAGCGAAATTGTTCCTTTGGGGGGTATTGCAACTTTTGGCCATTTTGAAGCGAAATTGTTCCTTTGGGGGGGTATTGCAACTTTTGGCCATTTTTAAGCGAAATTGTTCCTTTCGGGGGTTATTGCAACTTTTCGGCATTTTGAGGCGAAATTGTTCCTTTGGGGGGGTATTGCAATTTTTTGCCATTTTGAGGCGAAATTGTTCTTTTGGGGGGGTATTGCAACTTTTGGCCATTTTGAAGCGAAATTGTCCTTTGGGGGGTATTGCAACTTTTCGGCATTTTGAGGTGAAATTGTTCCTTTGGGGGGGTATTGCAACTTTTGGCCATTTTGAAGCGAAATTGTTCCTTTCGGGGGGTATTGCAACTTTTCGGCATTTTGAGGCAAAATTGTTCCTTTGGGGGGGTATTGCAATTTTTTTTCATTTTGAGGCGAAATTTTTCCTTTGGGGGGGTATTGCAACTTTTGGCCATTTTGAAGCGAAATTGTTCCTTTCGGGGGGTATTGCAACTTTTCGGCATTTTGAGGCGAAACTGTTCTTTTGGGGGGGTATTGCAACTTTTGGCCATTTTGAAGCGAAATTGTTCCTTTGGGGGGGTATTGCAACTTTTGGCCATTTTGAAGCAAAATTGTTCCTTTGGGGGGGTATTGCAACTTTTCGGCATTTTGAGGCGAAATTGTTCCTTTGGGGGGGTATTGCAATTTTTTGCCATTTTGAGGTGAAATTGTTCCTTTGGGGGGGTATTGCAACTTTTGGCCATTTTGAAGCGAAATTGTTCCTTTCGGGGGGTATTGCAACTTTTCGGCATTTTGAGGCGAAATAGTTCCTTTGGGGGGGTATTGCAATTTTTTTTCTATTTTGAGGCGAAATTGTTCCTTTGGGGGGGTATTACAATTTTTGGATATTTTGAGGCGAAATTGTTCCTTTGGGGGGGTATTGCAATTTTTTGCCATTTTGAGGTGAAATTGTTGCTTTGGGGGGGTATTGCATCTTTTGGCCATTTTGAAGCGAAATTGTTCCTTTCGGGGGGTATTGCAACTTTTCGGCATTTTGAGGCGAAATTGTTCCTTTGGGGGGTATTGCAACTTTTGGCCATTTTGAAGCGAAATTGTTCCTTTCGGGGGGTATTGCAACTTTTCGGCATTTTGAGGCGAAATTGTTCTTTTGGGGGGGTATTGCAACTTTTGGCCATTTTGAAGCGAAATTGTTCCTTTGGGGGGGTATTGCAACTTTTCGGCATTTTGAGGCGAAATTGTTCCTTTGGGGGGGTATTGCAATTTTTTGCCATTTTGAGGTGAAATTGTTCCTTTGGGGGGTATTGCAACTTTTGGCCATTTTGAAGCGAAATTGTTCCTTTGGGGGGGTATTGCAACTTTTCGGCATTTTGAGGCGAAACTGTTCCTTTGGGGGGGTATTGCAATTTTTTTGCCATTTTGAGGCAAAATTGTTCCTTTGGGGGGGTATTGCAATTTTTGGCCATTTTGAAGCGAAATTGTTCCTTTGGGGGGTATTGCAACTTTTGGCCATTTTGAAGCGAAATTGTTCCTTTGGGGGGGTATTGCAACTTTTGGCCATTTTTAAGCGAAATTGTTCCTTTCGGGGGTTATTGCAACTTTTCGGCATTTTGAGGCGAAATTGTTCCTTTGGGGGGGTATTGCAATTTTTTGCCATTTTGAGGCGAAATTGTTCTTTTGGGGGGGTATTGCAACTTTTGGCCATTTTGAAGCGAAATTGTCCTTTGGGGGGTATTGCAACTTTTCGGCATTTTGAGGTGAAATTGTTCCTTTGGGGGGGTATTGCAACTTTTGGCCATTTTGAAGCGAAATTGTTCCTTTCGGGGGGTATTGCAACTTTTCGGCATTTTGAGGCAAAATTGTTCCTTTGGGGGGGTATTGCAATTTTTTTTCATTTTGAGGCGAAATTTTTCCTTTGGGGGGGTATTGCAACTTTTGGCCATTTTGAAGCGAAATTGTTCCTTTCGGGGGGTATTGCAACTTTTCGGCATTTTGAGGCGAAACTGTTCTTTTGGGGGGGTATTGCAACTTTTGGCCATTTTGAAGCGAAATTGTTCCTTTGGGGGGGTATTGCAACTTTTGGCCATTTTGAAGCAAAATTGTTCCTTTGGGGGGGTATTGCAACTTTTCGGCATTTTGAGGCGAAATTGTTCCTTTGGGGGGGTATTGCAATTTTTTGCCATTTTGAGGTGAAATTGTTCCTTTGGGGGGGTATTGCAACTTTTGGCCATTTTGAAGCGAAATTGTTCCTTTCGGGGGGTATTGCAACTTTTCGGCATTTTGAGGCGAAATAGTTCCTTTGGGGGGGTATTGCAATTTTTTTTCTATTTTGAGGCGAAATTGTTCCTTTGGGGGGGTATTACAATTTTTGGATATTTTGAGGCGAAATTGTTCCTTTGGGGGGGTATTGCAATTTTTTGCCATTTTGAGGTGAAATTGTTGCTTTGGGGGGGTATTGCATCTTTTGGCCATTTTGAAGCGAAATTGTTCCTTTCGGGGGGTATTGCAACTTTTCGGCATTTTGAGGCGAAATTGTTCCTTTGGGGGGTATTGCAACTTTTGGCCATTTTGAAGCGAAATTGTTCCTTTCGGGGGGTATTGCAACTTTTCGGCATTTTGAGGCGAAATTGTTCTTTTGGGGGGGTATTGAAACTTTTGGCCATTTTGAAGCGAAATTGTTCCTTTGGGGGGGTATTGCAACTTTTCGGCATTTTGAGGCGAAATTGTTCCTTTGGGGGGGTATTGCAATTTTTTGCCATTTTGAGGTGAAATTGTTCCTTTGGGGGGGTATTGCAACTTTTGGCCATTTTGAAGCGAAATTGTTCCTTTCGGGGGGTATTGCAACTTTTCGGCATTTTGAGGCGAAATTTTTCCTTTGGGAGGGTATTGCAATTTTTTGCCATTTTGAGGTGAAATTGTTCCTTTGGGGGGTATTGCAAATTTTAACCATTTTGAAGCGAAATTGTTACTTTGGGGGGGTATTGCAATTTTTTGCCATTTTGAGGCGAAATTGTTCCTTTGGGGGGGTATTGCAACTTTTGGCCATTTTGAAGCGAAATTGTTCCTTTGGGGGGGTATTGCAACTTTTCGGCATTTTGAGGCGAAATTGTTCCTTTGGGGGGGTATTGCAATTTTTTGCCATTTTGAGGTGAAATTGTTCCTTTGGGGGGTATTGCAACTTTTGGCCATTTTGAAGCGAAATTGTTCCTTTGGGGGGGTATTGCAACTTTTCGGCATTTTGAGGCGAAACTGTTCCTTTGGGGGGGTATTGCAATTTTTTTGCCATTTTGAGGCAAAATTGTTCCTTTGGGGGGGTATTGCAATTTTTGGCCATTTTGAAGCGAAATTGTTCCTTTGGGGGGTATTGCAACTTTTGGCCATTTTGAAGCGAAATTGTTCCTTTGGGGGGGTATTGCAACTTTTGGCCATTTTTAAGCGAAATTGTTCCTTTCGGGGGTTATTGCAACTTTTCGGCATTTTGAGGCGAAATTGTCCTTTGGGGGGTATTGCAACTTTTCGGCATTTTGAGGTGAAATTGTTCCTTTGGGGGGGTATTGCAACTTTTGGCCATTTTGAAGCGAAATTGTTCCTTTCGGGGGGTATTGCAACTTTTCGGCATTTTGAGGCAAAATTGTTCCTTTGGGGGGGTATTGCAATTTTTTTTCATTTTGAGGCGAAATTTTTCCTTTGGGGGGGTATTGCAACTTTTGGCCATTTTGAAGCGAAATTGTTCCTTTCGGGGGGTATTGCAACTTTTCGGCATTTTGAGGCGAAACTGTTCTTTTGGGGGGGTATTGCAACTTTTGGCCATTTTGAAGCGAAATTGTTCCTTTGGGGGGGTATTGCAACTTTTGGCCATTTTGAAGCAAAATTGTTCCTTTGGGGGGGTATTGCAACTTTTCGGCATTTTGAGGCGAAATTGTTCCTTTGGGGGGGTATTGCAATTTTTTGCCATTTTGAGGTGAAATTGTTCCTTTGGGGGGGTATTGCAACTTTTGGCCATTTTGAAGCGAAATTGTTCCTTTCGGGGGGTATTGCAACTTTTCGGCATTTTGAGGCGAAATAGTTCCTTTGGGGGGGTATTGCAATTTTTTTTCTATTTTGAGGCGAAATTGTTCCTTTGGGGGGGTATTACAATTTTTGGATATTTTGAGGCGAAATTGTTCCTTTGGGGGGGTATTGCAATTTTTTGCCATTTTGAGGTGAAATTGTTGCTTTGGGGGGGTATTGCATCTTTTGGCCATTTTGAAGCGAAATTGTTCCTTTCGGGGGTATTGCAACTTTTCGGCATTTTGAGGCGAAATTGTTCCTTTGGGGGGTATTGCAACTTTTGGCCATTTTGAAGCGAAATTGTTCCTTTCGGGGGGTATTGCAACTTTTCGGCATTTTGAGGCGAAATTTTTCCTTTGGGAGGGTATTGCAATTTTTTGCCATTTTGAGGTGAAATTGTTCCTTTGGGGGGGTATTGCAAATTTTAAACCATTTTGAAGCGAAATTGTTACTTTGGGGGGGTATTGCAATTTTTTGCCATTTTGAGGCGAAATTGTTCCTTTGGGGGGGTATTGCAACTTTTGGCCATTTTGAAGCGAAATTGTTCCTTTGGGGGGGTATTGCAACTTTTCGGCATTTTGAGGCGAAATTGTTCCTTTGGGGGGGTATTGCAATTTTTTGCCATTTTGAGGTGAAATTGTTCCTTTGGGGGGGTATTGCAACTTTTGGCCATTTTGAAGCGAAATTGTTCCTTTGGGGGGGTATTGCAACTTTTCGGCATTTTGAGGCGAAATTGTTCCTTTGGGGGGGTATTGCAATTTTTTTGCCATTTTGAGGCAAAATTGTTCCTTTGGGGGGGTATTGCAATTTTTGGCCATTTTGAAGCGAAATTGTTCCTTTCGGGGGGTATTGCAACTTTTCGGCATTTTAAGGCGAAATTGTTCCTTTGGGGGGTATTGCAATTTTTTTTTCGTTTTGAGGCGAAATTGTTCCTTTAGAGGGGTATTGCAACTTTTGGCCATTTTGAAGCGAAATTGTTCCTTTAGGGGGGTATTGCAACTTTTCGGCATTTTGAGGCGAAATTGTTCCTTTGGGGGGGTATTGCAATTTTTTGCCATTTTGAGGCGAAATTGTTCCTTTGGGGGGGTATTGCAACTTTTGGCCATTTTGAAGTGAAATTGTTCCTTTGGGGGGGTATTGCAACTTTTCGGCATTTTGAGGCGAAATTGTTCCTTTTGGGGGGTATTGCAATTTTTTGCCATTTTGAGGCCAATTTTTTCCTTTGGGGGGGTATTGCAACTTTTGGCCATTTTGAAGCGAAATTGTTCCTTTCGGGGGGTATTGCAACTTTTCGGCATTTTGAGGCGAAATTGTTCCTTTGGGGGGTATTGCATTTTTTTTCCATTTTGAGACGAAATTGTTGCTTTGGGAGGGTATTGCATCTTTTGGCCATTTTGAAGCGAAATTGTTCCTTTATGGGGTATTGCAACTTTTGGCCATTTTGAAGCGAAATTGTTCCTTTGGGGGGGTATTGCAACTTTTCGGCATTTTGAGGCGAAATTTTTCCTTTGGGAGGGTATTGCAATTTTTTGCCATTTTGAGGTGAAATTGTTCCTTTGGGGTGGTATTGCAAATTTTAACCATTTTGAAGCGAAATTGTTACTTTGGGGGGGTATTGCAATTTTTTGCCATTTTGAGGCGAAATTGTTCCTTTGGGGGGGTATTGCAACTTTTGGCCATTTTGAAGCGAAATTGTTCCTTTGGGGGGGTATTGCAACTTTTCGGCATTTTGAGGCGAAATTGTTCCTTTGGGGGGGTATTGCAATTTTTTGCCATTTTAAGGTGAAATTGTTCCTTTGGGGGGGTATTGCATTTTTTGGCCATTTTGAAGCGAAATTGTTCCTTTCGGGGGGTATTGCAACTTTTCGGCATTTTGAGGCGAAATTGTTCCTTTGGGGGGGTATTGCAATTTTTTTTTCATTTTGAGGCGAAATTTTTCCTTTGGGGGGGTATTGCAACTTTTGGCCATTTTGAAGCGAAATTGTTCCTTTGGGGGGGTATTGCAACTTTTCGGCATTTTGAGGCGAAATTGTTCCTTTGGGGGGTATTGCAATTTTTTGCCATTTTGAGGCAAAATTTTTCCTTTGGGGGGTATTGCAATTTTTGGCCATTTTGAAGCGAAATTGTTCCTTTCGGGGGGTATTGCAACTTTTCGGCATTTTGAGGCGAAATTGTTCCTTTGGGGGGTATTGCAATTTTTTTTTCGTTTTGAGGCGAAATTGTTCCTTTAGAGGGGTATTGCAACTTTTGGCCATTTTGAAGCGAAATTGTTCCTTTGGGGGGGTATTGCAACTTTTCGGCATTTTGAGGCGAAATTGTTCCTTTGGGGGGGTATTGCAATTTTTTGCCATTTTGAGGCGAAATTGTTCCTTTGGGGGGGTATTGCAACTTTTCGGCATTTTGAGGCGAAATTGTTCCTTTTGGGGGGTATTGCAATTTTTTGCCATTTTGAGGCGAAATTGTTCCTTTGGGGGGGTATTGCAACTTTTCGGCATTTTGAGGCGAAATTGTTCCTTTGGGGGGGTATTGCAACTTTTCGGCATTTTGAGGCGAAATTGTTCCTTTGGGGGGTATTGCAATTTTTTTTTCGTTTTGAGGCGAAATTGTTCCTTTAGAGGGGTATTGCAACTTTTGGCCATTTTGAAGCGAAATTGTTCCTTTGGGGGGGTATTGCAACTTTTCGGCATTTTGAAGCGAAATTGTTACTTTGGGGGGGTATTGCAATTTTTTGCCATTTTGAGGCGAAATTGTTCCTTTGGGGGGGTATTGCAACTTTTGGCCATTTTGAAGCGAAATTGTTCCTTTGGGGGGGTATTGCAACTTTTCGGCATTTTGAGGCGAAATTGTTCCTTTGGGGGGGTATTGCAATTTTTTGCCATTTTAAGGTGAAATTGTTCCTTTGGGGGGGTATTGCATTTTTTGGCCATTTTGAAGCGAAATTGTTCCTTTCGGGGGGTATTGCAACTTTTCGGCATTTTGAGGCGAAATTGTTCCTTTGGGGGGGTATTGCAATTTTTTTTTCATTTTGAGGCGAAATTTTTCCTTTGGGGGGGTATTGCAACTTTTGGCCATTTTGAAGCGAAATTGTTCCTTTGGGGGGGTATTGCAACTTTTCGGCATTTTGAGGCGAAATTGTTCCTTTGGGGGGTATTGCAATTTTTTGCCATTTTGAGGCAAAATTTTTCCTTTGGGGGGGTATTGCAATTTTTGGCCATTTTGAAGCGAAATTGTTCCTTTCGGGGGGTATTGCAACTTTTCGGCATTTTGAGGCGAAATTGTTCCTTTGGGGGGTATTGCAATTTTTTTTTCGTTTTGAGGCGAAATTGTTCCTTTGGGGGGGTATTGCAATTTTTGGCCATTTTGAAGCGAAATTGTTCCTTTGGGGGGGTATTGCAACTTTTCGGCATTTTGAGGCGAAATTGTTCCTTTGGGGGGTATTGCAATTTTTTGCCATTTTGAGGCAAAATTTTTCCTTTGGGGGGTATTGCAATTTTTGGCCATTTTGAAGCGAAATTGTTCCTTTCGGGGGGTATTGCAACTTTTCGGCATTTTGAGGCGAAATTGTTCCTTTGGGGGGTATTGCAATTTTTTTTTCGTTTTGAGGCGAAATTGTTCCTTTAGAGGGGTATTGCAACTTTTGGCCATTTTGAAGCGAAATTGTTCCTTTGGGGGGGTATTGCAACTTTTCGGCATTTTGAGGCGAAATTGTTCCTTTGGGGGGGTATTGCAATTTTTTGCCATTTTGAGGCGAAATTGTTCCTTTGGGGGGGTATTGCAACTTTTCGGCATTTTGAGGCGAAATTGTTCCTTTTGGGGGGTATTGCAATTTTTTGCCATTTTGAGGCGAAATTGTTCCTTTGGGGGGGTATTGCAACTTTTCGGCATTTTGAGGCGAAATTGTTCCTTTGGGGGGGTATTGCAACTTTTCGGCATTTTGAGGCGAAATTGTTCCTTTGGGGGGTATTGCAATTTTTTTTTCGTTTTGAGGCGAAATTGTTCCTTTAGAGGGGTATTGCAACTTTTGGCCATTTTGAAGCGAAATTGTTCCTTTGGGGGGGTATTGCAACTTTTCGGCATTTTGAAGCGAAATTGTTACTTTGGGGGGGTATTGCAATTTTTTGCCATTTTGAGGCGAAATTGTTCCTTTGGGGGGGTATTGCAACTTTTGGCCATTTTGAAGCGAAATTGTTCCTTTGGGGGGGTATTGCAACTTTTCGGCATTTTGAGGCGAAATTGTTCCTTTGGGGGGGTATTGCAATTTTTTGCCATTTTAAGGTGAAATTGTTCCTTTGGGGGGGTATTGCATTTTTTGGCCATTTTGAAGCGAAATTGTTCCTTTCGGGGGGTATTGCAACTTTTCGGCATTTTGAGGCGAAATTGTTCCTTTGGGGGGGTATTGCAATTTTTTTTTCATTTTGAGGCGAAATTTTTCCTTTGGGGGGGTATTGCAACTTTTGGCCATTTTGAAGCGAAATTGTTCCTTTGGGGGGGTATTGCAACTTTTCGGCATTTTGAGGCGAAATTGTTCCTTTGGGGGGTATTGCAATTTTTTGCCATTTTGAGGCAAAATTTTTCCTTTGGGGGGGTATTGCAATTTTTGGCCATTTTGAAGCGAAATTGTTCCTTTCGGGGGGTATTGCAACTTTTCGGCATTTTGAGGCGAAATTGTTCCTTTGGGGGGTATTGCAATTTTTTTTTCGTTTTGAGGCGAAATTGTTCCTTTGGGGGGGTATTGCAATTTTTTGCCATTTTGAGGCGAAATTGTTCCTTTGGGGGGGTATTGCAACTTTTCGGCATTTTGAGGCGAAATTGTTCCTTTTGGGGGGTATTGCAATTTTTTGCCATTTTGAGGCGAAATTGTTCCTTTGGGGGGGTATTGCAACTTTTCGGCATTTTGAGGCGAAATTGTTCCTTTGGGGGGGTATTGCAACTTTTCGGCATTTTGAGGCCAAATTTTTCCTTTGGTAGGGTATTGCAATTTTTTGCCATTTTGAGGCCAAATTTTTCCTTTGGGGGGGTATTGCAACTTTTGGCCATTTTGAAGCGAAATTGTTCCTTTGGGGGGGTATTGCAACTTTTCGGTATTTTGAGGCGAAATTGTTCCTTTGGGGGGTATTGCAACTTTTGGCCATTTTGAAGCGAAATTGTTCCTTTCGGGGGGTATTGCAACTTTTCGGCATTTTGAGGCGAAATTGTTCCTTTGGGGGGGTATTGCAATTTTTTTTTCATTTTGAGGCGAAATTTTTCCTTTGGGGGGGTATTGCAACTTTTGGCCATTTTGAAGCGAAATTGTTCCTTTGGGGGGGTATTGCAATTTTTTGCCATTTTGAGGCGAAATTGTTCCTTTGGGGGGGTATTTCAATTTTTTGCCATTTTGAGGCGAAATTGTTCCTTTGGGGGGGTATTGCAACTTTTGGCCATTTTGAAGCGAAATTGTTCCTTTCGGGGGGTATTGCAACTTTTCGGCATTTTGATGCGAAATTGTTCCTTTGGGGGGTATTGCAACTTTTGGCCATTTTGAAGCGAAATTGTTCCTTTCGGGGGGTATTGCAACTTTTCGGCATTTTGAGGCGAAATTGTTCCTTTGGGGGGTATTGCAACTTTTGGCCATTTTGAAGCGAAATTGTTCCTTTCGGGGGGTATTGCAACTTTTCGGCATTTTGAGGCGAAATTGTTCCTTTGGGGGGGTATAGCATTTTTTTTCCATTTTGAGACGAAATTGTTGCTTTGGGAGGGTATTGCATCTTTTGGCCATTTTGAAGCGAAATTGTTCCTTTATGGGGTATTGCAACTTTTGGCCATTTTGAAGCGAAATTGTTCCTTTGGGGGGGTATTGCAACTTTTCGGCATTTTGAGGCGAAATTTTTCCTTTGGGAGGGTATTGCAATTTTTTGCCATTTTGAGGTGAAAATGTTCCTTTGGGGGGGTATTGCAAATTTTAACCATTTTGAAGCGAAATTGTTACTTTGGGGGGGTATTGCAATTTTTTGCCATTTTGAGGCGAAATTGTTCCTTTGGGGGGGTATTGCAACTTTTGGCCATTTTGAAGCGAAATTGTTCCTTTGGGGGGGTATTGCAACTTTTCGGCATTTTTAGGCGAAATTGTTCCTTTGGGGGGGTATTGCAATTTTTTGCCATTTCGAGGCGAAATTGTTCCTTTGGGGGGTATTGCAATTTTTTTCGTTTTGAGGCGAAATTGTTCCTTTAGGGGGGTATTGCAACTTTTGGCCATTTTGAAGCGAAATTGTTCCTTTGGGGGGGTATTGCAACTTTTCGGCATTTTGAGGCGAAATTGTTCCTTTGGGAGGGTATTGCAATTTTTTGCCATTTTGAGGCGAAATTGTTCCTTTGGGGGGGTATTGCAACTTTTCGGCATTTTGAGGAGAAATTGTTCCTTTGGGGGGGTATTGCAACTTTTCGGCATTTTGAGGCCAAATTTTTCCTTTGGGAGGGTATTGCAATTTTTTGCCATTTTGAGGCCAAATTTTTTCTTTGGGGGGGTATTGCAACTTTTGGCCATTTTGAAGCGAAATTGTTCCTTTGGGGGGGTATTGCAATTTTTTGCCATTTTGAGGCGAAATTGTTCCTTTGGGGGGGTATTGCAACTTTTGGCCATTTTGAAGCGAAATTGTTCCTTTGGGGGGTATTGCAACTTTTCGGCATTTTGAGGCGAAATTGTTCCTTTGGGGGGGTATTGCAATTTTTTGCCATTTTGAGGCGAAATTTTTCCTTTGGGGGGGTATTGCAACTTTTGGCCATTTTGAAGCGAAATTGTTCCTTTCGGGGGGGTATTGCAACTTTTCGGCATTTTGAGGCGAAATTGTTCCTTTGGGGGGGTATTGCAACTTTTTGCCATTTTGAGGCGAAATTGTTCCTTTGGGGGGTATTGCAACTTTTGGCCATTTTGAAGCGAAATTGTTCCTTTGGGGGGGTATTGCAACTTTTCAGCATTTTGAGGCGAAATTGTTCCTTTGGGGGGGTATTGCAATTTTTTTTCTATTTTGAGGCGAAATTGTTCCTTTGGGGGGGTATTACAATTTTTGGATATTTTGAGGGGAAATTGTTCCTTTGGGGGGGTATTGCAATTTTTTGCCATTTTGAGGTGAAATTGTTGCTTTGGGGGGTATTGCATCTTTTGGCCATTTTGAAGCGAAATTGTTCCTTTCGGGGGGTATTGCAACTTTTTGGCATTTTGAGGGGAAATTGTTCCTTTGGGGGGGTATTGCAACTTTTGGCCATTTTGAAGCGAAATTGTTCCTTTCGGAGGGTATTGCAACTTTTCGGCATTTTGAGGCGAAATTGTTCCTTTCGGGGGTTATTGCAACTTTTTGGCATTTTGAGGCGAAATTGTACTTTGGGGGGGTATTGCAACTTTTGGCCATTTTGAAGCGAAATTGTTCCTTTGGGGGGTATTGCAACTTTTGGCCATTTTGAAGCGAAATTGTTCCTTTGGGGGGGTATTGCAACTTTTCGGCATTTTGAGGCGAAATTGTTCCTTTGGGGGGGTATTGCAATTTTTTGCCATTTTGAGGTGAAATTGTTCCTTTGGGGGGGTATTGCAACTTTTGGCCATTATGAAGCGAAATTGATCCTTTCGGGGGGTATTGCAACTTTTCGGCATTTTGAGGCGAAATTGTTCCTTTGGGGGGGTATTGCAACTTTTGGCCATTTTGAAGCGAAATTATTCCTTTCTGGGGGTATTGCAACTTTTCAGCATTTTGAGGCGAAATTGTTCCTTTGGGGGGTATTGCAATTTTTTGCCATTTTGAGGCGAAATTGTTGCTTTGGGGGGGTATTGCATCTTTTGGCCATTTTGAACCGAAATTGTTCCTTTGGGGGGGTATTGCCACTTTTGGCCATTTTGAAGCGAAATTGTTCCTTTCGGGGGGTATTGCAACTTTTCGGCATTTTGAGGCGAAATTGTTCCTTTGGGGGGGTATTGCAACTTTTAACCATTTTGAGGCGAAATTGTTCCTTTTGGGGGGGTATTGCAATTTTTTGCCATTTTGAGGTGAAATTGTTCCTTTGGGGGGGTATTGCAACTTTTGGCCATTTTGAAGCGAAATTGTTCCTTTCGGGGGGTATTGCAACTTTTCGGCATTTTGAGGCGAAATTGTTCCTTTCGGGGGGGTATTGCAACTTTTTGCCATTTTGAAGCTAAATTGTTCCTTTCGGGGGGTATTGCAACTTTTCGGCATTTTGAGGCGAAATTGTTCCTTTGGGGGGGTATTGCAACTTTTGGCCATTTTGAAGCGAAATTGTTCCTTTCGGGGGGTATTGCAACTTTTGGCCATTTTGAAGCGAAATTGTTCCTTTGGGGGGGTATTGCAACTTTTGGCCATTTTGAAGCGAAATTGTTCCTTTGGGGGGGTATTGCAACTTTTCGGCATTTTGAGGCGAAATTGTTCCTTTGGGGGATGTGAACGTTGCTTACCGCAACCTGGGGGTTTTACTCGCTTGCAGCGATGCAGGGTAGCTTAAGCATACACAGGCAACACAGTCTCTCTCAAAAATGCAGCAGTTTATTAGTACAACATAAACTGCCCTTCCAAAACACAATGAAGCCTCTCATGGCTTAAAGGAAAAGTTAAACAAAACACCTTCACATACCGTGGGCTTCAAGTCCATTTAATGTCCATAGTAAAGGTATGGCTGTCTCCCCATGAGACACGGATTTCTGGTCAGTCTATGTAGCGGACCGCCCGCTCAGGTTTGGACACTACAAGTGTCAGAGTGGAGCTCCCTCAGCCTCCACACACTCAGTTCCAGAAGGTTGAAGGCAACCCACGCTTCCTTGGGCAGGTTCCTTCCAGAGGCTCCAACCTCTCTGAGAATAGCAGCCTCTTTTCCTGCCTGAGGCTGCTCATCATGCAGGGCTGCTCCACACACACTGACAGTCTCCTAAATCAGCCTGGACACACCCACAGGTGGAGGTTTGTGTTTTCAGACCTGCACAGCATACTGGCCTTGTTAAAGGGAACCTGACCCTTATATGCAGAACCAAGCCTTTGTGGAACTACAAGTCCCATAGCAACTTCTTCACTTTAATATCGCAGGGACCTTCTCCATTGCGACACATAGCGACCATTTACCACATTGGTGGTCGCTACCTCACAGGGGGTATTGCAATTTTTTGCCATTTTGAGGTGAAATTGTTCCTTTGGGGGGTATTGCAACTTTTGGCCATTTTGAAGCGAAATTGTTCCTTTCGGGGGGTATTGCAACTTTTCGGCATTTTGAGGCGAAATTGTTCCTTTGGGGGGTATTGCAATTTTTTTTCCATTTAAGGCGAAATTGTTCCTTTGGGGGGGTATTGCAACTTTTGGCCATATTGAAGCGAAATTGTTCCTTTGGGGGGTATTACAATTTTTGGATATTTTGAGGCGCATTTGTTCCTTTGGGGGGGTATTGCAATTTTTCGGCATTTTGAGGCGAAATTGTTCCTTTGGGGGGTATTGCAACTTTTGGCCATTTTGAAGCGAAATTATTCCTTTCGGGGGGTATTGCAACTTTTCGGCATTTTGAGGCGAAATTGTTCCTTTGGGGGGTATTGCAATTTTTTGCCATTTTGAGGCGAAATTGTTGCTTTGGGGGGGTATTGCATCTTTTGGCCATTTTGAACCGAAATTGTTCCTTTGGGAGGGTATTGCCACTTTTGGCCATTTTGAAGCGAAATTGTTCCTTTCGGGGGGTATTGCAACTTTTCGGCATTTTGAGGCGAAATTGTTCCTTTCGGGGGGTATTGCAACTTTTCGGCATTTTGAGGCGAAATTGTTCCTTTGGGGGGGTATTGCAACTTTTCGGCATTTTGAGGCGAAATTGTTCCTTTGGGGGGTATTGCAATTTTTTGCCATTTTGAGGCGAAATTGTTCCTTTGGGGGGGTATTGCAACTTTTGGCCATTTTGAAGCGAAATTGTTCCTTTGGGGGGTATTGCAACTTTTGGCCATTTTGAAGCGAAATTGTTCCTTTGTGGGGGTATTGCAACTTTTCGGCATTTTGAGGCGAAATTGTTCCTTTGGGGGGTATTGCAAATTTTTTGCCATTTTGAGGTGAAATTGTTCCTTTGGGGGGGTATTGCAACTTTTGGCCATTTTGAAGCGAAATTGTTCCTTTCGGGGGGTATTGCAACTTTTCGGCATTTTGAGGCGAAATTGTTCCTTTGGGGGGGTATTGCAATTTTTTTTTCATTTTGAGGTGAAATTTTTCCTTTGGGGGGGTATTGCAACTTTTGGCCATTTTGAAGCGAAATTGTTCCTTTGGGGGGTATTGCAACTTTTCGGCATTTTGAGGCGAAATTGTTCCTTTGGGGGGGTATTGCAACTTTTCGGCATTTTGAGGCGAAATTGTTCCTTTGGGGAGGTATTGCAACTTTTGGCAATTTTAAAGTGAAATTGTTCCTTTGGGGTGGTATTGCAATTTTTTGCCATTTTGAGACGAAATTGTTGCTTTGGGAGGGTATTGCATCTTTTGGCCATTTTGAAGCGAAATTGTTCCTTTGGGGGGTATTGCAATTTTTTGCCATTTTGAGGCGAAATTGTTCCTTTGGGGGGGTATTGCAACTTTTGGCCATTTTGAAGCGAAATTGTTCCTTTGGGGGGGTATTGCAACTTTTCGGCATTTTGAGGCGAAATTTTTCCTTTGGGAGGGTATTGCAATTTTTTGCTATTTTGAGGTGAAATTGTTCCTTTGGGGGGGTATTGCAACTTTTAACCATTTTGAAGCGAAATTGTTACTTTGGGGGGGTATTGCAATTTTTTGCCATTTTGAGGCGAAATTGTTCCTTTGGGGGGGTATTGCAACTTTTGGCCATTTTGAAGCGAAATTGTTCCTTTGGGGGGGTATTGCAACTTTTGGCCATTTTGAAGAGAAATTGTTCCTTTGGGGGGGTATTGCAACTTTTCGGCATTTTGAGGCGAAATTGTTCCTTTGGGGGGGTATTGCAATTTTTTGCCATTTTGAGGTGAAATTGCTCCTTTGGGGGGGTATTGCATCTTTTGGCCATTTTGAAGCGAAATTGTTCCTTTCGGGGGGTATTGCAACTTTTCGGCATTTTGAGGCGAAATTGTTCCTTTGGGGGGGTATTGCAACTTTTGGCCATTTTGAAGCGAAATTGTTCCTTTCGGGGGGTATTGCAACTTTTCGGCATTTTGAGGCGAAATTGTTCCTTTGGGGGGTATTGCAATTTTTTTTTCGTTTTGAGGCGAAATTGTTCCTTTAGAGGGGTATTGCAACTTTTGGCCATTTTGAAGCGAAATTGTTCCTTTGGGGGGGTATTGCAACTTTTCGGCATTTTGAGGCGAAATTGTTCCTTTTGGGGGGTATTGCAATTTTTTGCCATTTTGAGGCCAATTTTTTCCTTTGGGGGGGTATTGCAACTTTTGGCCATTTTGAAGCGAAATTGTTCCTTTCGGGGGGTATTGCAACTTTTCGGCATTTTGAGGCGAAATTGTTCCTTTGGGGGGTATTGCATTTTTTTTCCATTTTGAGACGAAATTGTTGCTTTGGGAGGGTATTGCATCTTTTGGCCATTTTGAAGCGAAATTGTTCCTTTATGGGGTATTGCAACTTTTGGCCATTTTGAAGCGAAATTGTTCCTTTGGGGGGGTATTGCAACTTTTCGGCATTTTGAGGCGAAATTTTTCCTTTGGGAGGGTATTGCAATTTTTTGCCATTTTGAGGTGAAATTGTTCCTTTGGGGTGGTATTGCAAATTTTAACCATTTTGAAGCGAAATTGTTACTTTGGGGGGGTATTGCAATTTTTTGCCATTTTGAGGCGAAATTGTTCCTTTGGGGGGGTATTGCAACTTTTGGCCATTTTGAAGCGAAATTGTTCCTTTGGGGGGGTATTGCAACTTTTCGGCATTTTGAGGCGAAATTGTTCCTTTGGGGGGGTATTGCAATTTTTTGCCATTTTAAGGTGAAATTGTTCCTTTGGGGGGGTATTGCATTTTTTGGCCATTTTGAAGCGAAATTGTTCCTTTCGGGGGGTATTGCAACTTTTCGGCATTTTGAGGCGAAATTGTTCCTTTGGGGGGGTATTGCAATTTTTTTTTCATTTTGAGGCGAAATTTTTCCTTTGGGGGGGTATTGCAACTTTTGGCCATTTTGAAGCGAAATTGTTCCTTTGGGGGGGTATTGCAACTTTTCGGCATTTTGAGGCGAAATTGTTCCTTTGGGGGGTATTGCAATTTTTTGCCATTTTGAGGCAAAATTTTTCCTTTGGGGGGTATTGCAATTTTTGGCCATTTTGAAGCGAAATTGTTCCTTTCGGGGGGTATTGCAACTTTTCGGCATTTTGAGGCGAAATTGTTCCTTTGGGGGGTATTGCAATTTTTTTTTCGTTTTGAGGCGAAATTGTTCCTTTAGAGGGGTATTGCAACTTTTGGCCATTTTGAAGCGAAATTGTTCCTTTGGGGGGGTATTGCAACTTTTCGGCATTTTGAGGCGAAATTGTTCCTTTGGGGGGGTATTGCAATTTTTTGCCATTTTGAGGCGAAATTGTTCCTTTGGGGGGGTATTGCAACTTTTCGGCATTTTGAGGCGAAATTGTTCCTTTTGGGGGGTATTGCAATTTTTTGCCATTTTGAGGCGAAATTGTTCCTTTGGGGGGGTATTGCAACTTTTCGGCATTTTGAGGCGAAATTGTTCCTTTGGGGGGGTATTGCAACTTTTCGGCATTTTGAGGCGAAATTGTTCCTTTGGGGGGTATTGCAATTTTTTTTTCGTTTTGAGGCGAAATTGTTCCTTTAGAGGGGTATTGCAACTTTTGGCCATTTTGAAGCGAAATTGTTCCTTTGGGGGGGTATTGCAACTTTTCGGCATTTTGAAGCGAAATTGTTACTTTGGGGGGGTATTGCAATTTTTTGCCATTTTGAGGCGAAATTGTTCCTTTGGGGGGGTATTGCAACTTTTGGCCATTTTGAAGCGAAATTGTTCCTTTGGGGGGGTATTGCAACTTTTCGGCATTTTGAGGCGAAATTGTTCCTTTGGGGGGGTATTGCAATTTTTTGCCATTTTAAGGTGAAATTGTTCCTTTGGGGGGGTATTGCATTTTTTGGCCATTTTGAAGCGAAATTGTTCCTTTCGGGGGGTATTGCAACTTTTCGGCATTTTGAGGCGAAATTGTTCCTTTGGGGGGGTATTGCAATTTTTTTTTCATTTTGAGGCGAAATTTTTCCTTTGGGGGGGTATTGCAACTTTTGGCCATTTTGAAGCGAAATTGTTCCTTTGGGGGGGTATTGCAACTTTTCGGCATTTTGAGGCGAAATTGTTCCTTTGGGGGGTATTGCAATTTTTTGCCATTTTGAGGCAAAATTTTTCCTTTGGGGGGGTATTGCAATTTTTGGCCATTTTGAAGCGAAATTGTTCCTTTCGGGGGGTATTGCAACTTTTCGGCATTTTGAGGCGAAATTGTTCCTTTGGGGGGTATTGCAATTTTTTTTTCGTTTTGAGGCGAAATTGTTCCTTTGGGGGGGTATTGCAATTTTTTGCCATTTTGAGGCGAAATTGTTCCTTTGGGGGGGTATTGCAACTTTTCGGCATTTTGAGGCGAAATTGTTCCTTTTGGGGGGTATTGCAATTTTTTGCCATTTTGAGGCGAAATTGTTCCTTTGGGGGGGTATTGCAACTTTTCGGCATTTTGAGGCGAAATTGTTCCTTTGGGGGGGTATTGCAACTTTTCGGCATTTTGAGGCCAAATTTTTCCTTTGGTAGGGTATTGCAATTTTTTGCCATTTTGAGGCCAAATTTTTCCTTTGGGGGGGTATTGCAACTTTTGGCCATTTTGAAGCGAAATTGTTCCTTTGGGGGGGTATTGCAACTTTTCGGTATTTTGAGGCGAAATTGTTCCTTTGGGGGGTATTGCAACTTTTGGCCATTTTGAAGCGAAATTGTTCCTTTCGGGGGGTATTGCAACTTTTCGGCATTTTGAGGCGAAATTGTTCCTTTGGGGGGGTATTGCAATTTTTTTTTCATTTTGAGGCGAAATTTTTCCTTTGGGGGGGTATTGCAACTTTTGGCCATTTTGAAGCGAAATTGTTCCTTTGGGGGGGTATTGCAATTTTTTGCCATTTTGAGGCGAAATTGTTCCTTTGGGGGGGTATTTCAATTTTTTGCCATTTTGAGGCGAAATTGTTCCTTTGGGGGGGTATTGCAACTTTTGGCCATTTTGAAGCGAAATTGTTCCTTTCGGGGGGTATTGCAACTTTTCGGCATTTTGATGCGAAATTGTTCCTTTGGGGGGTATTGCAACTTTTGGCCATTTTGAAGCGAAATTGTTCCTTTCGGGGGGTATTGCAACTTTTCGGCATTTTGAGGCGAAATTGTTCCTTTGGGGGGTATTGCAACTTTTGGCCATTTTGAAGCGAAATTGTTCCTTTCGGGGGGTATTGCAACTTTTCGGCATTTTGAGGCGAAATTGTTCCTTTGGGGGGGTATAGCATTTTTTTTCCATTTTGAGACGAAATTGTTGCTTTGGGAGGGTATTGCATCTTTTGGCCATTTTGAAGCGAAATTGTTCCTTTATGGGGTATTGCAACTTTTGGCCATTTTGAAGCGAAATTGTTCCTTTGGGGGGGTATTGCAACTTTTCGGCATTTTGAGGCGAAATTTTTCCTTTGGGAGGGTATTGCAATTTTTTGCCATTTTGAGGTGAAAATGTTCCTTTGGGGGGGTATTGCAAATTTTAACCATTTTGAAGCGAAATTGTTACTTTGGGGGGGTATTGCAATTTTTTGCCATTTTGAGGCGAAATTGTTCCTTTGGGGGGGTATTGCAACTTTTGGCCATTTTGAAGCGAAATTGTTCCTTTGGGGGGGTATTGCAACTTTTCGGCATTTTTAGGCGAAATTGTTCCTTTGGGGGGGTATTGCAATTTTTTGCCATTTTGAGGCGAAATTGTTCCTTTGGGGGGTATTGCAATTTTTTTCGTTTTGAGGCGAAATTGTTCCTTTAGGGGGGTATTGCAACTTTTGGCCATTTTGAAGCGAAATTGTTCCTTTGGGGGGGTATTGCAACTTTTCGGCATTTTGAGGCGAAATTGTTCCTTTGGGAGGGTATTGCAATTTTTTGCCATTTTGAGGCGAAATTGTTCCTTTGGGGGGGTATTGCAACTTTTCGGCATTTTGAGGAGAAATTGTTCCTTTGGGGGGGTATTGCAACTTTTCGGCATTTTGAGGCCAAATTTTTCCTTTGGGAGGGTATTGCAATTTTTTGCCATTTTGAGGCCAAATTTTTTCTTTGGGGGGGTATTGCAACTTTTGGCCATTTTGAAGCGAAATTGTTCCTTTGGGGGGGTATTGCAATTTTTTGCCATTTTGAGGCGAAATTGTTCCTTTGGGGGGGTATTGCAACTTTTGGCCATTTTGAAGCGAAATTGTTCCTTTGGGGGGTATTGCAACTTTTCGGCATTTTGAGGCGAAATTGTTCCTTTGGGGGGGTATTGCAATTTTTTGCCATTTTGAGGCGAAATTTTTCCTTTGGGGGGGTATTGCAACTTTTGGCCATTTTGAAGCGAAATTGTTCCTTTCGGGGGGGTATTGCAACTTTTCGGCATTTTGAGGCGAAATTGTTCCTTTGGGGGGGTATTGCAACTTTTTGCCATTTTGAGGCGAAATTGTTCCTTTGGGGGGTATTGCAACTTTTGGCCATTTTGAAGCGAAATTGTTCCTTTGGGGGGGTATTGCAACTTTTCAGCATTTTGAGGCGAAATTGTTCCTTTGGGGGGGTATTGCAATTTTTTTTCTATTTTGAGGCGAAATTGTTCCTTTGGGGGGGTATTACAATTTTTGGATATTTTGAGGGGAAATTGTTCCTTTGGGGGGGTATTGCAATTTTTTGCCATTTTGAGGTGAAATTGTTGCTTTGGGGGGTATTGCATCTTTTGGCCATTTTGAAGCGAAATTGTTCCTTTCGGGGGGTATTGCAACTTTTTGGCATTTTGAGGGGAAATTGTTCCTTTGGGGGGGTATTGCAACTTTTGGCCATTTTGAAGCGAAATTGTTCCTTTCGGAGGGTATTGCAACTTTTCGGCATTTTGAGGCGAAATTGTTCCTTTCGGGGGTTATTGCAACTTTTTGGCATTTTGAGGCGAAATTGTACTTTGGGGGGGTATTGCAATTTTTTGCCATTTTGAGGTGAAATTGTTCCTTTGGGGGGGTATTGCAACTTTTGGCCATTTTGAAGCGAAATTGATCCTTTCGGGGGGTATTGCAACTTTTCGGCATTTTGAGGCGAAATTGTTCCTTTGGGGGGGTATTGCAACTTTTGGCCATTTTGAAGCGAAATTATTCCTTTCTGGGGGTATTGCAACTTTTCAGCATTTTGAGGCGAAATTGTTCCTTTGGGGGGTATTGCAATTTTTTGCCATTTTGAGGCGAAATTGTTGCTTTGGGGGGGTATTGCATCTTTTGGCCATTTTGAACCGAAATTGTTCCTTTGGGGGGGTATTGCCACTTTTGGCCATTTTGAAGCGAAATTGTTCCTTTCGGGGGGTATTGCAACTTTTCGGCATTTTGAGGCGAAATTGTTCCTTTGGGGGGGTATTGCAACTTTTAACCATTTTGAGGCGAAATTGTTCCTTTTGGGGGGGTATTGCAATTTTTTGCCATTTTGAGGTGAAATTGTTCCTTTGGGGGGGTATTGCAACTTTTGGCCATTTTGAAGCGAAATTGTTCCTTTCGGGGGGTATTGCAACTTTTCGGCATTTTGAGGCGAAATTGTTCCTTTCGGGGGGGTATTGCAACTTTTTGCCATTTTGAAGCTAAATTGTTCCTTTCGGGGGGTATTGCAACTTTTCGGCATTTTGAGGCGAAATTGTTCCTTTGGGGGGGTATTGCAACTTTTGGCCATTTTGAAGCGAAATTGTTCCTTTCGGGGGGTATTGCAACTTTTGGCCATTTTGAAGCGAAATTGTTCCTTTGGGGGGGTATTGCAACTTTTGGCCATTTTGAAGCGAAATTGTTCCTTTGGGGGGGTATTGCAACTTTTCGGCATTTTGAGGCGAAATTGTTCCTTTGGGGGATGTGAACGTTGCTTACCGCAACCTGGGGGTTTTACTCGCTTGCAGCGATGCAGGGTAGCTTAAGCATACACAGGCAACACAGTCTCTCTCAAAAATGCAGCAGTTTATTAGTACAACATAAACTGCCCTTCCAAAACACAATGAAGCCTCTCATGGCTTAAAGGAAAAGTTAAACAAAACACCTTCACATACCGTGGGCTTCAAGTCCATTTAATGTCCATAGTAAAGGTATGGCTGTCTCCCCATGAGACACGGATTTCTGGTCAGTCTATGTAGCGGACCGCCCGCTCAGGTTTGGACACTACAAGTGTCAGAGTGGAGCTCCCTCAGCCTCCACACACTCAGTTCCAGAAGGTTGAAGGCAACCCACGCTTCCTTGGGCAGGTTCCTTCCAGAGGCTCCAACCTCTCTGAGAATAGCAGCCTCTTTTCCTGCCTGAGGCTGCTCATCATGCAGGGCTGCTCCACACACACTGACAGTCTCCTAAATCAGCCTGGACACACCCACAGGTGGAGGTTTGTGTTTTCAGACCTGCACAGCATACTGGCCTTGTTAAAGGGAACCTGACCCTTATATGCAGAACCAAGCCTTTGTGGAACTACAAGTCCCATAGCAACTTCTTCACTTTAATATCGCAGGGACCTTCTCCATTGCGACACATAGCGACCATTTACCACATTGGTGGTCGCTACCTCACAGGGGGTATTGCAATTTTTTGCCATTTTGAGGTGAAATTGTTCCTTTGGGGGGTATTGCAACTTTTGGCCATTTTGAAGCGAAATTGTTCCTTTCGGGGGGTATTGCAACTTTTCGGCATTTTGAGGCGAAATTGTTCCTTTGGGGGGTATTGCAATTTTTTTTCCATTTAAGGCGAAATTGTTCCTTTGGGGGGGTATTGCAACTTTTGGCCATATTGAAGCGAAATTGTTCCTTTGGGGGGTATTACAATTTTTGGATATTTTGAGGCGCATTTGTTCCTTTGGGGGGGTATTGCAATTTTTCGGCATTTTGAGGCGAAATTGTTCCTTTGGGGGGTATTGCAACTTTTGGCCATTTTGAAGCGAAATTATTCCTTTCGGGGGGTATTGCAACTTTTCGGCATTTTGAGGCGAAATTGTTCCTTTGGGGGGTATTGCAATTTTTTGCCATTTTGAGGCGAAATTGTTGCTTTGGGGGGGTATTGCATCTTTTGGCCATTTTGAACCGAAATTGTTCCTTTGGGAGGGTATTGCCACTTTTGGCCATTTTGAAGCGAAATTGTTCCTTTCGGGGGGTATTGCAACTTTTCGGCATTTTGAGGCGAAATTGTTCCTTTCGGGGGGTATTGCAACTTTTCGGCATTTTGAGGCGAAATTGTTCCTTTGGGGGGGTATTGCAACTTTTCGGCATTTTGAGGCGAAATTGTTCCTTTGGGGGGTATTGCAATTTTTTGCCATTTTGAGGCGAAATTGTTCCTTTGGGGGGGTATTGCAACTTTTGGCCATTTTGAAGCGAAATTGTTCCTTTGGGGGGTATTGCAACTTTTGGCCATTTTGAAGCGAAATTGTTCCTTTGTGGGGGTATTGCAACTTTTCGGCATTTTGAGGCGAAATTGTTCCTTTGGGGGGTATTGCAAATTTTTTGCCATTTTGAGGTGAAATTGTTCCTTTGGGGGGGTATTGCAACTTTTGGCCATTTTGAAGCGAAATTGTTCCTTTCGGGGGGTATTGCAACTTTTCGGCATTTTGAGGCGAAATTGTTCCTTTGGGGGGGTATTGCAATTTTTTTTTCATTTTGAGGTGAAATTTTTCCTTTGGGGGGGTATTGCAACTTTTGGCCATTTTGAAGCGAAATTGTTCCTTTGGGGGGTATTGCAACTTTTCGGCATTTTGAGGCGAAATTGTTCCTTTGGGGGGGTATTGCAACTTTTCGGCATTTTGAGGCGAAATTGTTCCTTTGGGGAGGTATTGCAACTTTTGGCAATTTTAAAGTGAAATTGTTCCTTTGGGGTGGTATTGCAATTTTTTGCCATTTTGAGACGAAATTGTTGCTTTGGGAGGGTATTGCATCTTTTGGCCATTTTGAAGCGAAATTGTTCCTTTGGGGGGTATTGCAATTTTTTGCCATTTTGAGGCGAAATTGTTCCTTTGGGGGGGTATTGCAACTTTTGGCCATTTTGAAGCGAAATTGTTCCTTTGGGGGGGTATTGCAACTTTTCGGCATTTTGAGGCGAAATTTTTCCTTTGGGAGGGTATTGCAATTTTTTGCTATTTTGAGGTGAAATTGTTCCTTTGGGGGGGTATTGCAACTTTTAACCATTTTGAAGCGAAATTGTTACTTTGGGGGGGTATTGCAATTTTTTGCCATTTTGAGGCGAAATTGTTCCTTTGGGGGGGTATTGCAACTTTTGGCCATTTTGAAGCGAAATTGTTCCTTTGGGGGGGTATTGCAACTTTTGGCCATTTTGAAGAGAAATTGTTCCTTTGGGGGGGTATTGCAACTTTTCGGCATTTTGAGGCGAAATTGTTCCTTTGGGGGGGTATTGCAATTTTTTGCCAT
This sequence comes from Anomaloglossus baeobatrachus, assembly GCF_048569485.1. Lineage (NCBI taxonomy): Eukaryota > Metazoa > Chordata > Amphibia > Anura > Aromobatidae > Anomaloglossus > Anomaloglossus baeobatrachus. Next base: position 344,565,263 of record NC_134357.1, on the reverse strand, counting down.
TTTGAGGTGAAATTGCTCCTTTGGGGGGGTATTGCATCTTTTGGCCATTTTGAAGCGAAATTGTTCCTTTCGGGGGGTATTGCAACTTTTCGGCATTTTGAGGCGAAATTGTTCCTTTGGGGGGGTATTGCAACTTTTGGCCATTTTGAAGCGAAATTGTTCCTTTCGGGGGGTATTGCAACTTTTCGGCATTTTGAGGCGAAATTGTTCCTTTGGGGGGTATTGCAATTTTTTTTTCGTTTTGAGGCGAAATTGTTCCTTTAGAGGGGTATTGCAACTTTTGGCCATTTTGAAGCGAAATTGTTCCTTTGGGGGGGTATTGCAACTTTTCGGCATTTTGAGGCGAAATTGTTCCTTTGGGGGGTATTGCAATTTTTTGCCATTTTGAGGCGAAATTGTTCCTTTGGGGGGGTATTGCAACTTTTGGCCATTTTGAAGTGAAATTGTTCCTTTGGGGGGGTATTGCAACTTTTCGGCATTTTGAGGCGAAATTGTTCCTTTTGGGGGGTATTGCAATTTTTTGCCATTTTGAGGCGAAATTGTTCCTTTGGGGGGGTATTGCAACTTTTCGGCATTTTGAGGCGAAATTGTTCCTTTGGGGGGGTATTACAACTTTTCGACATTTTGAGGCCAAATTTTTCCTTTGGTAGGGTATTGCAATTTTTTGCCATTTTGAGGCCAAATTTTTCCTTTGGGGGGGTATTGCAACTTTTGGCCATTTTGAAGCGAAATTGTTCCTTTGGGGGGGTATTGCAACTTTTCGGTATTTTGAGGCGAAATTGTTCCTTTGGGGGGTATTGCAACTTTTGGCCATTTTGAAGCGAAATTGTTCCTTTCGGGGGGTATTGCAACTTTTCGGCATTTTGAGGCGAAATTGTTCCTTTGGGGGGGTATTGCAATTTTTTTTTCATTTTGAGGCGAAATTTTTCCTTTGGGGGGGTATTGCAACTTTTGGCCATTTTGAAGCGAAATTGTTCCTTTGGGGGGGTATTGCAATTTTTTGCCATTTTGAGGCGAAATTGTTCCTTTGGGGGGGTATTTCAATTTTTTGCCATTTTGAGGCGAAATTGTTCCTTTGGGGGGGTATTGCAACTTTTGGCCATTTTGAAGCGAAATTGTTCCTTTCGGGGGGTATTGCAACTTTTCGGCATTTTGATGCGAAATTGTTCCTTTGGAGGGTATTGCAACTTTTGGCCATTTTGAAGCGAAATTGTTCCTTTGGGGGGTATTGCAACTTTTCGGCATTTTGAGGCGAAATTGATCCTTTGGGGGGGTATTGCAATTTTTTGCCATTTTGAGGTGAAATTGTTCCTTTGAGGGGGTATTGCAACTTTTGGCCATTTTGAAGCGAAATTGTTCCTTTCGGGGGGTATTGCAACTTTTCGGCATTTTGAGGCGAAATTGTTCCTTTGGGGGGGTATTGCAACTTTTGGCCATTTTGAAGCGAAATTGTTCCTTTCGGGGGGTATTGCAACTTTTCGGCATTTTGAGGCGAAATTGTTCCTTTGGGGGGGTATTGCATTTTTTTTCCATTTTGAGACGAAATTGTTGCTTTGGGAGGGTATTGCATCTTTTGGCCATTTTGAAGCGAAATTGTTCCTTTATGGGGTATTGCAACTTTTGGCCATTTTGAAGCGAAATTGTTCCTTTGGGGGGGTATTGCAACTTTTCGGCATTTTGAGGCGAAATTTTTCCTTTGGGAGGGTATTGCAATTTTTTGCCATTTTGAGGTGAAAATGTTCCTTTGGGGGGGTATTGCAAATTTTAACCATTTTGAAGCGAAATTGTTACTTTGGGGGGGTATTGCAATTTTTTGCCATTTTGAGGCGAAATTGTTCCTTTGGGGGGTATTGCAACTTTTGGCCATTTTGAAGCGAAATTGTTCCTTTGGGGGGGTATTGCAACTTTTCGGCATTTTGAGGCGAAATTGTTCCTTTGGGGGGTATTGCAAATTTTTTGCCATTTTGAGGTGAAATTGCTCCTTTGGGGGGGTATTGCAACTTTTGGCCATTTTGAAGCGAAATTGTTCCTTTCGGGGGGTATTGCAACTTTTCGGCATTTTGAGGCGAAATTGTTCCTTTGGGGGGGTATTGCAATTTTTTTTTCATTTTGAGGTGAAATTTTTCCTTTGGGGGGGTATTGCAACTTTTCGGCATTTTGAGGCGAAATTGTTCCTTTGGGGGGGTATTGCAACTTTTGGCAATTTTAAAGTGAAATTGTTCCTTTGGGGTGGTATTGCAATTTTTTGCCATTTTGAGACGAAATTGTTGCTTTGGGAGGGTATTGCATCTTTTGGCCATTTTGAAGCGAAATTGTTCCTTTGGGGGGTATTGCAATTTTTTGCCATTTTGAGGCGAAACTGTTCCTTTGGGGGGGTATTGCAACTTTTGGCCATTTTGAAGCGAAATTGTTCCTTTGGGAGGGTATTGCAATTTTTTGCTATTTTGAGGTGAAATTGTTCCTTTGGGGGGGTATTGCAACTTTTAACCATTTTGAAGCGAAATTGTTACTTTGGGGGGGTATTGCAATTTTTTGCCATTTTGAGGCGAAATTGTTCCTTTGGGGGGGTATTGCAACTTTTGGCCATTTTGAAGCGAAATTGTTCCTTTGGGGGGGTATTGCAACTTTTGGCCATTTTGAAGAGAAATTGTTCCTTTGGGGGGGTATTGCAACTTTTCGGCATTTTGAGGCGAAATTGTTCCTTTGGGGGGGTATTGCAATTTTTTGCCATTTTGAGGTGAAATTGCTCCTTTGGGGGGGGTATTGCATCTTTTGGCCATTTTGAAGCGAAATTGTTCCTTTCGGGGGGTATTGCAACTTTTCGGCATTTTGAGGCGAAATTGTTCCTTTGGGGGGGTATTGCAACTTTTGGCCATTTTGAAGCGAAATTGTTCCTTTCGGGGGGTATTGCAACTTTTCGGCATTTTGAGGCGAAATTGTTCCTTTGGGGGGTATTGCAATTTTTTTTTCGTTTTGAGGCGAAATTGTTCCTTTAGAGGGGTATTGCAACTTTTGGCCATTTTGAAGCGAAATTGTTCCTTTGGGGGGGTATTGCAACTTTTCGGCATTTTGAGGCGAAATTGTTCCTTTGGGGGGTATTGCAATTTTTTGCCATTTTGAGGCGAAATTGTTCCTTTGGGGGGGTATTGCAACTTTTGGCCATTTTGAAGTGAAATTGTTCCTTTGGGGGGGTATTGCAACTTTTCGGCATTTTGAGGCGAAATTGTTCCTTTTGGGGGGTATTGCAATTTTTTGCCATTTTGAGGCGAAATTGTTCCTTTGGGGGGGTATTGCAACTTTTCGGCATTTTGAGGCGAAATTGTTCCTTTGGTAGGGTATTGCAATTTTTTGCCATTTTGAGGCCAAATTTTTCCTTTGGGGGGGTATTGCAACTTTTGGCCATTTTGAAGCGAAATTGTTCCTTTGGGGGGGTATTGCAACTTTTCGGTATTTTGAGGCGAAATTGTTCCTTTGGGGGGTATTGCAACTTTTGGCCATTTTGAAGCGAAATTGTTCCTTTCGGGGGGTATTGCAACTTTTCGGCATTTTGAGGCGAAATTGTTCCTTTGGGGGGGTATTGCAATTTTTTTTTCATTTTGAGGCGAAATTTTTCCTTTGGGGGGGTATTGCAACTTTTGGCCATTTTGAAGCGAAATTGTTCCTTTGGGGGGGTATTGCAATTTTTTGCCATTTTGAGGCGAAATTGTTCCTTTGGGGGGGTATTTCAATTTTTTGCCATTTTGAGGCGAAATTGTTCCTTTGGGGGGTATTGCAACTTTTGGCCATTTTGAAGCGAAATTGTTCCTTTCGGGGGGTATTGCAACTTTTCGGCATTTTGATGCGAAATTGTTCCTTTGGAGGGTATTGCAACTTTTGGCCATTTTGAAGCGAAATTGTTCCTTTGGGGGGTATTGCAACTTTTCGGCATTTTGAGGCGAAATTGATCCTTTGGGGGGGTATTGCAATTTTTTGCCATTTTGAGGTGAAATTGTTCCTTTGAGGGGGTATTGCAACTTTTGGCCATTTTGAAGCGAAATTGTTCCTTTCGGGGGGTATTGCAACTTTTCGGCATTTTGAGGCGAAATTGTTCCTTTGGGGGGGTATTGCAACTTTTGGCCATTTTGAAGCGAAATTGTTCCTTTCGGGGGGTATTGCAACTTTTCGGCATTTTGAGGCGAAATTGTTCCTTTGGGGGGGTATTGCATTTTTTTTCCATTTTGAGACGAAATTGTTGCTTTGGGAGGGTATTGCATCTTTTGGCCATTTTGAAGCGAAATTGTTCCTTTATGGGGTATTGCAACTTTTGGCCATTTTGAAGCGAAATTGTTCCTTTGGGGGGGTATTGCAACTTTTCGGCATTTTGAGGCGAAATTTTTCCTTTGGGAGGGTATTGCAATTTTTTGCCATTTTGAGGTGAAAATGTTCCTTTGGGGGGGTATTGCAAATTTTAACCATTTTGAAGCGAAATTGTTACTTTGGGGGGGTATTGCAATTTTTTGCCATTTTGAGGCGAAATTGTTCCTTTGGGGGGGTATTGCAACTTTTGGCCATTTTGAAGCGAAATTGTTCCTTTGGGGGGGTATTGCAACTTTTCGGCATTTTTAGGCGAAATTGTTCCTTTGGGGGGGTATTGCAATTTTTTGCCATTTTGAGGCGAAATTGTTCCTTTGGGGGGTATTGCAATTTTTTTTTCGTTTTGAGGCGAAATTGTTCCTTTAGGGGGGTATTGCAACTTTTGGCCATTTTGAAGCGAAATTGTTCCTTTGGGGGGGTATTGCAACTTTTCGGCATTTTGAGGCGAAATTGTTCCTTTGGGAGGGTATTGCAATTTTTTGCCATTTTGAGGCGAAATTGTTCCTTTGGGGGGGTATTGCAACTTTTCGGCATTTTGAGGAGAAATTGTTCCTTTGGGGGGGTATTGCAACTTTTCGGCATTTTGAGGCCAAATTTTTCCTTTGGGAGGGTATTGCAATTTTTTGCCATTTTGAGGCCAAATTTTTTCTTTGGGGGGGTATTGCAACTTTTTGCCATTTTGAAGCGAAATTGTTCCTTTGGGGGGGTATTGCAATTTTTTGCCATTTTGAGGCGAAATTGTTCCTTTGGGGGGGTATTGCAACTTTTGGCCATTTTGAAGCGAAATTGTTCCTTTGGGGGGTATTGCAACTTTTCGGCATTTTGAGGCGAAATTGTTCCTTTGGGGGGGTATTGCAATTTTTTGCCATTTTGAGGCGAAATTTTTCCTTTGGGGGGGTATTGCAACTTTTGGCCATTTTGAAGCGAAATTGTTCCTTTCGGGGGGGTATTGCAACTTTTCGGCATTTTGAGGCGAAATTGTTCCTTTGGGGGGGTATTGCAACTTTTTGCCATTTTGAGGCGAAATTGTTCCTTTGGGGGGTATTGCAACTTTTGGCCATTTTGAAGCGAAATTGTTCCTTTGGGGGGGTATTGCAACTTTTCAGCATTTTGAGGCGAAATTGTTCCTTTGGGGGGGGTATTGCAATTTTTTTTCTATTTTGAGGCGAAATTGTTCCTTTGGGGGGGTATTACAATTTTTGGATATTTTGAGGGGAAATTGTTCCTTTGGGGGGGTATTGCAATTTTTTGCCATTTTGAGGTGAAATTGTTGCTTTGGGGGGTATTGCATCTTTTGGCCATTTTGAAGCGAAATTGTTCCTTTCGGGGGGTATTGCAACTTTTCGGCATTTTGAGGTGAAATTGTTCCTTTGGGGGGTATTGCAATTTTTTGCCATTTTGAGGCGAAATTGTTCCTTTGGGGGGGTATTGCAACTTTTGGCCATTTTGAAGCGAAATTGTTCCTTTCGGGGGGTATTGCAACTTTTCGGCATTTTGAGGCGAAATTGTTCCTTTCGGGGGGTATTGCAACTTTTTGGCATTTTGAGGCGAAATTGTACTTTGGGGGGTATTGCAACTTTTGGCCATTTTGAAGCGAAATTGTTCCTTTGGGGGGTATTGCAACTTTTGGCCATTTTGAAGCGAAATTGTTCCTTTGGGGGGGGTATTGCAACTTTTCGGCATTTTGAGGCGAAATTGTTCCTTTGGGGGGGTATTGCAATTTTTTGCCATTTTGAGGTGAAATTGTTCCTTTGGGGGGGTATTGCAACTTTTGGCCATTTTGAAGCGAAATTGATCCTTTCGGGGGGTATTGCAACTTTTCGGCATTTTGAGGCGAAATTGTTCCTTTGGGGGGGTATTGCAACTTTTGGCCATTTTGAAGCGAAATTATTCCTTTCTGGGGGTATTGCAACTTTTCAGCATTTTGAGGCGAAATTGTTCCTTTGGGGGGTATTGCAATTTTTTGCCATTTTGAGGCGAAATTGTTGCTTTGGGGGGGCATTGCATCTTTTGGCCATTTTGAACCGAAATTGTTCCTTTGGGGGGGTATTGCCACTTTTGGCCATTTTGAAGCGAAATTGTTCCTTTCGGGGGGTATTGCAACTTTTCGGCATTTTGAGGCGAAATTGTTCCTTTGGGGGGGTATTGCAACTTTTAACCATTTTGAGGCGAAATTGTTCCTTTTGGGGGGGGTATTGCAATTTTTTGCCATTTTGAGGTGAAATTGTTCCTTTGGGGGGGTATTGCAACTTTTGGCCATTTTGAAGCGAAATTGTTCCTTTCGGGGGGTATTGCAACTTTTCGGCATTTTGAGGCGAAATTGTTCCTTTCGGGGGGGTATTGCAACTTTTTGCCATTTTGAAGCGAAATTGTTCCTTTCGGGGGGTATTGCAACTTTTCGGCATTTTGAGGCGAAATTGTTCCTTTGGGGGGGTATTGCAACTTTTGGCCATTTTGAAGCGAAATTGTTCCTTTCGGGGGGTATTGCAACTTTTCGGCATTTTGAGGCGAAATTGTTCTTTTGGGGGGTATTGCAACTTTTGGCCATTTTGAAGCGAAATTGTTCCTTTGGGGGGGTATTGCAACTTTTGGCCATTTTGAAGCGAAATTGTTCCTTTGGGGGGGTATTGCAACTTTTCGGCATTTTGAGGCGAAATTGTTCCTTTGGGGGATGTGAACGTTGCTTACCGTAACCTGGGGATTTTACTCGCTTGCAGCGATGCAGGGTAGCTTAAGCATACACAGGCAACACAGTCTCTCTCAAAAATGCAGCAGTTTATTAGTACAACATAAACTGCCCTTCCAAAACACAATGAAGCCTCTCATGGCTTAAAGGAAAAGTTAAACAAAACACCTTCACATACCGTGGGCTTCAAGTCCATTTAATGTCCATAGTAAAGGTATGGCTGTCTCCCCATGAGACACGGATTTCTGGTCAGTCTATGTAGCGGACCGCCCGCTCAGGTTTGGACACTACAAGTGTCAGAGTGGAGCCCCCTCAGCCTCCACACACTCAGTTCCAGAAGGTTGAAGGCAACCCACGCTTCCTTGGGCAGGTTCCTTCCAGAGGCTCCAACCTCTCTGAGAATAGCAGCCTCTTTTCCTGCCTGAGGCTGCTCATCATGCAGGGCTGCTCCACACACACTGACAGTCTCCTAAATCAGCCTGGACACACCCACAGGTGGAGGTTTGTGTTTTCAGACCTGCACAGCATACTGGCCTTGTTAAAGGGAACCTGACCCTTATATGCAGAACCAAGCCTTTGTGGAACTACAAGTCCCATAGCAACTTCTTCACTTTAATATCGCAGGGACCTTCTCCATTGCGACACATAGCGACCATTTACCACATTGGTGGTCGCTACCTCACAGGGGGTATTGCAATTTTTTGCCATTTTGAGGTGAAATTGTTCCTTTGGGGGGTATTGCAACTTTTGGCCATTTTGAAGCGAAATTGTTCCTTTCGGGGGGTATTGCAACTTTTCGGCATTTTGAGGCGAAATTGTTCCTTTGGGGGGTATTGCAATTTTTTTTCCATTTAAGGCGAAATTGTTCCTTTGGGGGGGTATTGCAACTTTTGGCCATATTGAAGCGAAATTGTTCCTTTGGGGGGGTATTACAATTTTTGGATATTTTGAGGCGCATTTGTTCCTTTGGGGGGGTATTGCAATTTTTCGGCATTTTGAGGCGAAATTGTTCCTTTGGGGGGTATTGCAACTTTTGGCCATTTTGAAGCGAAATTGATCCTTTCGGGGGGTATTGCAACTTTTCGGCATTTTGAGGCGAAATTGTTCCTTTGGGGGGGTATTGCAACTTTTGGCCATTTTGAAGCGAAATTATTCCTTTCTGGGGGTATTGCAACTTTTCAGCATTTTGAGGCGAAATTGTTCCTTTGGGGGGTATTGCAATTTTTTGCCATTTTGAGGCGAAATTGTTGCTTTGGGGGGGTATTGCATCTTTTGGCCATTTTGAACCGAAATTGTTCCTTTGGGGGGGTATTGCCACTTTTGGCCATTTTGAAGCGAAATTGTTCCTTTCGGGGGGTATTGCAACTTTTCGGCATTTTGAGGCGAAATTGTTCCTTTGGGGGGGTATTGCAACTTTTAACCATTTTGAGGCGAAATTGTTCCTTTTGGGGGGGGTATTGCAATTTTTTGCCATTTTGAGGTGAAATTGTTCCTTTGGGGGGGTATTGCAACTTTTGGCCATTTTGAAGCGAAATTGTTCCTTTCGGGGGGTATTGCAACTTTTCGGCATTTTGAGGCGAAATTGTTCCTTTCGGGGGGGTATTGCAACTTTTTGCCATTTTGAAGCGAAATTGTTCCTTTCGGGGGGTATTGCAACTTTTCGGCATTTTGAGGCGAAATTGTTCCTTTGGGGGGGTATTGCAACTTTTGGCCATTTTGAAGCGAAATTGTTCCTTTCGGGGGGTATTGCAACTTTTCGGCATTTTGAGGCGAAATTGTTCTTTTGGGGGGTATTGCAACTTTTGGCCATTTTGAAGCGAAATTGTTCCTTTGGGGGGGTATTGCAACTTTTGGCCATTTTGAAGCGAAATTGTTCCTTTGGGGGGGTATTGCAACTTTTCGGCATTTTGAGGCGAAATTGTTCCTTTGGGGGATGTGAACGTTGCTTACCGTAACCTGGGGATTTTACTCGCTTGCAGCGATGCAGGGTAGCTTAAGCATACACAGGCAACACAGTCTCTCTCAAAAATGCAGCAGTTTATTAGTACAACATAAACTGCCCTTCCAAAACACAATGAAGCCTCTCATGGCTTAAAGGAAAAGTTAAACAAAACACCTTCACATACCGTGGGCTTCAAGTCCATTTAATGTCCATAGTAAAGGTATGGCTGTCTCCCCATGAGACACGGATTTCTGGTCAGTCTATGTAGCGGACCGCCCGCTCAGGTTTGGACACTACAAGTGTCAGAGTGGAGCCCCCTCAGCCTCCACACACTCAGTTCCAGAAGGTTGAAGGCAACCCACGCTTCCTTGGGCAGGTTCCTTCCAGAGGCTCCAACCTCTCTGAGAATAGCAGCCTCTTTTCCTGCCTGAGGCTGCTCATCATGCAGGGCTGCTCCACACACACTGACAGTCTCCTAAATCAGCCTGGACACACCCACAGGTGGAGGTTTGTGTTTTCAGACCTGCACAGCATACTGGCCTTGTTAAAGGGAACCTGACCCTTATATGCAGAACCAAGCCTTTGTGGAACTACAAGTCCCATAGCAACTTCTTCACTTTAATATCGCAGGGACCTTCTCCATTGCGACACATAGCGACCATTTACCACATTGGTGGTCGCTACCTCACAGGGGGTATTGCAATTTTTTGCCATTTTGAGGTGAAATTGTTCCTTTGGGGGGTATTGCAACTTTTGGCCATTTTGAAGCGAAATTGTTCCTTTCGGGGGGTATTGCAACTTTTCGGCATTTTGAGGCGAAATTGTTCCTTTGGGGGGTATTGCAATTTTTTTTCCATTTAAGGCGAAATTGTTCCTTTGGGGGGGTATTGCAACTTTTGGCCATATTGAAGCGAAATTGTTCCTTTGGGGGGGTATTACAATTTTTGGATATTTTGAGGCGCATTTGTTCCTTTGGGGGGGTATTGCAATTTTTCGGCATTTTGAGGCGAAATTGTTCCTTTGGGGGGTATTGCAACTTTTGGCCATTTTGAAGCGAAATTGTTCCTTTGGGGGGTATTGCAATTTTTTTGCCATTTTGAGGCGAAATTGTTGCTTTGGGGGGGTATTGCATCTTTTGGCCATTTTGAACCGAAATTGTTCCTTTGGGAGGGTATTGCCACTTTTGGCCATTTTGAAGCGAAATTGTTCCTTTCGGGGGGTATTGCAACTTTTCGGCATTTTGAGGCGAAATTGTTCCTTTCGGGGGGTATTGCAACTTTTCGGCATTTTGAGGCGAAATTGTTCCTTTGGGGGGGTATTGCAATTTTTTTTTCATTTTGAGGCGAAATTTTTCCTTTGGGGGGGTATTGCAACTTTTGGCCATTTTGAAGCGAAATTGTTCCTTTGGGGGGGGTATTGCAATTTTTTGCCATTTTGAGGTGAAATTGTTCCTTTGGGGGGGTATTGCAACTTTTGGCCATTTTGAAGCGAAATTGTTCCTTTCGGGGGGTATTGCAACTTTTCGGCATTTTGAGGCGAAATTGTTCCTTTCGGGGGGGTATTGCAACTTTTTGCCATTTTGAAGCGAAATTGTTCCTTTCGGGGGGTATTGCAACTTTTCGGCATTTTGAGGCGAAATTGTTCCTTTGGGGGGGTATTGCAACTTTTGGCCATTTTGAAGCGAAATTGTTCCTTTCGGGGGGTATTGCAACTTTTCGGCATTTTGAGGCGAAATTGTTCTTTTGGGGGGTATTGCAACTTTTGGCCATTTTGAAGCGAAATTGTTCCTTTGGGGGGGTATTGCAACTTTTGGCCATTTTGAAGCGAAATTGTTCCTTTGGGGGGGTATTGCAACTTTTCGGCATTTTGAGGCGAAATTGTTCCTTTGGGGGATGTGAACGTTGCTTACCGTAACCTGGGGATTTTACTCGCTTGCAGCGATGCAGGGTAGCTTAAGCATACACAGGCAACACAGTCTCTCTCAAAAATGCAGCAGTTTATTAGTACAACATAAACTGCCCTTCCAAAACACAATGAAGCCTCTCATGGCTTAAAGGAAAAGTTAAACAAAACACCTTCACATACCGTGGGCTTCAAGTCCATTTAATGTCCATAGTAAAGGTATGGCTGTCTCCCCATGAGACACGGATTTCTGGTCAGTCTATGTAGCGGACCGCCCGCTCAGGTTTGGACACTACAAGTGTCAGAGTGGAGCCCCCTCAGCCTCCACACACTCAGTTCCAGAAGGTTGAAGGCAACCCACGCTTCCTTGGGCAGGTTCCTTCCAGAGGCTCCAACCTCTCTGAGAATAGCAGCCTCTTTTCCTGCCTGAGGCTGCTCATCATGCAGGGCTGCTCCACACACACTGACAGTCTCCTAAATCAGCCTGGACACACCCACAGGTGGAGGTTTGTGTTTTCAGACCTGCACAGCATACTGGCCTTGTTAAAGGGAACCTGACCCTTATATGCAGAACCAAGCCTTTGTGGAACTACAAGTCCCATAGCAACTTCTTCACTTTAATATCGCAGGGACCTTCTCCATTGCGACACATAGCGACCATTTACCACATTGGTGGTCGCTACCTCACAGGGGGTATTGCAATTTTTTGCCATTTTGAGGTGAAATTGTTCCTTTGGGGGGTATTGCAACTTTTGGCCATTTTGAAGCGAAATTGTTCCTTTCGGGGGGTATTGCAACTTTTCGGCATTTTGAGGCGAAATTGTTCCTTTGGGGGGTATTGCAATTTTTTTTCCATTTAAGGCGAAATTGTTCCTTTGGGGGGGTATTGCAACTTTTGGCCATATTGAAGCGAAATTGTTCCTTTGGGGGGGTATTACAATTTTTGGATATTTTGAGGCGCATTTGTTCCTTTGGGGGGGTATTGCAATTTTTCGGCATTTTGAGGCGAAATTGTTCCTTTGGGGGGTATTGCAACTTTTGGCCATTTTGAAGCGAAATTGTTCCTTTGGGGGGTATTGCAATTTTTTGCCATTTTGAGGCGAAATTGTTGCTTTGGGGGGGTATTGCATCTTTTGGCCATTTTGAACCGAAATTGTTCCTTTGGGAGGGTATTGCCACTTTTGGCCATTTTGAAGCGAAATTGTTCCTTTCGGGGGGTATTGCAACTTTTCGGCATTTTGAGGCGAAATTGTTCCTTTCGGGGGGTATTGCAACTTTTCGGCATTTTGAGGCGAAATTGTTCCTTTGGGGGGGTATTGCAACTTTTCGGCATTTTGAGGCGAAATTGTTCCTTTGGGGGGGTATTGCAATTTTTTGCCATTTTGAGGCGAAATTGTTCCTTTGGGGGGGTATTGCAACTTTTGGCCATTTTGAAGCGAAATTGTTCCTTTGGGGGGTATTGCAACTTTTGGCCATTTTGAAGCGAAATTGTTCCTTTGGGGGGGTATTGCAACTTTTCGGCATTTTGAGGCGAAATTGTTCCTTTGGGGGGTATTGCAAATTTTTTGCCATTTTGAGGTGAAATTGTTCCTTTGGGGGGGTATTGCAACTTTTGGCCATTTTGAAGCGAAATTGTTCCTTTCGGGGGGTATTGCAACTTTTCGGCATTTTGAGGCGAAATTGTTCCTTTGGGGGGGTATTGCAATTTTTTTTTCATTTTGAGGTGAAATTTTTCCTTTGGGGGGGTATTGCAACTTTTGGCCATTTTGAAGCGAAATTGTTCCTTTGGGGGGTATTGCAACTTTTCGGCATTTTGAGGCGAAATTGTTCCTTTGGGGGGGTATTGCAACTTTTCGGCATTTTGAGGCGAAATTGTTCCTTTGGGGGGGTATTGCAACTTTTGGCAATTTTAAAGTGAAATTGTTCCTTTGGGGTGGTATTGCAATTTTTTGCCATTTTGAGACGAAATTGTTGCTTTGGGAGGGTATTGCATCTTTTGGCCATTTTGAAGCGAAATTGTTCCTTTGGGGGGTATTGCAATTTTTTGCCATTTTGAGGCGAAATTGTTCCTTTGGGGGGGTATTGCAACTTTTGGCCATTTTGAAGCGAAATTGTTCCTTTGGGGGGGTATTGCAACTTTTCGGCATTTTGAGGCGAAATTTTTCCTTTGGGAGGGTATTGCAATTTTTTGCTATTTTGAGGTGAAATTGTTCCTTTGGGGGGGTATTGCAACTTTTAACCATTTTGAAGCGAAATTGTTACTTTGGGGGGGCATTGCAATTTTTTGCCATTTTGAGGCGAAATTGTTCCTTTGGGGGGGTATTGCAACTTTTGGCCATTTTGAAGCGAAATTGTTCCTTTGGGGGGGTATTGCAACTTTTGGCCATTTTGAAGAGAAATTGTTCCTTTGGGGGGGTATTGCAACTTTTCGGCATTTTGAGGCGAAATTGTTCCTTTGGGGGGGTATTGCAATTTTTTGCCATTTTGAGGTGAAATTGCTCCTTTGGGGGGGTATTGCATCTTTTGGCCATTTTGAAGCGAAATTGTTCCTTTCGGGGGGTATTGCAACTTTTCGGCATTTTGAGGCGAAATTGTTCCTTTGAGAGGGGTATTGCATTTTTTTGCCATTTTGAGGTGAAATTGTTGCTTTGGGGGGGTATTGCATCTTTTGGCCATTTTGAAGCGAAATTGTTCCTTTCGGGGGGTATTGCAACTTTTCGGCATTTTGAGGTGAAATTGTTCCTTTGGGGGGGTATTGCAATTTTTTGACATTTTGAGGCGAAATTGTTCCTTTGGGGGAGTATTGCAACTTTTGGCCATTTTGAAGCGAAATTGTTCCTTTCGGGGGGTATTGCAACTTTTCGGCATTTTAAGGCGAAATTGTTCCTTTGGGGGGGTATTGCAATTTTTTTTCTATTTTGAGGCGAAATTGTTCCTTTGGGGGGGTATTACAATTTTTGGATATTTTGAGGCGAAATTGTTCCTTTGGGGGGAGTATTGCAATTTTTTGCCATTTTGAGGTGAAATTGTTGCTTTGGGGGGGTATTGCATCTTTTGGCCATTTTGAAGCGAAATTGTTCCTTTCGGGGGGTATTGCAACTTTTCGGCATTTTGAGGTGAAATTGTTGCTTTGGGGTGGTATTGCAATTTTTTGCCATTTTGAGGCGAAATTGTTCCTTTGGGGGGGTATTGCAACTTTTGGCCATTTTGAAGCGAAATAGTTCCTTTCGGGGGGTATTGCATCTTTTCGGCATTTTGAGGTGAAATTGTTCCTTTGGGGGGGTATTGCAACTTTTGGCCATTTTGAAGCGAAATTGTTCCTTTCGGAGGGTATTGCAACTTTTCGGCATTTTGAGGCGAAATTGTTCTTTTGGGGGGTATTGCAACTTTTGGCCATTTTGAAGCGAATTTGTTCCTTTGGGGGGGTATTGCAACTTTTTGCCATTTTGAAGCGAAATTGTTCCTTTGGGGGGGTATTGCAACTTTTCGGCATTTTGAGGCGAAATTGTTCCTTTGGGGGGGGTATTGCAATTTTTTGCCATTTTGAGGTGAAATTGTTCCTTTGGGGGGGTATTGCAACTTTTGGCCATTTTGAAGCGAAATTGTTCCTTTCGGGGGGTATTGCAACTTTTCGGCATTTTGAGGCGAAATTGTTCCTTTGGGGGGTATTGCAATTTTTTTTCCATTTAAGGCGAAATTGTTCCTTTGGGGGGGTATTGCAACTTTTGGTTATATTGAAGCGAAATTGTTCCTTTGGGGGGGTATTACAATTTTTGGATATTTTGAGGCGAAATTGTTCATTTGGGGGGGGTATTGCAATTTTTTGCCATTTTGAGGTGAAATTGTTGCTTTGGGGGGTATTGCATCTTTTGGCCATTTTGAAGCGAAATTGTTCCTTTCGGGGGGTATTGCAACTTTTCGGCATTTTGAGGTGAAATTGTTCCTTTGGGGGGGTATTGCAATTTTTTGACATTTTGAGGTGAAATTGTTCCTTTGGGGGGGTATTGCAACTTTTGGCCATTTTGAAGCGAAATTGTTCCTTTCGGGGGGTATTGCAACTTTTCGGCATTTTGAGGCGAAATTGTTCCTTTGGGGGGGTATTGGAACTTTTGGCCATTTTGAAGCGAAATTATTCCTTTCGGGGGTATTGCAACTTTTCGGCATTTTGAGGCGAAATTGTTCCTTTGGGGGGTATTGCAATTTTTTGCCATTTTGAGGCGAAATTCTTGCTTTGGGGGGTATTGCATCTTTTGGCCATTTTGAACCGAAATTGTTCCTTTGGGGGGGTATTGCCACTTTTGGCCATTTTGAAGCGAAATTGTTCCTTTCGGGGGGTATTGCAACTTTTCGGCATTTTGAGGCGAAATTGTTCCTTTGGGGGGGTATTGCAACTTTTGGCCATTTTGAAGCGAAATTGTTCCTTTCGGGGGGTATTGCAACTTTTCGGCATTTTGAGGCAAAATTGTTCCTTTGGGGGTGTATTGCAATTTTTTGCCATTTTGAGGCGAAATTGTTCCTTTGGGGGGGTATTGCAACTTTTGGCCATTTTGAAGCGAAATTGTTCCTTTGGGGGGGTATTGCAACTTTTGGCCATTTTGAAGCATAATTGTTCCTTTGGGGGGGTATTGCAACTTTTCGGCATTTTGAGGCGAAATTGTTCCTTTGGGGGGGTATTGCAATTTTTTTGCCATTTTGAGGTGAAATTGTTCCTTTGGGGGGGTATTGCAACTTTTGGCCATTTTGAAATGAAATTGTTCCTTTCGGGGGGTATTGCAACTTTTCGGCATTTTGAGGCGAAATTGTTCCTTTGGGGGGGGTATTGCATTATTTTTCCATTTTTAGACGAAATTGTTGCTTTGGGAGGGTATTGCATCTTTTGGCCATTTTGAAGCGAAATTGTTCCTTTGGGGGGTATTGCAATTTTTTGCCATTTTGAGGCGAAATTGTTCCTTTGGGGGGGTATTGCAACTTTTCGGCATTTTGAGGCGAAATTTTTCCTTTGGGAGGGTATTGCAATTTTTTGCCATTTTGAGGTGAAATTGTTCCTTTGGGGGGGTATTGCAAATTTTAACCATTTTGAAGCGAAATTGTTACTTTGGGGGGGTATTGCAATTTTTTGCCATTTTGAAGCGAAATTGTTCCTTTCGGGGGGTATTGCAACTTTTCGGCATTTTGAGGCGAAATTGTTCCTTTGGGGGGGTATTGCAACTTTTGGCCATTTTGAAGCGAAATTATTCCTTTCGGGGGTATTGCAACTTTTCGGCATTTTGAGGCGAAATTGTTCCTTTGGGGGGTATTGCAATTTTTTCCCATTTTGAGGCGAAATTGTTGCTTTGGGGGGTATTGCATCTTTTGGCCATTTTGAACCGAAATTGTTCCTTTGGGGGGGTATTGCCACTTTTGGCCATTTTGAAGCGAAATTGTTCCTTTCGGGGGGTATTGCAACTTTTCGGCATTTTGAGGCGAAATTGTTCCTTTGGGGGGGTATTGCAACTTTTGGCCATTTTGAAGCGAAATTGTTCCTTTCGGGGGGTATTGCAACTTTTCGGCATTTTGAGGCAAAATTGTTCCTTTGGGGGTGTATTGCAATTTTTTGCCATTTTGAGGCGAAATTGTTCCTTTGGGGGGGTATTGCAACTTTTGGCCATTTTGAAATGAAATTGTTCCTTTTGGGGGGTATTGCAACTTTTCGGCATTTTGAGGCGAAATTGTTCCTTTGGGGGGGGTATTGCATTATTTTTCCATTTTTAGACGAAATTGTTGCTTTGGGAGGGTATTGCATCTTTTGGCCATTTTGAAGCGAAATTGTTCCTTTGGGGGGTATTGCAATTTTTTGCCATTTTGAGGCGAAATTGTTCCTTTGGGGGGGTATTGCAACTTTTCGGCATTTTGAGGCGAAATTTTTCCTTTGGGAGGGTATTGCAATTTTTTGCCATTTTGAGGTGAAATTGTTCCTTTGGGGGGGTATTGCAAATTTTAACCATTTTGAAGCGAAATTGTTACTTTGGGGGGGTATTGCAATTTTTTGCCATTTTGAGGCGAAATTGTTCCTTTGGGGGGGTATTGCAACTTTTCGGCATTTTGAGGCGAAATTGTTCCTTTGGGGGGTATTGCAATTTTTTGCCATTTTGAGGTGAAATTGTTTCTTTGGGGGGGTATTGCAACTTTTGGCCATTTTGAAGCGAAATTGTTCCTTTGGGGGGGTATTGCAACTTTTGGCCATTTTGAAGCGAAATTGTTCCTTTGGGGGGGTATTGCAACTTTTCGGCATTTTGAGGCGAAATTGTTCCTTTGGGGGGGTATTGCAATTTTTTTTTCATTTTGAGGCGAAATTTTTCCTTTGGGGGGGTATTGCAACTTTTGGCCTTTTTGAAGCGAAATTGTTCCTTTGGGGGGTATTGCAACTTTTCGGCATTTTGAGGCGAAATTGTTCCTTTGAGGGGGGGTATTGCATTTTTTTCCATTTTGAGACGAAATTGTTGCTTTGGGAGGGTATTGCATCTTTTGGCCATTTTGAAGCGAAATTGTTCCTTTGGGGGTATTGCAATTTTTTGCCATTTTGAGGCGAAATTGTTCCTTTGGGGGGGTATTGCAACTTTTCGGCATTTTGAGGCGAAATTGTTCCTTTGGGGGGGTATTGCAATTTTTTGCCATTTTGAGGTGAAATTGTTTCTTTGGGGGGGTATTGCAACTTTTGGCCATTTTGAAGCGAAATTGTTCCTTTGTGGGGGTATTGCAACTTTTGGCCATTTTTAAGCGAAATTGTTCCTTTGGGGGGGTATTGCAACTTTTCGGCATTTTGAAGCGAAATTGTTCCTTTGGGGGGGTATTGCAACTTTTGGCCATTTTGAAGCGAAATTGTTCCTTTGGGGGGGTATTGCAACTTTTGGCCATTTTTAAGCGAAATTGTTCCTTTGGGGGGGTATTGCAACTTTTGGCCATTTTGAAGCGAAATTGTTCCTTTGGGAGGGTATTGCAATTTTTTGCCATTTTGAGGTGAAATTGTTCCTTTGGGGGGGTTTTGCAAATTTTAACCATTTTGAAGCGAAATTGTTACTTTGGGGGGGTATTGCAATTTTTTGCCATTTTGAGGCGAAATTGTTCCTTTGGGGGGGTATTGCAACTTTTGGCCATTTTGAGGCGAAATTGTTCCTTTGGGGGGGTATTGCAATTTTTTTTTCATTTTGAGGCGAAATTTTTCCTTTGGGGGGGTATTGTTACTTTTGGCCATTTTGAAGCGAAATTGTTCCTTTGGGGGGGGTATTGCAACTTTTCGGCATTTCGAGGCGAAATTGTTCCTTTGGGGGGGTATTGCAATTTTTTGCCATTTTGAGGCGAAATTGTTCCTTTGGGGGGGTATTGCAACTTTTGGCCATTTTGAAGCGAAATTGTTCCTTTCGGGGGGTATTGCAGCTTTTCGGCATTTTGAGGCGAAATTGTTCCTTTGGGGGGGTATTGCAATTTTTTTTTCGTTTTGAGGCGAAATTGTTCCTTTAGGGGGGTATTGCAACTTTTGGCCATTTTGAAGCGAAATTGTTCCTTTGGGGGGTATTGCAACTTTTCGGCATTTTGAGGCGAAATTGTTCCTTTGGGGGGGTATTGCAATTTTTTGCCCTTTTGAGGCGAAATTGTTCCTTTTGGGGGGGTATTGCAACTTTTGGCCATTTTGAAGCGAAATTGTTCCTTTGGGAGGGTATTGCAATTTTTTGCCATTTTGAGGTGAAATTGTTCCTTTGGGGGGGTTTTGCAAATTTTAACCATTTTGAAGCGAAATTGTTACTTTGGGGGGGTATTGCAATTTTTTGCCATTTTGAGGCGAAATTGTTCCTTTGGGGGGGTATTGCAACTTTTGGCCATTTTGAGGTGAAATTGTTTCTTTGGGGGGGTATTGCAACTTTTGGCCATTTTGAAGCGAAATTGTTCCTTTGGGGGGGTATTGCAACTTTTGGCCATTTTGAAGCGAAATTGTTCCTTTGGGGGGTATTGCAACTTTTCGGCATTTTGAGGCGAAATTGTTCCTTTGGGGGGGTATTGCAATTTTTTTTTCATTTTGAGGCGAAATTTTTCCTTTGGGGGGGTATTGTTACTTTTGGCCATTTTGAAGCGAAATTGTTCCTTTGGGGGGGGTATTGCAACTTTTCGGCATTTTGAGGCGAAATTGTTCCTTTGGGGGGGTATTGCAATTTTTTGCCATTTTGAGGCGAATTTGTTCCTTTGGGGGGGTATTGCAACTTTTGGCCATTTTGAAGCGAAATTGTTCCTTTCGGGAGGTATTGCAACTTTTCGGCATTTTGAGGCGAAATTGTTCCTTTGGGGGGTATTGCAATTTTTTTTTCGTTTTGAGGCGAAATTGTTCCTTTAGGGGGGTATTGCAACTTTTGGCCATTTTGAAGCGAAATTGTTCCTTTGGGGGGGTATTGCAACTTTTCGGCATTTTGAGGCGAAATTGTTCCTTTGGGGGGGTATTGCAATTTTTTGCCATTTTGAGGCGAAATTGTTCCTTTTGGGGGGGTATTGCAACTTTTGGCCATTTTGAAGCGAAATTGTTCCTTTGGGGGGGTATTGCAACTTTTCGGCATTTTGAGGCGAAATTGTTCCTTTGGGGGGTATTGCAATTTTTTGCCATTTTGAGGCGAAATTGTTCCTTTGGGGGGGTATTGCAACTTTTCGGCATTTTGAGGCGAAATTGTTCCTTTGGGGGGGTATTGCAACTTTTTGGCATTTTGAGGCCAAATTTTTCCTTTGGGAGGGTATTGCAATTTTTTGCCATTTTGAGGCCACATTTTTCCTTTGGGGGGGTATTGCAATTTTTTGCCATTTTGAGGCGAAATTGTTCCTTTGGTGGGGTATTGCAACTTTTGGCCATTTTGAAGCGAAATTGTTCCTTTGGGGGGTATTGCAACTTTTCGGCATTTTGAGGCGAAATTGTTCCTTTGGGGGGGTATTGCAATTTTTTGCCATTTTGAGGCGAAATTTTTCCTTTGGGGGGTATTGCAACTTTTGGCCATTTTGAAGCGAAATTGTTCCTTTGGGGGGGGTATTGCAACTTTTTGCCATTTTGAGGCGAAATTGTTCCTTTGGGGGGGGTATTGCAACTTTTGGCCATTTTGAAGCGAAATTGTTCCTTTGGGGGGGTATTGCAACTTTTGGCCATTTTGAAGCGAAATTGTTCCTTTCGGGGGGTATTGCAACTTTTCGGCATTTTGAGGCGAAATTGTTCCTTTGGGGGGGTATTGCAATTTTTTTTTCGTTTTGAGGCGAAATTGTTCCTTTAGGGGGGTATTGCAACTTTTGGCCATTTTGAAGCGAAATTGTTCCTTTGGGGGGTATTGCAACTTTTCGGCATTTTGAGGCGAAATTGTTCCTTTGGGGGGGTATTGCAATTTTTTGCCCTTTTGAGGCGAAATTGTTCCTTTTGGGGGGGTATTGCAACTTTTGGCCATTTTGAAGCGAAATTGTTCCTTTGGGAGGGTATTGCAATTTTTTGCCATTTTGAGGTGAAATTGTTCCTTTGGGGGGGTTTTGCAAATTTTAACCATTTTGAAGCGAAATTGTTACTTTGGGGGGGTATTGCAATTTTTTGCCATTTTGAGGCGAAATTGTTCCTTTGGGGGGGTATTGCAACTTTTGGCCATTTTGAGGTGAAATTGTTTCTTTGGGGGGGTATTGCAACTTTTGGCCATTTTGAAGCGAAATTGTTCCTTTGGGGGGGTATTGCAACTTTTGGCCATTTTGAAGCGAAATTGTTCCTTTGGGGGGTATTGCAACTTTTCGGCATTTTGAGGCGAAATTGTTCCTTTGGGGGGGTATTGCAATTTTTTTTTCATTTTGAGGCGAAATTTTTCCTTTGGGGGGGTATTGTTACTTTTGGCCATTTTGAAGCGAAATTGTTCCTTTGGGGGGGGTATTGCAACTTTTCGGCATTTTGAGGCGAAATTGTTCCTTTGGGGGGGTATTGCAATTTTTTGCCATTTTGAGGCGAATTTGTTCCTTTGGGGGGGTATTGCAACTTTTGGCCATTTTGAAGCGAAATTGTTCCTTTCGGGAGGTATTGCAACTTTTCGGCATTTTGAGGCGAAATTGTTCCTTTGGGGGGTATTGCAATTTTTTTTTCGTTTTGAGGCGAAATTGTTCCTTTAGGGGGGTATTGCAACTTTTGGCCATTTTGAAGCGAAATTGTTCCTTTGGGGGGGTATTGCAACTTTTCGGCATTTTGAGGCGAAATTGTTCCTTTGGGGGGGGTATTGCAATTTTTTGCCATTTTGAGGCGAAATTGTTCCTTTTGGGGGGGTATTGCAACTTTTGGCCATTTTGAAGCGAAATTGTTCCTTTGGGGGGGTATTGCAACTTTTCGGCATTTTGAGGCGAAATTGTTCCTTTGGGGGGTATTGCAATTTTTTGCCATTTTGAGGCGAAATTGTTCCTTTGGGGGGGTATTGCAACTTTTCGGCATTTTGAGGCGAAATTGTTCCTTTGGGGGGGTATTGCAACTTTTTGGCATTTTGAGGCCAAATTTTTCCTTTGGGAGGGTATTGCAATTTTTTGCCATTTTGAGGCCACATTTTTCCTTTGGGGGGGTATTGCAATTTTTTGCCATTTTGAGGCGAAATTGTTCCTTTGGTGGGGTATTGCAACTTTTGGCCATTTTGAAGCGAAATTGTTCCTTTGGGGGGTATTGCAACTTTTCGGCATTTTGAGGCGAAATTGTTCCTTTGGGGGGGTATTGCAATTTTTTGCCATTTTGAGGCGAAATTTTTCCTTTGGGGGGGTATTGCAACTTTTGGCCATTTTGAAGCGAAATTGTTCCTTTGGGGGGGGTATTGCAACTTTTTGCCATTTTGAGGCGAAATTGTTCCTTTGGGGGGGGTATTGCAACTTTTGGCCATTTTGAAGCGAAATTGTTCCTTTGGGGGGATATTGCAACTTTTGGCCATTTTGAAGCGAAATTGTTCCTTTGGGGGGGTATTGCAACTTTTCAGCATTTTGAGGCGAAATTGTTCCTTTGGGGGGTATTGCAATTTTTTGCCATTTTGAAGCGAAATTGTTCCTTTCGGGGGGTATTGCAACTTTTCGGCATTTTGAGGCGAAATTGTTCCTTTGGGGGGGTATTGCAATTTTTTTTTCATTTTGAGGCTAAATTTTTTTTTGGGGGGGTATTGCAACTTTTGGCCATTTTCAAGCGAAATTGTTCCTTTGGGGGGGTATTGCAATTTTTTTTTCATTTTGAGGCGAAATTGTTCCTTTGGGGGGGTATTGCAACTTTTTGCCATTTTGAAGCGAAATTGTTCCTTTCGGGGGGTATTGCAACTTTTTGGCATTTTGAGGCGAAATTGTTCCTTTGGGGGGGTATTGCAACTTTTAACCATTTTGAAGCGAAATTGTTCCTTTGGGGGGTATTACAATTTTTTGCCATTTTGAGGCGAAATTGTTCCTTTGGGGGGGTATTGCAACTTTTTGCCATTTTGAGGCGAAATTGTTCCTTTGGGGGGGTATTGCAACTTTTGGCCATTTTGAAGAGAAATTGTTCCTTTGGGGGGGTATTGCAACTTTTGGCCATTTTGAAGCGAAATTGTTCCTTTCGGGGGGTATTGCAACTTTTCGGCATTTTGAGGCGAAATTGTTCCTTTGGGGGGGTATTGCAATTTTTTTTTCATTTTGAGGCGAAATTTTTCCTTTGGGGGGGTATTGCAACTTTTGGCCATTTTGAAGCGAAATTGTTCCTTTGGGGGGGTATTGCAACTTTTGGCCATTTTGAAGCGAAATTGTTTCTTTCGGGGGTTATTGCAACTTTTCGGCATTTTGATGCGAAATTGTTCCTTTGGGGGGGTATTGCAATTTTTTGCCATTTTGAGGCGAAATTGTTCCTTTGGGGGGCTATTGCAACTTTTGGTCATTTTGAAGCGAAATTGTTCCTTTCGGGGTGTATTGCAACTTTTCGGCATTTTGAGGCAAAATTGTTCCTTTGGGGGGGTATTGCAATTTTTTTTTCATTTTGAGGCGAAATTTTTCCTTTGGGGGGGTATTGCAACTTTTGGCCATTTTGAAGCGAAATTGTTCCTTTGGGGGGGTATTGCAACTTTTCGGCATTTTGAGGCGAAATTGTTCTTTTGGGGGGGTATTGCAACTTTTCGGCATTTTGAGGCGAAATTGTTCCTTTGGGGGGGTATTGCAATTTTTTTTCCATTTTGAGGCGAAATTGTTCCTTTGGGGGGGTATTACAATTTTTGGATATTTTGAGGCGAAATTGTTCCTTTGGGGGGGTATTGCAATTTTTTGCCATTTTGAGGTGAAATTGTTCCTTAGGGGGGGTATTGCAACTTTTGGCCATTTTGAAGCGACATTGTTCCTTTCGGGGGGTATTGCAACTTTTCGGCATTTTGAGGTGAAATTGTTCCTTTGGGGGGGTATTGCAATTTTTTTTTCATTTTGAGTCGAAATTGTTCCTTTGGGGGGGTATTGCAACTTTTGGCCATTTTGAAGCGAAATTGTTCCTTTCGGGGGGTATTGCAACTTTTTGGCATTTTGAGGCGAAATTGTTCCTTTGGGGGGGTATTGCAACTTTTAACCATTTTGAAGCGAAATTGTTCCTTTGGGGGGGTATTGCAATTTTTTGCCATTTTGAGGCGAAATTGTTCCTTTGGGGGGGTATTGCAACTTTTTGCCATTTTGAGGCGAAATTGTTCCTTTGGGGGGGTATTGCAACTTTTGGCCATTTTGAAGCGAAATTGTTCCTTTGGGGGGGTAATGCAACTTTTGGCCATTTTGAAGCGAAATTGTTCCTTTCGGGGGGTATTGCAACTTTTCGGCATTTTGAGGCGAAATTGTTCCTTTGGGGGGGTATTGCAATTTTTTGCCATTTTGAGGTGAAATTGTTTCTTTGGGGGGTATTGACACTTTTGGCCATTTTGAAGCGAAATTGTTCCTTTCGGGGGGTATTGCAACTTTTCGGCATTTTGAGGCAAAATTGTTCCTTTGGGGGGGTATTGCAATTTTTTTTTCATTTTGAGGCGAAATTTTTCCTTTGGGGGGGTATTGCAACTTTTGGCCATTTTGAAGCAAAATTGTTCCTTTGGGGGGGTATTGCAACTTTTCGGCATTTTGAGGCGAAATTGTTCTTTTGGGGGGGTATTGCAACTTTTCGGCATTTTGAGGCGAAATTTTTCCTTTGGGGGGGTATTGCAATTTTTTTTCCATTTTGAGGCGAAATTGTTCCTTTGGGGGGGTATTACAATTTTTGGATATTTTGAGGTGAAATTGTTGCTTTGGGGGGGTATTGCATCTTTTGGCCATTTTGAAGCGAAATTGTTCCTTTGGGGGGGTATTGCAATTTTTTGCCATTTTGAGGCGAAATTGTTGCTTTGGGGGGGTATTGCATCTTTTGGCCATTTTGAAGCGAAATTGTTCCTTTGGGGGGGTATTGCAATTTTTTGCCATTTTGAGGCGAAATTGTTGCTTTGGGGGGTATTGCATCTTTTGGCCATTTTGAAGCGAAATTGTTCCTTTCGGGGGGTATTTCAACTTTTCGGCATTTTGAGACGAAATTGTTCCTTTGGGGGGTATTGCAACTTTTGGCCATTTTGAAGTGAAATTGTTCCTTTTGGGGGGGTATTGCAACTTTTCGGCATTTTGAGGCGAAATTGTTCTTTTGGGGGGGTATTGCAACTTTTCGGCATTTTGAGGCGAAATTTTTCCTTTGGGGGGGTATTGCAATTTTTTTTCCATTTTGAGGCGAAATTGTTCCTTTGGGGGGGTATTACAATTTTTGGATATTTTGAGGCGAAATTGTTCCTTTGGGGGGGTATTGCAATTTTTTGCCATTTTGAGGTGAAATTGTTGCTTTGGGGGGGTATTGCATCTTTTGGCCATTTTGAAGCGAAATTGTTCCTTTGGGGGGGTATTGCAATTTTTTGCCATTTTGAGGCGAAATTGTTGCTTTGGGGGGGTATTGCATCTTTTGGCCATTTTGAAGCGAAATTGTTCCTTTGGGGGGGTATTGCAATTTTTTGCCATTTTGAGGCGAAATTGTTGCTTTGGGGGGTATTGCATCTTTTGGCCATTTTGAAGCGAAATTGTTCCTTTCGGGGGGTATTTCAACTTTTCGGCATTTTGAGACGAAATTGTTCCTTTGGGGGGTATTGCAACTTTTGGCCATTTTGAAGTGAAATTGTTCCTTTTGGGGGGGTATTGCAACTTTTCGGCATTTTGAGGCGAAATTGTTCTTTTGGGGGGGTATTGCAACTTTTCGGCATTTTGAGGCGAAATTTTTCCTTTGGGGGGTATTGCAATTTTTTTTCCATTTTGAGGCGAAATTGTTCCTTTGGGGGGGTATTACAATTTTTGGATATTTTGAGGCGAAATTGTTCCTTTGGGGGGGTATTGCAATTTTTTGCCATTTTGAGGTGAAATTGTTGCTTTGGGGGGGTATTGCATCTTTTGGCCATTTTGAAGCGAAATTGTTCCTTTGGGGGGGGTATTGCAACTTTTGGCCATTTTGAAGCGAAATTGTTCCTTTGGGGGGTATTGCAACTTTTCGGCATTTTGAGGCGAAATTGTTCCTTTGGGGGGGTATTGCAATTTTTTTTTCATTTTGAGGCGAAATTTTTCCTTTGGGGGGGTATTGTTACTTTTGGCCATTTTGAAGCGAAATTGTTCCTTTGGGGGGGGTATTGCAACTTTTCGGCATTTTGAGGCGAAATTGTTCCTTTGGGGGGGTATTGCAATTTTTTGCCATTTTGAGGCGAATTTGTTCCTTTGGGGGGGTATTGCAACTTTTGGCCATTTTGAAGCGAAATTGTTCCTTTCGGGAGGTATTGCAACTTTTCGGCATTTTGAGGCGAAATTGTTCCTTTGGGGGGTATTGCAATTTTTTTTTCGTTTTGAGGCGAAATTGTTCCTTTAGGGGGGTATTGCAACTTTTGGCCATTTTGAAGCGAAATTGTTCCTTTGGGGGGGTATTGCAACTTTTCGGCATTTTGAGGCGAAATTGTTCCTTTGGGGGGGGTATTGCAATTTTTTGCCATTTTGAGGCGAAATTGTTCCTTTTGGGGGGGTATTGCAACTTTTGGCCATTTTGAAGCGAAATTGTTCCTTTGGGGGGGTATTGCAACTTTTCGGCATTTTGAGGCGAAATTGTTCCTTTGGGGGGTATTGCAATTTTTTGCCATTTTGAGGCGAAATTGTTCCTTTGGGGGGGTATTGCAACTTTTCGGCATTTTGAGGCGAAATTGTTCCTTTGGGGGGGTATTGCAACTTTTTGGCATTTTGAGGCCAAATTTTTCCTTTGGGAGGGTATTGCAATTTTTTGCCATTTTGAGGCCACATTTTTCCTTTGGGGGGTATTGCAATTTTTTGCCATTTTGAGGCGAAATTGTTCCTTTGGTGGGGTATTGCAACTTTTGGCCATTTTGAAGCGAAATTGGTCCTTTGGGGGGGTATTGCAACTTTTCGGCATTTTGAGGCGAAATTGTTCCTTTGGGGGGGTATTGCAATTTTTTGCCATTTTGAGGCGAAATTTTTCCTTTGGGGGGGTATTGCAACTTTTGGCCATTTTGAAGCGAAATTGTTCCTTTGGGGGGGGTATTGCAACTTTTTGCCATTTTGAGGCGAAATTGTTCCTTTGGGGGGGGTATTGCAACTTTTGGCCATTTTGAAGCGAAATTGTTCCTTTGGGGGGGTATTGCAACTTTTGGCCATTTTGAAGCGAAATTGTTCCTTTGGGGGGGTATTGCAACTTTTCAGCATTTTGAGGCGAAATTGTTCCTTTGGGGGGTATTGCAATTTTTTGCCATTTTGAAGCGAAATTGTTCCTTTCGGGGGGTATTGCAACTTTTCGGCATTTTGAGGCGAAATTGTTCCTTTGGGGGGGTATTGCAATTTTTTTTTCATTTTGAGGCTAAATTTTTTTTTGGGGGGGTATTGCAACTTTTGGCCATTTTCAAGCGAAATTGTTCCTTTGGGGGGGTATTGCAATTTTTTTTTCATTTTGAGGCGAAATTGTTCCTTTGGGGGGTATTGCAACTTTTTGCCATTTTGAAGCGAAATTGTTCCTTTCGGGGGGTATTGCAACTTTTTGGCATTTTGAGGCGAAATTGTTCCTTTGGGGGGGTATTGCAACTTTTAACCATTTTGAAGCGAAATTGTTCCTTTGGGGGGTATTACAATTTTTTGCCATTTTGAGGCGAAATTGTTCCTTTGGGGGGGTATTGCAACTTTTTGCCATTTTGAGGCGAAATTGTTCCTTTGGGGGGGTATTGCAACTTTTGGCCATTTTGAAGAGAAATTGTTCCTTTGGGGGGGTATTGCAACTTTTGGCCATTTTGAAGCGAAATTGTTCCTTTCGGGGGGTATTGCAACTTTTCGGCATTTTGAGGCGAAATTGTTCCTTTGGGGGGGTATTGCAATTTTTTTTTCATTTTGAGGCGAAATTTTTCCTTTGGGGGGGTATTGCAACTTTTGGCCATTTTGAAGCGAAATTGTTCCTTTGGGGGGGTATTGCAACTTTTGGCCATTTTGAAGCGAAATTGTTTCTTTCGGGGGTTATTGCAACTTTTCGGCATTTTGATGCGAAATTGTTCCTTTGGGGGGGTATTGCAATTTTTTGCCATTTTGAGGCGAAATTGTTCCTTTGGGGGGCTATTGCAACTTTTGGTCATTTTGAAGCGAAATTGTTCCTTTCGGGGTGTATTGCAACTTTTCGGCATTTTGAGGCAAAATTGTTCCTTTGGGGGGGTATTGCAATTTTTTTTTCATTTTGAGGCGAAATTTTTCCTTTGGGGGGGTATTGCAACTTTTGGCCATTTTGAAGCGAAATTGTTCCTTTGGGGGGGTATTGCAACTTTTCGGCATTTTGAGGCGAAATTGTTCTTTTGGGGGGGTATTGCAACTTTTCGGCATTTTGAGGCGAAATTGTTCCTTTGGGGGGGTATTGCAATTTTTTTTCCATTTTGAGGCGAAATTGTTCCTTTGGGGGGGTATTACAATTTTTGGATATTTTGAGGCGAAATTGTTCCTTTGGGGGGGTATTGCAATTTTTTGCCATTTTGAGGTGAAATTGTTCCTTAGGGGGGGTATTGCAACTTTTGGCCATTTTGAAGCGACATTGTTCCTTTCGGGGGGTATTGCAACTTTTCGGCATTTTGAGGTGAAATTGTTCCTTTGGGGGGGTATTGCAATTTTTTTTTCATTTTGAGTCGAAATTGTTCCTTTGGGGGGGTATTGCAACTTTTGGCCATTTTGAAGCGAAATTGTTCCTTTCGGGGGGTATTGCAACTTTTTGGCATTTTGAGGCGAAATTGTTCCTTTGGGGGGGTATTGCAACTTTTAACCATTTTGAAGCGAAATTGTTCCTTTGGGGGGGGTATTGCAATTTTTTGCCATTTTGAGGCGAAATTGTTCCTTTGGGGGGGTATTGCAACTTTTTGCCATTTTGAGGCGAAATTGTTCCTTTGGGGGGGTATTGCAACTTTTGGCCATTTTGAAGCGAAATTGTTCCTTTGGGGGGGTAATGCAACTTTTGGCCATTTTGAAGCGAAATTGTTCCTTTCGGGGGGTATTGCAACTTTTCGGCATTTTGAGGCGAAATTGTTCCTTTGGGGGGGTATTGCAATTTTTTGCCATTTTGAGGTGAAATTGTTTCTTTGGGGGGTATTGACACTTTTGGCCATTTTGAAGCGAAATTGTTCCTTTCGGGGGGTATTGCAACTTTTCGGCATTTTGAGGCAAAATTGTTCCTTTGGGGGGGTATTGCAACTTTTGGCCATTTTGAAGCAAAATTGTTCCTTTGGGGGGGTATTGCAACTTTTCGGCATTTTGAGGCGAAATTGTTCTTTTGGGGGGGTATTGCAACTTTTCGGCATTTTGAGGCGAAATTTTTCCTTTGGGGGGGTATTGCAATTTTTTTTCCATTTTGAGGCGAAATTGTTCCTTTGGGGGGGTATTACAATTTTTGGATATTTTGAGGTGAAATTGTTGCTTTGGGGGGGTATTGCATCTTTTGGCCATTTTGAAGCGAAATTGTTCCTTTGGGGGGGTATTGCAATTTTTTGCCATTTTGAGGCGAAATTGTTGCTTTGGGGGGGTATTGCATCTTTTGGCCATTTTGAAGCGAAATTGTTCCTTTGGGGGGGTATTGCAATTTTTTGCCATTTTGAGGCGAAATTGTTGCTTTGGGGGGTATTGCATCTTTTGGCCATTTTGAAGCGAAATTGTTCCTTTCGGGGGGTATTTCAACTTTTCGGCATTTTGAGACGAAATTGTTCCTTTGGGGGGTATTGCAACTTTTGGCCATTTTGAAGTGAAATTGTTCCTTTTGGGGGGGTATTGCAACTTTTCGGCATTTTGAGGCGAAATTGTTCTTTTGGGGGGGTATTGCAACTTTTCGGCATTTTGAGGCGAAATTTTTCCTTTGGGGGGGTATTGCAATTTTTTTTCCATTTTGAGGCGAAATTGTTCCTTTGGGGGGGTATTACAATTTTTGGATATTTTGAGGCGAAATTGTTCCTTTGGGGGGGTATTGCAATTTTTTGCCATTTTGAGGTGAAATTGTTGCTTTGGGGGGGTATTGCATCTTTTGGCCATTTTGAAGCGAAATTGTTCCTTTGGGGGGGTATTGCAATTTTTTGCCATTTTGAGGCGAAATTGTTGCTTTGGGGGGGTATTGCATCTTTTGGCCATTTTGAAGCGAAATTGTTCCTTTGGGGGGGTATTGCAATTTTTTGCCATTTTGAGGCGAAATTGTTGCTTTGGGGGGTATTGCATCTTTTGGCCATTTTGAAGCGAAATTCTTCCTTTCGGGGGGTATTTCAACTTTTCGGCATTTTGAGACGAAATTGTTCCTTTGGGGGGTATTGCAACTTTTGGCCATTTTGAAGTGAAATTGTTCCTTTTGGGGGGGTATTGCAACTTTTCGGCATTTTGAGGCGAAATTGTTCTTTTGGGGGGGTATTGCAACTTTTCGGCATTTTGAGGCGAAATTTTTCCTTTGGGGGGGTATTGCAATTTTTTTTCCATTTTGAGGCGAAATTGTTCCTTTGGGGGGGTATTACAATTTTTGGATATTTTGAGGCGAAATTGTTCCTTTGGGGGGGTATTGCAATTTTTTGCCATTTTGAGGTGAAATTGTTGCTTTGGGGGGGTATTGCATCTTTTGGCCATTTTGAAGCGAAATTGTTCCTTTGGGGGGGTATTGCAATTTTTTGCCATTTTGAGGCGAAATTGTTGCTTTGGGGGGGTATTGCATCTTTTGGCCATTTTGAAGCGAAATTGTTCCTTTGGGGGGGTATTGCAATTTTTTGCCATTTTGAGGCGAAATTGTTGCTTTGGGGGGTATTGCATCTTTTGGCCATTTTGAAGCGAAATTGTTCCTTTCGGGGGGTATTTCAACTTTTCGGCATTTTGAGACGAAATTGTTCCTTTGGGGGGTATTGCAACTTTTGGCCATTTTGAAGTGAAATTGTTCCTTTTGGGGGGGTATTGCAACTTTTCGGCATTTTGAGGCGAAATTTTTCCTTTGGGGGGGTATTGCAATTTTTTGCCATTTTGAGGTGAAATTGTTCCTTTGGGGGGGTATTGCAATTTTTTGCCATTTTGAAGCGAAATTGTTCCTTTGGGGGGGTATTGCAACTTTTGGCCATTTTGAAGTGAAATTGTTCCTTTTGGGGGGGTATTGCAACTTTTCGGCATTTTGAGGCGAAATTTTTCCTTTGGGGGGGTATTGCAATTTTTTGCCATTTTGAGGTGAAATTGTTCCTTTGGGGGGGTATTGCAATTTTTTGCCATTTTGAAGCGAAATTGTTCCTTTGGGGGGGTATTGCAACTTTTGGCCATTTTGAAGCGAAATTGTTCCTTTCGGGGGGTATTGCAACTTTTGGCCATTTTGAAGCGAAATTGTTCCTTTGGGGGGGTATTGCAATTTTTTTTTCATTTTGAGGCGAAATTTTTCCTTTGGGGGGGTATTGTTACTTTTGGCCATTTTGAAGCGAAATTGTTCCTTTGGGGGGGGTATTGCAACTTTTCGGCATTTTGAGGCGAAATTGTTCCTTTGGGGGGGTATTGCAATTTTTTGCCATTTTGAGGCGAATTTGTTCCTTTGGGGGGGTATTGCAACTTTTGGCCATTTTGAAGCGAAATTGTTCCTTTCGGGAGGTATTGCAACTTTTCGGCATTTTGAGGCGAATTTGTTCCTTTGGGGGGGCATTGCAACTTTTGGCCATTTTGAAGCGAAATTGTTCCTTTCGGGGGGTATTTCAACTTTTCGGCATTTTGAGACGAAATTGTTCCTTTGGGGGGTATTGCAACTTTTGGCCATTTTGAAGTGAAATTGTTCCTTTTGGGGGGGTATTGCAACTTTTCGGCATTTTGAGGCGAAATTTTTCCTTTGGGGGGGTATTGCAATTTTTTGCCATTTTGAGGTGAAATTGTTCCTTTGGGGGGGTATTGCAATTTTTTGCCATTTTGAAGCGAAATTGTTCCTTTGGGGGGGTATTGCAACTTTTGGCCATTTTGAAGCGAAATTGTTCCTTTGGGGGGGTATTGCAACTTTTCGGCATTTTGAGGCGAAATTGTTCCTTTGGGGGGGTATTGCAATTTTTTGCCATTTTGAGGTGAAATTGTTCCTTTGGGGGGGTATTGCAACTTTTGGCCATTTTGAAGCGAAATTGTTCCTTTCGGGGGTATTGCAACTTTTCGGCATTTTGAGGCGAAATTGTTCCTTTGGGGGGGTATTGCAATTTTTTTTTCATTTTGAGGCGAAATTTTTCCTTTGGGGGGGGTATTGCAACTTTTGGCCATTTTGAAGCGAAATTGTTCCTTTGGGGTGGTATTGCAACTTTTCTGCATTTTGATGCGAAATTGTTCCTTTGGGGGGTATTGCAACTTTTGGCCATTTTGAAGCGAAATTGTTCCTTTGGGGGGGTATTGCAACTTTTCGGCATTTTGAGGCGAAATTGTTCCTTTGGGGGGGTATTGCAATTTTTTGCCATTTTGAGGCGAAATTGTTCCTTTGGGGGGTATTGCAACTTTTGGCCATTTTGAAGCGAAATTGTTCCTTTCGGGGGGTATTGCAACTTTTCGGCATTTTGAGGCGAAATTGTTCCTTTGGGGGGGTATTGCAACTTTTAACCATTTTGAAGCGAAATTGTTCCTTTGGGGGGTATTGCAATTTTTTGCCATTTTGAGGCGAAATTGTTCCTTTGGGGGGGTATTGCAACTTTTGGCCATTTTGAAGCGAAATTGTTCCTTTGGGGGGGTATTGCAACTTTTGGCCATTTTGAAGCGAAATTGTTCCTTTCGGGGGGTATTGCAACTTTTTGCCATTTTGAGGCGAAATTGTTCCTTTGGGGGGGTATTGCAACTTTTGGCCATTTTGAAGCGAAATTGTTCCTTTGGGGGGGTATTGCAACTTTTGGCCATTTTGAAGCGAAATTGTTCCTTTGGGGGGGTATTCCAATTTTTTGCCATTTTGAGACGAAATTGTTCCTTTAAAGGGGTATTGCAATTTTTTGCCATTTTGAGGCGAAATTGTTCCTTTGGGGGGGTATTGCAACTTTTGGCCATTTTGAAGCGAAATTGTTCCTTTGGGGGGGTATTGCAACTTTTGGCCATTTTGAAGCGAAATTGTTCCTTTCGGGGGGTATTGCAACTTTTCGGCATTTTGATGCGAAATTGTTCCTTTGGGGGGTATTGCAACTTTTGGCCATTTTGAAGCGAAATTGTTCCTTTCGGGGGGTATTGCAACTTTTCGGCATTTTGAGGCGAAATTGTTCCTTTGGGGGGGTATTGCAATTTTTTGCCATTTTGAGGTGAAATTGTTCCTTTGGGGGGGTATTGCAACTTTTGGCCATTTTGAAGCGAAATTGTTCCTTTCGGGGGGTATTGCAACTTTTCGGCATTTTGAGGCGAAATTGTTCCTTTGGGGGGGTATTGCAATTTTTTTTTCATTTTGAGGCGAAATTTTTCCTTTGGGGGGGTATTGCAACTTTTGGCCATTTTGAAGCGAAATTGTTCCTTTGGGGGGGTATTGCAACTTTTCGGCATTTTGAGGCGAAATTGTTCCTTTGGGGGGGTATTGCAATTTTTTGCCATTTTGAGGTGAAAATATTCCTTTGGGGGGGTATTGCAACTTTTGGCCATTTTGAAGCGAAATTGTTCCTTTCGGGGGGTATTGCAACTTTTCGGCATTTTGAGGCGAAATTGTTCCTTTGGGGGGGTATTGCAATTTTTTTTTCATTTTGAGGCGAAATTTTTCCTTTGGGGGGGTATTGCAACTTTTGGCCATTTTGAAGCGAAATTGTTCCTTTGGGGGGGTATTCCAATTTTTTGCCATTTTGAGGCGAAATTGTTCCTTTGGGGGGTATTGCAATTTTTTGCCATTTTGAGGCGAAATTGTTCCTTTGGGGGGGTATTGCAACTTTTGGCCATTTTGAAGCGAAATTGTTCCTTTGGGGGGGTATTGCAACTTTTGGCCATTTTGAAGCGAAATTGTTCCTTTCGGGGGGTATTGCAACTTTTCGGCATTTTGATGCGAAATTGTTCCTTTGGGGGGTATTGCAACTTTTGGCCATTTTGAAGCGAAATTGTTCCTTTCGGGGGGTATTGCAACTTTTCGGCATTTTGAGGCGAAATTGTTCCTTTGGGGGGGTATTGCAATTTTTTGCCATTTTGAGGTGAAATTGTTCCTTTGGGGGGGTATTGCAACTTTTGGCCATTTTGAAGCGAAATTGTTCCTTTCGGGGGGTATTGCAACTTTTCGGCATTTTGAGGCGAAATTGTTCCTTTGGGGGGGTATTGCAATTTTTTTTTCATTTTGAGGCGAAATTTTTCCTTTGGGGGGGTATTGCAACTTTTGGCCATTTTGAAGCGAAATTGTTCCTTTGGGGGGGTATTGCAACTTTTCGGCATTTTGAGGCGAAATTGTTCCTTTGGGGGGGTATTGCAATTTTTTGCCATTTTGAGGTGAAAATATTCCTTTGGGGGGGTATTGCAACTTTTGGCCATTTTGAAGCGAAATTGTTCCTTTCGGGGGGTATTGCAACTTTTCGGCATTTTGAGGCGAAATTGTTCCTTTGGGGGGGTATTGCAATTTTTTTCATTTTGAGGCGAAATTTTTCCTTTGGGGGGGTATTGCAACTTTTGGCCATTTTGAAGCGAAATTGTTCCTTTGGGGGGGTATTCCAATTTTTTGCCATTTTGAGGCGAAATTGTTCCTTTGGGGGGTATTGCAATTTTTTGCCATTTTGAGGCGAAATTGTTCCTTTGGGGGGGTATTGCAACTTTTGGCCATTTTGAAGCGAAATTGTTCCTTTGGGGGGGTATTGCAACTTTTGGCCATTTTGAAGCGAAATTGTTCCTTTCGGGGGGTATTGCAACTTTTCGGCATTTTGATGCGAAATTGTTCCTTTGGGGGGTATTGCAACTTTTGGCCATTTTGAAGCGAAATTGTTCCTTTGGGGGGGTATTGCAACTTTTCGGCATTTTGAGGCGAAATTGTTCCTTTGGGGGGGTATTGCAATTTTTTGCCATTTTGAGGTGAAATTGTTCCTTTGGGGGGGTATTGCAACTTTTGGCCATTTTGAAGCGAAATTGTTCCTTTCGGGGGGTATTGCAACTTTTCAGGATTTTGAGGCTAAATTGTTCCTTTGGGGGGGTATTGCAATTTTTTTTTCATTTTGAGGCGAAATTTTTCCTTTGGGGGGGTATTGCAACTTTTGGCCATTTTGAAGCGAAATTGTTCCTTTGGGGTGGTATTGCAACTTTTCGGCATTTTGAGGCGAAATTGTTCTTTTGGGGGGGTATTGCAATTTTTTGCCATTTTGAGGCGAAATTGTTCCTTTGGGGGGTATTGCAACTTTTGGCCATTTTGAAGCGAAATTGTTCTTTTCGGGGGGTATTGCAACTTTTCGGCATTTTGAGGCGAAATTGTTCCTTTGGGGGGGTATTGCAATTTTTTTTCATTTTGAGGCGAAATTTTTCCTTTGGGGGGGTATTGCAACTTTTGGCCATTTTGAAGCGAAATTGTTCCTTTTGGGGGGTATTGCAACTTTTCGGCATTTTCAGGCGAAATTGTTCTTTTGGGGGGGTATTGCAATTTTTTGCCATTTTGAGGCGAAATTGTTCCTTTGGGGGGGTATTGCAACTTTTGGCCATTTTGAAGCGAAATTGTTCCTTTGGGGGGGTATTGCAACTTTTGGCCATTTTGAAGCGAAATTGTTCCTTTCGGGGGGTATTGCAACTTTTCGGCATTTTGATGCGAAATTGTTCCTTTGGGGGGTATTGCAACTTTTGGCCATTTTGAAGCGAAATTGTTCCTTTCGGGGGGTATTGCAACTTTTCGGCATTTTGAGGCGAAATTGTTCCTTTGGGGGGGGTATTGCAATTTTTTGCCATTTTGAGGTGAAATTGTTCCTTTGGGGGGGTATTGCAACTTTTGGCCATTTTGAAGCGAAATTGTTCCTTTCGGGGGGTATTGCAACTTTTCAGGATTTTGAGGCGAAATTGTTCCTTTGGGGGGGTATTGCAATTTTTTTTTCATTTTGAGGCGAAATTTTTCCTTTGGGGGGGTATTGCAACTTTTGGCCATTTTGACGCGAAATTGTTCCTTTGGGGTGGTATTGCAACTTTTCGGCATTTTGAGGCGAAATTGTTCTTTTGGGGGGGTATTGCAATTTTTTGCCATTTTGAGGCGAAATTGTTCCTTTGGGGGGTATTGCAACTTTTGGCCATTTTGAAGCGAAATTGTTCTTTTCGGGGGGTATTGCAACTTTTCGGCATTTTGAGGCGAAATTGTTCCTTTGGGGGGGTATTGCAATTTTTTTTCATTTTGAGGCGAAATTTTTCCTTTGGGGGGGTATTGCAACTTTTGGCCATTTTGAAGCGAAATTGTTCCTTTTGGGGGGTATTGCAACTTTTCGGCATTTTGAGGCGAAATTGTTCCTTTGGGGGGGTATTGCAATTTTTTGCCATTTTGAGGTGAAAATATTCCTTTGGGGGGGTATTGCAACTTTTGGCCATTTTGAAGCGAAATTGTTCCTTTCGGGGGGTATTGCAACTTTTCGGCATTTTGAGGCGAAATTGTTCCTTTGGGGGGGTATTGCAATTTTTTTTTCATTTTGAGGCGAAATTTTTCCTTTGGGGGGGTATTGCAACTTTTGGCCATTTTGAAGCGAAATTGTTCCTTTGGGGGGGTATTCCAATTTTTTGCCATTTTGAGGCGAAATTGTTCCTTTGGGGGGTATTGCAATTTTTTGCCATTTTGAGGCGAAATTGTTCCTTTGGGGGGGTATTGCAACTTTTGGCCATTTTGAAGCGAAATTGTTCCTTTGGGGGGGTATTGCAACTTTTGGCCATTTTGAAGCGAAATTGTTCCTTTCGGGGGGTATTGCAACTTTTCGGCATTTTGATGCGAAATTGTTCCTTTGGGGGGTATTGCAACTTTTGGCCATTTTGAAGCGAAATTGTTCCTTTCGGGGGGTATTGCAACTTTTCGGCATTTTGAGGCGAAATTGTTCCTTTGGGGGGGTATTGCAATTTTTTGCCATTTTGAGGTGAAATTGTTCCTTTGGGGGGGTATTGCAACTTTTGGCCATTTTGAAGCGAAATTGTTCCTTTCGGGGGGTATTGCAACTTTTCGGCATTTTGAGGCGAAATTGTTCCTTTGGGGGGGTATTGCAATTTTTTTTTCATTTTGAGGCGAAATTTTTCCTTTGGGGGGGTATTGCAACTTTTGGCCATTTTGAAGCGAAATTGTTCCTTTGGGGGGTATTGCAACTTTTCGGCATTTTGAGGCGAAATTGTTCCTTTGGGGGGGTATTGCAATTTTTTGCCATTTTGAGGTGAAAATATTCCTTTGGGGGGGTATTGCAACTTTTGGCCATTTTGAAGCGAAATTGTTCCTTTCGGGGGGTATTGCAACTTTTCGGCATTTTGAGGCGAAATTGTTCCTTTGGGGGGGTATTGCAATTTTTTTTTCATTTTGAGGCGAAATTTTTCCTTTGGGGGGGTATTGCAACTTTTGGCCATTTTGAAGCGAAATTGTTCCTTTGGGGGGGTATTCCAATTTTTTGCCATTTTGAGGCGAAATTGTTCCTTTGGGGGGTATTGCAATTTTTTGCCATTTTGAGGCGAAATTGTTCCTTTGGGGGGGTATTGCAACTTTTGGCCATTTTGAAGCGAAATTGTTCCTTTCGGGGGGTATTGCAACTTTTCGGCATTTTGATGCGAAATTGTTCCTTTGGGGGGTATTGCAACTTTTGGCCATTTTGAAGCGAAATTGTTCCTTTGGGGGGGTATTGCAACTTTTCGGCATTTTGAGGCGAAATTGTTCCTTTGGGGGGGTATTGCAATTTTTTGCCATTTTGAGGTGAAATTGTTCCTTTGGGGGGGTATTGCAACTTTTGGCCATTTTGAAGCGAAATTGTTCCTTTCGGGGGGTATTGCAACTTTTCAGGATTTTGAGGCTAAATTGTTCCTTTGGGGGGGTATTGCAATTTTTTTTTCATTTTGAGGCGAAATTTTTCCTTTGGGGGGGTATTGCAACTTTTGGCCATTTTGAAGCGAAATTGTTCCTTTGGGGTGGTATTGCAACTTTTCGGCATTTTGAGGCGAAATTGTTCTTTTGGGGGGGTATTGCAATTTTTTGCCATTTTGAGGCGAAATTGTTCCTTTGGGGGGTATTGCAACTTTTGGCCATTTTGAAGCGAAATTGTTCTTTTCGGGGGGTATTGCAACTTTTCGGCATTTTGAGGCGAAATTGTTCCTTTGGGGGGGTATTGCAATTTTTTTTCATTTTGAGGCGAAATTTTTCCTTTGGGGGGGTATTGCAACTTTTGGCCATTTTGAAGCGAAATTGTTCCTTTTGGGGGGTATTGCAACTTTTCGGCATTTTCAGGCGAAATTGTTCTTTTGGGGGGGTATTGCAATTTTTTGCCATTTTGAGGCGAAATTGTTCCTTTGGGGGGGTATTGCAACTTTTGGCCATTTTGAAGCGAAATTGTTCCTTTGGGGGGGTATTGCAACTTTTGGCCATTTTGAAGCGAAATTGTTCCTTTCGGGGGGTATTGCAACTTTTCGGCATTTTGATGCGAAATTGTTCCTTTGGGGGGTATTGCAACTTTTGGCCATTTTGAAGCGAAATTGTTCCTTTCGGGGGGTATTGCAACTTTTCGGCATTTTGAGGCGAAATTGTTCCTTTGGGGGGGGTATTGCAATTTTTTGCCATTTTGAGGTGAAATTGTTCCTTTGGGGGGGTATTGCAACTTTTGGCCATTTTGAAGCGAAATTGTTCCTTTCGGGGGGTATTGCAACTTTTCAGGATTTTGAGGCGAAATTGTTCCTTTGGGGGGGTATTGCAATTTTTTTTTCATTTTGAGGCGAAATTTTTCCTTTGGGGGAGTATTGCAACTTTTGGCCATTTTGAAGCGAAATTGTTCCTTTGGGGTGGTATTGCAACTTTTCGGCATTTTGAGGCGAAATTGTTCTTTTGGGGGGGTATTGCAATTTTTTGCCATTTTGAGGCGAAATTGTTCCTTTGGGGGGTATTGCAACTTTTGGCCATTTTGAAGCGAAATTGTTCTTTTCGGGGGGTATTGCAACTTTTCGGCATTTTGAGGCGAAATTGTTCCTTTGGGGGGGTATTGCAATTTTTTTTCATTTTGAGGCGAAATTTTTCCTTTGGGGGGGTATTGCAACTTTTGGCCATTTTGAAGCGAAATTGTTCCTTTTGGGGGGTATTGCAACTTTTCGGCATTTTCAGGCGAAATTGTTCTTTTGGGGGGGTATTGCAACTTTTGGCCATTTTGAAGCAAAATTGTTCCTTTGGGGGGGTATTGCAACTTTTCGGCATTTTGAGGCGAAATTGTTCCTTTGGGGGGGTATTGTAATTTTTTTTGCCATTTTGAGGTGAAATTGTTCCTTTGGGGGGGTATTGCAACTTTTGGCCATTTTGAAGCGAAATTGTTCCTTTCGGGGGGTATTGCAACTTTTCGGCATTTTGAGGCGAAATTGTTCCTTTGGGGGGTATTGTAATTTTTTTTCTATTTTGAGGCGAAATTGTTCCTTTGGGGGGTATTACAATTTTTGGATATTTTGAGGCGAAATTGTTCTTTTGGGGGGGTATTGCAATTTTTTGCCATTTTGAGGCGAAATTGTTCCTTTGGGGGGGTATTGCAACTTTTGGCCATTTTGAAGCGAAATTGTTCCTTTCGGGGGGTATTGCAACTTTTCGGCATTTTGAGGCGAAATTGTTCTTTTGGGGGGGTATTGCAACTTTTGGCCATTTTGAAGCGAAATTGTTCCTTTGGGGGTGTATTGCAACTTTTGGCCATTTTGAAGCAAAATTGTTCCTTTGGGGGCGTATTGCAACTTTTCGGCATTTTGAGGCGAAATTGTTCCTTTGGGGGGTATTGCAATTTTTTTTCTATTTTGAGGCGAAATTGTTCCTTTGGGGGGGTATTACAATTTTTGGATATTTTGAGGCGAAATTGTTCCTTTGGGGGGGTATTGCAATTTTTTGCCATTTTGAGGTGAAATTGTTGCTTGGGGGGGTATTGCATCTTTTGGCCATTTTGAAGCGAAATTGTTCCTTTCGGGGGTATTGCAACTTTTCGGCATTTTGAGGCGAAATTGTTCCTTTGGGGGGGTATTGCAATTTTTTGCCATTTTGAGGCGAAATTGTTCCTTTCGGGGGGTATTGCTACTTTTCGGCATTTTGAGGCGAAATTGTTCCTTTGGGGGGGTATTGCAACTTTTTGCCATTTTGAGGCGAAATTGTTCCTTTGGGGGGGTATTGCAACTTTTTGCCATTTTGAGGCGAAATTGTTCCTTTGGGGGGGTATTGCAATTTTTTGCCATTTTGAGGCGAAATTGTTCCTTTCGGGGGGTATTGCTACTTTTCGGCATTTTGAGGCGAAATTGTTCCTTTGGGGGGGTATTGCAACTTTTTGCCATTTTGAGGCGAAATTGTTCCTTTGGGGGGGTATTGCAACTTTTGGCCATTTTGAAGCGAAATTGTTCTTTTGGGGGGGTATTGTAACTTTTGGCCATTTTGAGGCGAAATTGTTCCTTTGGGGGGGTATTGCAATTTTTTGCCATTTTGAGGCGAAATTGTTCCTTTGGGGGGGTATTGCAACTTTTGGCCATTTTGAAGCGAAATTTTTCCTTTGGGGGTTATTGCAACTTTTGGCCATTTTGAAGCGAAATTGTTCCTTTGGGGGGGTATTGCAACTTTTCGGCATTTTGAGGCGAAATTGTTCCTTTTGGGGGGTATTGCAATTTTTTGCCATTTTGAGGCGAAATTGTTCCTTTGGGGGGGTATTGCAACTTTTGGCCGTTTTGAAGCGAAATTGTTCCTTTGGGGGGGTATTGCAACTTTTGGCCATTTTTAAGCGAAATTGTTCCTTTCGGGGGTTATTGCAACTTTTCGGCATTTTGATGCGAAATTGTTCCTTTGGGGGGTATTGCAACTTTTCGGCATTTTGAGGCGAAATTGTTCCTTTGGGGGGTATTGCAATTTTTTGCCATTTTGAGGCGAAATTGTTCTTTTGGGGGGGTATTGCAACTTTTGGCCATTTTAAAGCGAAATTGTCCTTTGGGGGGAATTGCAACTTTTCGGCATTTTGAGGTGAAATTGTTCCTTTGGGGGGGTATTGCAACTTTTGGCCATTTTGAAGCGAAATTGTTCCTTTCGGGGAGTATTGCAACTTTTCGGCATTTTGAGGCAAAATTGTTCCTTTGGGGGGGTATTGCAATTTTTTTTTCATTTTGAGGCGAAATTTTTCCTTTGGGGGGGTATTGCAACTTTTGGCCATTTTGAAGCGAAATTGTTCCTTTGGGGGGGTATTGCAACTTTTCGGCATTTTGAGGCGAAATTGTTCTTTTGGGGGGTATTGCAATTTTTTGCCATTTTGAGGCGAAATTGTTCCTTTGGGGGGGTATTGCAACTTTTGGCCATTTTGAAGCGAAATTGTTCCTTTCGGGGGGTATTGCAACTTTTCGGCATTTTGATGCGAAACTGTTCTTTTGGGGGGTATTGCAACTTTTGGCCATTTTGAAGCGAAATTGTTCCTTTGGGGGGGTATTGCAACTTTTGGCCATTTTGAAGCAAAATTGTTCCTTTGGGGGGGTATTGCAACTTTTCGGCATTTTGAGGCGAAATTGTTCCTTTGGGGGGGGTATTGCAATTTTTTGCCATTTTGAGGTGAAATTGTTCCTTTGGGGGGGTATTGCAACTTTTGGCCATTTTGAAGCGAAATTGTTCCTTTCGGGGGGTATTGCAGCTTTTCGGCATTTTGAGGCCAAATTGTTCCTTTGGGGGGGTATTGCAATTTTTTTTCTATTTTGAGGCGAAATTGTTCCTTTGGGGGGGTATTACAATTTTTGGATATTTTGAGGCGAAATTGTTCCTTTGGGGGGGTATTGCAATTTTTTGCCATTTTGAGGTGAAATTGTTGCTTTGGGGGGGTATTGCATCTTTTGGCCATTTTGAAGCGAAATTGTTCCTTTGGGGGGGTATTGCAACTTTTGGCCATTTTGAAGCGAAATTGTTCCTTTCGGGGGGTATTTCAACTTTTCGGCATTTTGAGGCGAAATTGTTCCTTTGGGGGGTATTGCAACTTTTGGCCATTTTGAAGCGAAATTGTTCCTTTCGGGGGGTATTGCAACTTTTCGACATTTTGAGGCGAAATTGTTCTTTTGGGGGGGTATTGAAACTTTTGGCCATTTTGAAGCGAAATTGTTCCTTTGGGGGGGTATTGCAACTTTTGGCCATTTTGAAGCAAAATTGTTCCTTTGGGGGGGTATTGCAACTTTTCGGCATTTTGAGGCGAAATTGTTCTTTTGGGGGGGTATTGCAATTTTTTGCCATTTTGAGGTGAAATTGTTCCTTTGGGGGGTATTGCAACTTTTGGCCATTTTGAAGCGAAATTGTTCCTTTCGGGGGGTATTGCAACTTTTCGGCATTTTGAGGTGAAATTGTTCTTTTGGGGGGGTATTGCAACTTTTGGCCATTTTGAAGCGAAATTGTTCCTTTGGGGGGGTATTGCAACTTTTGGCCATTTTGAAGCAAAATTGTTCCTTTGGGGGGGTATTGCAACTTTTCAGCATTTTGAGGCGAAATTGTTCCTTTGGGGGGGTATTGCAATTTTTTGCCATTTTGAGGTGAAATTGTTCCTTTGGGGGGGTATTGCAACTTTTGGCCATTTTGAAGCGAAATTGTTCCTTTCGGGGGGTATTGCAACTTTTCGGCATTTTGAGGCGAAATTGTTCCTTTGGGGGGTATTGCAATTTTTTTTCTACTTTGAGGCGAAATTGTTCCTTTGGGGGGGTATTACAATTTTTGGATATTTTGAGGCGAAATTGTTCCTTTGGGGGGTATTGCAATTTTTTGCCATTTTGAGGTGAAATTGTTGCTTTGGGGGGGTATTGCATCTTTTGGCCATTTTGAAGCGAAATTGTTCCTTTGGGGGGGTATTGCAACTTTTCGGCATTTTGAGGCGAAATTGTTCCTTTGGTGGGGGTATTGCAATTTTTTGCCATTTTGAGGTAAAATTGTTCCTTTGGGGGGGTATTGCAACTTTTGGCCATTTTGAAGCGAAATTGTTCCTTTCGGGGGGTATTGCAACTTTTCGGCATTTTGAGGTGAAATTGTTCCTTTGGGGGGTATTGCAATTTTTTGCCATTTTAAGGCGAAATTGTTGCTTTGGGGGGGTATTGCGTCTTTTGGCCATT
Source organism: Anomaloglossus baeobatrachus (assembly GCF_048569485.1). Taxonomy (NCBI): domain Eukaryota; kingdom Metazoa; phylum Chordata; class Amphibia; order Anura; family Aromobatidae; genus Anomaloglossus; species Anomaloglossus baeobatrachus. The sequence continues at coordinate 344,522,664 of NC_134357.1, read as the reverse complement.
TTGAAGCGAAATTGTTCTTTTGGGGGGGTATTGCAACTTTTGGCCATTTTGAAGCGAAATTGTTCCTTTGGGGGGGTATTGCAACTTTTGGCCATTTTGAAGCAAAATTGTTCCTTTGGGGGGGTATTGCAACTTTTCGGCATTTTGAGGCGAAATTGTTCCTTTGGGGGGGTATTGCAATTTTTTGCCATTTTGAGGTGAAATTGTTCCTTTGGGGGGGTATTGCAACTTTTGGCCATTTTGAAGCGAAATTGTTCCTTTCGGAGGGTATTGCAACTTTTCGGCATTTTGAGGCGAAATTGTTCCTTTGGGGGGGTATTGCAATTTTTTTTCTATTTTGAGGCGAAATTGTTCCTTTGGGGGGGTATTACAATTTTTGGATATTTTGAGGCGAAATTGTTCCTTTGGGGGGTATTGCAATTTTTTGCCATTTTGAGGTGAAATTGTTGCTTTGGGGGGGTATTGCATCTTTTGGCCATTTTGAAGCGAAATTGTTCCTTTGGGGGGGTATTGCAACTTTTCGGCATTTTGAGGCGAAATTGTTCCTTTGGGGGGGTATTGCAATTTTTTGCCATTTTGAGGTAAAATTGTTCCTTTGGGGGGGTATTGCAATTTTTTGCCATTTTGAGGTGAAATTGTTGCTTTGGGGGGGTATTGCATCTTTTGGCCATTTTGAAGCGAAATTGTTCCTTTGGGGGGGTATTGCAACTTTTGGCCATTTTGAAGCGAAATTGTTCCTTTCGGGGGGTATTTCAACTTTTCGGCATTTTGAGGCGAAATTGTTCCTTTGGGGGGTATTGCAACTTTTGGCCATTTTGAAGCGAAATTGTTCCTTTCGGGGGGTATTGCAACTTTTCGACATTTTGAGGCGAAATTGTTCTTTTGGGGGGGTATTGAAACTTTTGGCCATTTTGAAGCGAAATTGTTCCTTTGGGGGGGTATTGCAACTTTTGGCCATTTTGAAGCAAAATTGTTCCTTTGGGGGGGTATTGCAACTTTTCGGCATTTTGAGGCGAAATTGTTCTTTTGGGGGGGTATTGCAATTTTTTGCCATTTTGAGGTGAAATTGTTCCTTTGGGGGGTATTGCAACTTTTGGCCATTTTGAAGCGAAATTGTTCCTTTCGGGGGGTATTGCAACTTTTCGGCATTTTGAGGTGAAATTGTTCTTTTGGGGGGGTATTGCAACTTTTGGCCATTTTGAAGCGAAATTGTTCCTTTGGGGGGGTATTGCAACTTTTCAGCATTTTGAGGCGAAATTGTTCCTTTGGGGGGGTATTGCAATTTTTTGCCATTTTGAGGTGAAATTGTTCCTTTGGGGGGGTATTGCAACTTTTGGCCATTTTGAAGCGAAATTGTTCCTTTCGGGGGGTATTGCAACTTTTCGGCATTTTGAGGCGAAATTGTTCCTTTGGGGGGTATTGCAATTTTTTTTCTACTTTGAGGCGAAATTGTTCCTTTGGGGGGGTATTACAATTTTTGGATATTTTGAGGCGAAATTGTTCCTTTGGGGGGTATTGCAATTTTTTGCCATTTTGAGGTGAAATTGTTGCTTTGGGGGGGTATTGCATCTTTTGGCCATTTTGAAGCGAAATTGTTCCTTTGGGGGGGTATTGCAACTTTTCGGCATTTTGAGGCGAAATTGTTCCTTTGGTGGGGGTATTGCAATTTTTTGCCATTTTGAGGTAAAATTGTTCCTTTGGGGGGGTATTGCAACTTTTGGCCATTTTGAAGCGAAATTGTTCCTTTCGGGGGGTATTGCAACTTTTCGGCATTTTGAGGTGAAATTGTTCCTTTGGGGGGTATTGCAATTTTTTGCCATTTTAAGGCGAAATTGTTGCTTTGGGGGGGTATTGCGTCTTTTGGCCATTTTGAAGCGAAATTGTTCTTTTGGGGGGGTATTGCAACTTTTGGCCATTTTGAAGCGAAATTGTTCCTTTGGGGGGTATTGCAACTTTTGGCCATTTTGAAGCAAAATTGTTCCTTTGGGGGGGTATTGCAACTTTTCGGCATTTTGAGGCGAAATTGTTCCTTTGGGGGGGTATTGCAATTTTTTGCCATTTTGAGGTGAAATTGTTCCTTTGGGGGGGTATTGCAACTTTTGGCCATTTTGAAGCGAAATTGTTCCTTTCGGAGGGTATTGCAACTTTTCGGCATTTTGAGGCGAAATTGTTCCTTTGGGGGGGTATTGCAATTTTTTTTCTATTTTGAGGCGAAATTGTTCCTTTGGGGGGGTATTACAATTTTTGGATATTTTGAGGCGAAATTGTTCCTTTGGGGGGTATTGCAATTTTTTGCCATTTTGAGGTGAAATTGTTGCTTTGGGGGGGTATTGCATCTTTTGGCCATTTTGAAGCGAAATTGTTCCTTTGGGGGGGTATTGCAACTTTTCGGCATTTTGAGGCGAAATTGTTCCTTTGGGGGGGTATTGCAATTTTTTGCCATTTTGAGGTAAAATTGTTCCTTTGGGGGGGTATTGCAACTTTTGGCCATTTTGAAGCGAAATTGTTCCTTTGGGGGGGTATTGCAACTTTTGGCCATTTTGAAGCAAAATTGTTCCTTTGGGGGGGTATTGCAACTTTTCGGCATTTTGAGGCGAAATTGTTCTTTTGGGGGGGTATTGCAATTTTTTGCCATTTTGAGGTGAAATTGTTCCTTTGGGGGGTATTGCAACTTTTGGCCATTTTGAAGCGAAATTGTTCCTTTCGGGGGGTATTGCAACTTTTCGGCATTTTGAGGTGAAATTGTTCTTTTGGGGGGGTATTGCAACTTTTGGCCATTTTGAAGCGAAATTGTTCCTTTGGGGGGGTATTGCAACTTTTGGCCATTTTGAAGCAAAATTGTTCCTTTGGGGGGGTATTGCAACTTTTCAGCATTTTGAGGCGAAATTGTTCTTTTGGGGGGGTATTGCAATTTTTTGCCATTTTGAGGTGAAATTGTTCCTTTGGGGGGTATTGCAACTTTTGGCCATTTTGAAGCGAAATTGTTCCTTTCGGGGGGTATTGCAACTTTTCGGCATTTTGAGGTGAAATTGTTCTTTTGGGGGGGTATTGCAATTTTTTGCCATTTTGAGGTGAAATTGTTCCTTTGGGGGGGTATTGCAACTTTTGGCCATTTTGAAGCGAAATTGTTCCTTTCGGGGGGTATTGCAACTTTTCGGCATTTTGAGGCGAAATTGTTCCTTTGGGGGGTATTGCAATTTTTTTTCTACTTTGAGGCGAAATTGTTCCTTTGGGGGGGTATTACAATTTTTGGATATTTTGAGGCGAAATTGTTCCTTTGGGGGGTATTGCAATTTTTTGCCATTTTGAGGTGAAATTGTTGCTTTGGGGGGGTATTGCATCTTTTGGCCATTTTGAAGCGAAATTGTTCCTTTGGGGGGGTATTGCAACTTTTCGGCATTTTGAGGCGAAATTGTTCCTTTGGTGGGGGTATTGCAATTTTTTGCCATTTTGAGGTAAAATTGTTCCTTTGGGGGGGTATTGCAACTTTTGGCCATTTTGAAGCGAAATTGTTCCTTTCGGGGGGTATTGCAACTTTTCGGCATTTTGAGGTGAAATTGTTCCTTTGGGGGTATTGCAATTTTTTGCCATTTTAAGGCGAAATTGTTGCTTTGGGGGGGTATTGCGTCTTTTGGCCATTTTGAAGCGAAATTGTTCTTTTGGGGGGGTATTGCAACTTTTGGCCATTTTGAAGCGAAATTGTTCCTTTGGGGGGGTATTGCAACTTTTGGCCATTTTGAAGCAAAATTGTTCCTTTGGGGGGGTATTGCAACTTTTCGGCATTTTGAGGCGAAATTGTTCCTTTGGGGGGGTATTGCAATTTTTTGCCATTTTGAGGTGAAATTGTTCCTTTGGGGGGGTATTGCAACTTTTGGCCATTTTGAAGCGAAATTGTTCCTTTCGGAGGGTATTGCAACTTTTCGGCATTTTGAGGCGAAATTGTTCCTTTGGGGGGGTATTGCAATTTTTTTTCTATTTTGAGGCGAAATTGTTCCTTTGGGGGGGTATTACAATTTTTGGATATTTTGAGGCGAAATTGTTCCTTTGGGGGGTATTGCAATTTTTTGCCATTTTGAGGTGAAATTGTTGCTTTGGGGGGGTATTGCATCTTTTGGCCATTTTGAAGCGAAATTGTTCCTTTGGGGGGGTATTGCAACTTTTCGGCATTTTGAGGCGAAATTGTTCCTTTGGGGGGGTATTGCAATTTTTTGCCATTTTGAGGTAAAATTGTTCCTTTGGGGGGGTATTGCAATTTTTTGCCATTTTGAGGTGAAATTGTTGCTTTGGGGGGGTATTGCATCTTTTGGCCATTTTGAAGCGAAATTGTTCCTTTGGGGGGGTATTGCAACTTTTGGCCATTTTGAAGCGAAATTGTTCCTTTCGGGGGGTATTTCAACTTTTCGGCATTTTGAGGCGAAATTGTTCCTTTGGGGGGTATTGCAACTTTTGGCCATTTTGAAGCGAAATTGTTCCTTTCGGGGGGTATTGCAACTTTTCGACATTTTGAGGCGAAATTGTTCTTTTGGGGGGGTATTGAAACTTTTGGCCATTTTGAAGCGAAATTGTTCCTTTGGGGGGGTATTGCAACTTTTGGCCATTTTGAAGCAAAATTGTTCCTTTGGGGGGGTATTGCAACTTTTCGGCATTTTGAGGCGAAATTGTTCTTTTGGGGGGGTATTGCAATTTTTTGCCATTTTGAGGTGAAATTGTTCCTTTGGGGGGTATTGCAACTTTTGGCCATTTTGAAGCGAAATTGTTCCTTTCGGGGGGTATTGCAACTTTTCGGCATTTTGAGGTGAAATTGTTCTTTTGGGGGGGTATTGCAACTTTTGGCCATTTTGAAGCGAAATTGTTCCTTTGGGGGGGTATTGCAACTTTTGGCCATTTTGAAGCAAAATTGTTCCTTTGGGGGGGTATTGCAACTTTTCAGCATTTTGAGGCGAAATTGTTCCTTTGGGGGGGTATTGCAATTTTTTGCCATTTTGAGGTGAAATTGTTCCTTTGGGGGGGTATTGCAACTTTTGGCCATTTTGAAGCGAAATTGTTCCTTTCGGGGGGTATTGCAACTTTTCGGCATTTTGAGGCGAAATTGTTCCTTTGGGGGGTATTGCAATTTTTTTTCTACTTTGAGGCGAAATTGTTCCTTTGGGGGGGTATTACAATTTTTGGATATTTTGAGGCGAAATTGTTCCTTTGGGGGGTATTGCAATTTTTTGCCATTTTGAGGTGAAATTGTTGCTTTGGGGGGGTATTGCATCTTTTGGCCATTTTGAAGCGAAATTGTTCCTTTGGGGGGTATTGCAACTTTTCGGCATTTTGAGGCGAAATTGTTCCTTTGGTGGGGGTATTGCAATTTTTTGCCATTTTGAGGTAAAATTGTTCCTTTGGGGGGGTATTGCAACTTTTGGCCATTTTGAAGCGAAATTGTTCCTTTCGGGGGGTATTGCAACTTTTCGGCATTTTGAGGTGAAATTGTTCCTTTGGGGGGTATTGCAATTTTTTGCCATTTTAAGGCGAAATTGTTGCTTTGGGGGGGTATTGCGTCTTTTGGCCATTTTGAAGCGAAATTGTTCTTTTGGGGGGGTATTGCAACTTTTGGCCATTTTGAAGCGAAATTGTTCCTTTGGGGGGGTATTGCAACTTTTGGCCATTTTGAAGCAAAATTGTTCCTTTGGGGGGGTATTGCAACTTTTCGGCATTTTGAGGCGAAATTGTTCCTTTGGGGGGGTATTGCAATTTTTTGCCATTTTGAGGTGAAATTGTTCCTTTGGGGGGGTATTGCAACTTTTGGCCATTTTGAAGCGAAATTGTTCCTTTCGGAGGGTATTGCAACTTTTCGGCATTTTGAGGCGAAATTGTTCCTTTGGGGGGGTATTGCAATTTTTTTTCTATTTTGAGGCGAAATTGTTCCTTTGGGGGGGTATTACAATTTTTGGATATTTTGAGGCGAAATTGTTCCTTTGGGGGGTATTGCAATTTTTTGCCATTTTGAGGTGAAATTGTTGCTTTGGGGGGGTATTGCATCTTTTGGCCATTTTGAAGCGAAATTGTTCCTTTGGGGGGGTATTGCAACTTTTCGGCATTTTGAGGCGAAATTGTTCCTTTGGGGGGTATTGCAATTTTTTGCCATTTTGAGGTAAAATTGTTCCTTTGGGGGGGTATTGCAACTTTTGGCCATTTTGAAGCGAAATTGTTCCTTTCGGGGGGTATTGCAACTTTTCGGCATTTTGAGGCGAAATTGTTCCTTTGGGGGGTATTGCAATTTTTTTTCCATTTAAGGCGAAATTGTTCCTTTGGGGGGGTAGTGCAACTTTTGGCCATATTGAAGCGAAATTGTTCCTTTGGGGGGTATTAGAATTTTTGGATATTTTGAGGCGAAATTGTTCCTTTGGGGGGTATTGCAATTTTTTGCCATTTTGAGGTGAAATTGTTGCTTTGGGGGGGTATTGCATCTTTTGGCCATTTTGAAGCGAAATTGTTCCTTTGGGGGGGTATTGCAACTTTTCGGCATTTTGAGGTGAAATTGTTCCTTTGGGAGGTATTGCAACTTTTTGCCATTTTGAGGCGAAATTGTTGCTTTGGGGGGGTATTGCGTCTTTTGGCCATTTTGAAGCGAAATTGTTCCTTTGGGGGGGTATTGCAACTTTTGGCCATTTTGAAGCGAAATTGTTCCTTTGGGGGGGGATTTGCAACTTTTGGCCATTTTGAAGCCAAATTGTTCCTTTCGGGGGGTATTGCAACTTTTTGGCATTTTGAGGCGAAATTGTTCCTTTGGGGGGGTATTGCAACTTTTCGGCATTTTGAGGCGAAATTGTTCCTTTGAGGGGGGTATTGCAATTTTTTGCCATTTTGAGGCGAAATTGTTCCTTTGGGGGGGTATTGCAACTTTTGGCCATTTTAAAGCGAAATTGTTCCTTTGGGGTGGCATTGCAATTTTTTGCCATTTTGAGGCGAAATTGTTCCTTTGGGGGGGTATTGCAACTTTTCGGCATTTTGAGGCGAAATTGTTCCTTTGGGGGGGTATTGCAACTTTTGGCCATTTTGAAGCGAAATTGTTCCTTTCGGGGGGTATTGCAACTTTTCGGCATTTTGAGGCGAAATTGTTCCTTTGGGGGGGTATTGCAACTTTTGGCCATTTTGAAGCGAAATTGTTCCTTTCGGGGGGTATTGCAACTTTTCGGCATTTTGAGGCGAAATTGTTCCTTTGGGGGGTATTGCATTTTTTTTCCATTTTGAGACGAAATTGTTGCTTTGGAAGGGTATTGCATCTTTTGGCCATTTTGAAGCGAAATTGTTCCTTTATGGGGTATTGCAACTTTTGGCCATTTTGAAGCGAAATTGTTCCTTTGGGGGGGTATTGCAACTTTTGGCCATTTTAAAGCGAAATTGTTCCTTTGGGGTGGCATTGCAATTTTTTGCCATTTTGAGGCGAAATTGTTCCTTTGGGGGGGTATTGCAACTTTTCGGCATTTTGAGGCGAAATTGTTCCTTTGGGGGGGTATTGCAACTTTTGGCCATTTTGAAGCGAAATTGTTCCTTTCGGGGGGTATTGCAACTTTTCGGCATTTTGAGGCGAAATTGTTCCTTTGGGGGGGTATTGCAACTTTTGGCCATTTTGAAGCGAAATTGTTCCTTTCGGGGGGTATTGCAACTTTTCGGCATTTTGAGGCGAAATTGTTCCTTTGGGGGGTATTGCATTTTTTTTCCATTTTGAGACGAAATTGTTGCTTTGGAAGGGTATTGCATCTTTTGGCCATTTTGAAGCGAAATTGTTCCTTTATGGGGTATTGCAACTTTTGGCCATTTTGAAGCGAAATTGTTCCTTTGGGGGGGTATTGCAACTTTTTGGCATTTTGAGGCGAAATTTTTCCTTTGGGAGGGTATTGCAATTTTTTGCCATTTTGAGGTGAAATTGTTCCTTTGGGGGGGTATTGCAAATTTTAACCATTTTGAAGCGAAATTGTTACTTTGGGGGGGTATTGCAATTTTTTGCCATTTTGAGGCGAAATTGTTCCTTTGGGGGGGTATTGCAATTTTTTGCCATTTTGAAGCGAAATTGTTTCTTTTGGGGGGTATTGCAACTTTTCGGCATTTTGAGGCGAAATTGTTCCTTTGGGGGGGTATTGCAATTTTTTGCCATTTTGAGGTGAAATTGTTCCTTTGGGGAGGTATTGCAACTTTTGGCCATTTTGAAGCGAAATTGTTCCTTTCGGGGGGTATTGCAACTTTTCGGCATTTTGAGGCGAAATTGTTCCTTTGGGGGGGTATTGCAATTTTTTTTTCATTTTGAGGCGAAATTTTTCCTTTGGGGGGGTATTGCAACTTTTGGCCATTTTGAAGCGAAATTGTTCTTTTGGGGGGGTATTGCAACTTTTCGGCATTTTGAGGCGAAATTGTTCCTTTGGGGGGGTATTGCAGTTTTTTGCCATTTTGAGGTGAAATTGTTCCTTTGGGGGGGTATTGCAACTTTTGGCCATTTTGAAGCGAAATTGTTCCTTTCGGGGGGTATTGCAACTTTTCGGCATTTTGAGGCGAAATTGTTCCTTTGGGGGGGTATTGCAATTTTTTTTTCATTTTGAGGCGAAATTTTTCCTTTGGGGGGGTATTGCAACTTTTGGCCATTTTGAAGCGAAATTGTTCCTTTGGGGGGGTATTGCAACTTTTCGGCATTTTGAGGCGAAATTGTTCCTTTGGGGGGGTATTGCAATTTTTTGCCATTTTGAGGCAAAATTGTTTCTTTGGGGGGGTATTGCAATTTTTGGCCATTTTGAAGCGAAATTGTTCCTTTCGGGGGGTATTGCAACTTTTCGGCATTTTGAGGCGAAATTGTTCCTTTGGGGGGTATTGCAATTTTTTTTTCGTTTTGAGGCGAAATTCTTCCTTTAGGGGGGTATTGCAACTTTTGGCAATTTTGAAGCGAAATTGTTCCTTTGGGGGGGTATTGCAACTTTTCGGCATTTTGAGGCGAAATTGTTCCTTTGGGGGGGTATTGCAATTTTTTGCCATTTTGAGGCGAAATTGTTCCTTTGGGGGGGTATTGCAACTTTTGGCCATTTTGAAGTGAAATTGTTCCTTTGGGGGGGGGGTATTGCAACTTTTCGGCATTTTGAGACGAAATTGTTCCTTTTGGGGGGTATTGCAATTTTTGCCATTTTGAGGCCAAATTTTTCCTTTAGGGGGTATTGTAACTTTTGGCCATTTTGAAGCGAAATTGTTCCTTTCGGGGGGTATTGCAACTTTTCGGCATTTTGAGGCGAAATTGTTCCTTTGGGGGGTATTGCATTTTTTTTCCATTTTGAGACGAAATTGTTGCTTTGGGAGGGTATTGCATCTTTTGGCCATTTTGAAGCGAAATTGTTCCTTTATGGGGTATTGCAACTTTTGGCCATTTTGAAGCGAAATTGTTCCTTTGGGGGGGTATTGCAACTTTTCGGCATTTTGAGGCGAAATTTTTCCTTTGGGAGGGTATTGCAATTTTTTGCCATTTTGAGGTGAAATTGTTCCTTTGGGGGGGTATTGCAAATTTTAACCATTTTGAAGCGAAATTGTTACTTTGGGGGGTATTGCAATTTTTTGCCATTTTGAGGCGAAATTGTTCCTTTGGGGGGGTATTGCAACTTTTGGCCATTTTGAAGCGAAATTGTTCTTTTGGGGGGGTATTGCAACTTTTCGGCATTTTGAGGCGAAATTGTTCCTTTGGGGGGGTATTGCAGTTTTTTGCCATTTTGAGGTGAAATTGTTCCTTTGGGGGGGTATTGAAACTTTTGGCCATTTTGAAGCGAAATTGTTCCTTTCGGGGGGTATTGCAACTTTTCGGCATTTTGAGGCGAAATTGTTCCTTTGGGGGGTATTGCAATTTTTTTTCATTTTGAGGCGAAATTTTTCCTTTGGGGGGGTATTGCAACTTTTGGCCATTTTGAAGCGAAATTGTTCCTTTCGGGGGGTATTGCAACTTTTCGGCATTTTGAGGCGAAATTGTTCCTTTGGGGGGGTATTGCAATTTTTTGCCATTTTGAGGCAAAATTGTTCCTTTGGGGGGGTATTGCAATTTTTGGCCATTTTGAAGCGAAATTGTTCCTTTCGGGGGGTATTGCAACTTTTCGGCATTTTGAGGCGAAATTGTTCCTTTGGGAGGGTATTGCAATTTTTTGCCATTTTGAGGCCAAATTTTTCCTTTGGGGGGTATTGCAACTTTTGGCCATTTTGAAGCGAAATTGTTCCTTTGGGGGGGTATTGCAATTTTTTGCCATTTTGAGGCAAAATTGTTCCTTTGGGGGGGTATTGCAACTTTTGGCCATTTTGAAGCGAAATTGTTCCTTTGGGGGGTATTGCAACTTTTCGGCATTTTGAGGCGAAATTGTTCCTTTGGGGGGGTATTGCAATTTTTTGCCATTTTGAGGCGAAATTTTTCCTTTGGGGGGGTATTGCAACTTTTGGCCATTTTGAAGCGAAATTGTTCCTTTCGGGGGGGTATTGCAACTTTTCGGCATTTTGAGGCGAAATTGTTCCTTTGGGGGGGTATTGCAACTTTTTGCCATTTTGAGGCGAAATTGTTCCTTTGGGGGGTATAGCAACTTTTGGCCATTTTGAAGCGAAATTGTTCCTTTGGGGGGGTATTGCAACTTTTGGCCATTTTGAAGCGAATTTGTTCCTTTGGGGGGGTATTGCAGCTTTTCAGCATTTTGAGGCGAAATTGTTCCTTTGGGGGGGTATTGCAATTTTTTACCATTTTGAGGTGAAAATGTTCCTTTGGGGGGGTATTGCAACTTTTGGCCATTTTGAAGCGAAATTCTAACTTTCGGGGGGTATTGCAACTTTTGGCCATATTGAAGCGAAATTGTTCCTTTCGGGTGCTATTGCAACTTTTCGGCATTTTGAGGCGAAATTGTTCCTTTGGGGGGGTATTGCAATTTTTTTTTCATTTTGAGGCGAAATTTTTCCTTTGGGGGGGTATTGCAACTTTTGGCCATTTTGAAGCGAAATTGTTCCTTTGGGGGGGTATTGCAATTTTTTGCCATTTTGAGGCGAAATTGTTCCTTTGGGGGGGTATTTCAATTTTTTGCCATTTTGAGGCGAAATTGTTCCTTTGGGGGGGTATTGCAACTTTTGGCCATTTTGAAGCGAAATTGTTCATTTCGGGGGGTATTGCAACTTTTCGGCATTTTGATGCGAAATTGTTCCTTTGGGGGGTATTGCAACTTTTGGCCATTTTGAAGCGAAATTGTTCCTTTGGGGGGTATTGCAACTTTTCGGCATTTTGAGGCGAAATTGATCCTTTGGGGGGGTATTGCAATTTTTTGCCATTTTGAGGTGAAATTGTTCCTTTGAGGGGGTATTGCAACTTTTCGGCATTTTGGGGCGAAATTGTTCCTTTCGGGGGGTATTGCTACTTTTCGGCATTTTGAGGCGAAATTGTTCCTTTGGGGGGGTATTGCATTTTTTTTCCATTTTGAGACGAAATTGTTGCTTTGGGAGGGTATTGCATCTTTTGGCCATTTTGAAGCGAAATTGTTCCTTTATGGGGTATTGCAACTTTTGGCCATTTTGAAGCGAAATTGTTCCTTTGGGGGGTATTGCAAATTTTCGGCATTTTGAGGCGAAATTTTTCCTTTGGGAGGGTATTGCAATTTTTTGCCATTTTGAGGTGAAATTGTTCCTTTGGGGGGGTATTGCAAATTTTAACCATTTTGAAGCGAAATTGTTACTTTGGGGGGGTATTGCAATTTTTTGCCATTTTGAGGCGAAATTGTTCCTTTGGGGGGGTATTGCAACTTTTGGCCATTTTGAAGCGAAATTGTTCCTTTGGGGGGGTATTGCAACTTTTCGGCATTTTTAGGCGAAATTGTTCCTTTGGGGGGGTATTGCAATTTTTTGCCATTTTGAGGTGAAATTGTTCCTTTGGGGGGTATTGCAACTTTTGGCCATTTTGAAGCGAAATTGTTTCTTTTGGGGGGTATTGCAACTTTTCGGCATTTTGAGGCGAAATTGTTCTTTTGGGGGGTATTGCAATTTTTTTTCATTTTGAGGCGAAATTTTTCCTTTGGGGGGGTATTGCAACTTTTGGCCATTTTGAAGCGAAATTGTTCCTTTGGGGGGGTATTGCAACTTTTCGGCATTTTGAGGCGAAATTGTTCCTTTGGGGGGGTATTGCAATTTTTTGCCATTTTGAGGCGAAATTGTTCCTTTGGAGGGGTATTGCAACTTTTCGGCATTTTGAGGCGAAATTGTTCCTTTGGGGGGGTATTGCAACTTTTCGGCATTTTGAGGCCAAATTTTTCCTTTGGGAGGCTATTGCAATTTTTTGCCATTTTGAGGCCAAATTTTTTCTTTGGGGGGGTATTGCAACTTTTGGCCATTTTGAAGCGAAATTGTTCCTTTGGGGGGGTATTGCAATTTTTTGCCATTTTGAGGCGAAATTGTTCCTTTGGGGGGGTATTGCAACTTTTGGCCATTTTGAAGCGAAATTGTTCCTTTGGGGGGTATTGCAACTTTTCGGCATTTTGAGGCGAAATTGTTCCTTTGGGGGGGTATTGCAATTTTTTGCCATTTTGAGGCGAAATTTTTCCTTTGGGGGGTATTGCAACTTTTGGCCATTTTGAAGCGAAATTGTTCCTTTCGGGGGGGTATTGCAACTTTTCGGCATTTTGAGGCAAAATTGTTCCTTTGGGGGGGGTATTGCAATTTTTTTTTCATTTTGAGGCGAAATTTTTCCTTTGGGGGGTATTGAAACTTTTGGCCATTTTGAAGCGAAATTGTTCCTTTGGGGGGGTATTGCAACTTTTCGGCATTTTGAGGCGAAATTGTTCTTTTGGGGGGGGTATTGCAATTTTTTGCCATTTTGAGGCGAAATTGTTCCTTTCGGGGGGTATTGCAACTTTTCGGCATTTTGAGGCGAAATTGTTCCTTTGGGGGGGTATTGCAATTTTTTTTCCATTTTGAGGCGAAATTGTTCCTTTGGGGGGGTATTACAATTTTTGGATATTTTGAGGCGAAATTGTTCCTTTGGGGGGGTATTGCAATTTTTTGCCATTTTGAGGTGAAATTGTTGCTTTGGGGAGGTATTGCATCTTTTGGCCATTTTGAAGCGAAATTGTTCCTTTCGGGGGGTATTGCAACTTTTCGGCATTTTGAGGCGAAATTGTTCCTTTGGGGGGGTATTGCAATTTTTTGCCATTTTGAGGTGAAATTGTTCCTTTGGGGGGGTATTGCAACTTTTGGCCATTTTGAAGCGAAATTGTTCCTTTCGGGGGGTATTGCAAATTTTCGGCATTTTAAGGCGAAATTGTTCCTTTGGGGGGGTATTGCAATTTTTTTTCTATTTTGAGGCGAAATTGTTCCTTTGGGGGGGGGTATTACAATTTTTGGATATTTTGAGGCGAAATTGTTCCTTTGGGGGGGTATTACAATTTTTGGATATTTTGAGGTGAAATTGTTGCTTTGGGGGGGTATTGCATCTTTTGGCCATTTTGAAGCGAAATTGTTCCTTTCGGGGGATATTGCAACTTTTCGGCATTTTGAGGTGAAATTGTTCCTTTGGGGGGGTATTGCAACTTTTGGCCATTTTGAAGCGAAATTGTTCCTTTCGGGGGGTATTGCAACTTTTCGGCATTTTGAGGCGAAATTGTTCTTTTGGGGGGTATTGCAACTTTTGGCCATTTTGAAGCGAAATTGTTCCTTTGGGGGGGTATTGCAATTTTGGCCATTTTGAAGCGAAATTGTTCCTTTGGGGGGGTATTGCAACTTTTCGGCATTTTGAGGCGAAATTGTTCCTTTGGGGGGTGTGAACGTTGCTTACGGCAACCTGGGGGTTTTACTCGCTTGCAGCGATGCAGGGTAGCTTAAGCATACACAGGCAACACAGTCTCTCTCAAAAATGCAGCAGTTTATTAGTACAACATAAACTGCCCTTCCAAAACACAATGAAGCCTCTCCTGGCTTAAAGGAAAAGTTAAACAAAACACCTTCACATACCGTGGGCTTCAAGTCCATTTAATGTCCATAGTAAAGGTATGGCTGTCTCCCCATGAGACACGGATTTCTGGTCAGTCTATGTAGCGGACCGCCCGCTCAGGTTTGGACACTACAAGTGTCAGAGTGGAGCTCCCTCAGCCTCCACACACTCAGTTCCAGAAGGTTGAAGGCAACCCACGCTTCCTTGGGCAGGTTCCTTCCAGAGGCTCCAACCTCTCTGAGAATAGCAGCCTCTTTTCCTGCCTGAGGCTGCTCATCATGCAGGGCTGCTCCACACACACTGACAGTCTCCTAAATCAGCCTGGACACACCCACAGGTGGAGGTTTGTGTTTTCAGACCTGCACAGCATACTGGCCTTGTTAAAGGGAACCTGACCCTTATATGCAGAACCAAGCCTTTGTGGAACTACAAGTCCCATAGCAACTTCTTCACTTTAATATCGCAGGGACCTTCTCCATTGCGACACATAGCGACCATTTACCACATTGGTGGTCGCTACCTCACAGGGGGTATTGCATCTTTTGGCCATTTTGAACCGAAATTGTTCCTTTGGGGGGGTATTGCCACTTTTGGCCATTTTGAAGCGAAATTGTTCCTTTTGGGGGGTATTGCAACTTTTTGGCATTTTGAGGCGAAATTGTTCCTTTGGGGGGGTATTGCAACTTTTAACCATTTTGAAGCGAAATTGTTCTTTTGGGGGGTATTGCAATTTTTTGCCATTTTGAGGCGAAATTGTTCCTTTGGGGGGGTATTGCAACTTTTGGCCATTTTGAAGCGAAATTGTTCCTTTGGGGGTGTATTGCAACTTTTGGCCATTTTGAAGCGAAATTGTTCCTTTGGGGGGGTATTGCAACTTTTCAGCATTTTGAGGCGAAATTGTTCCTTTTGGGGGGGTATTGCAATTTTTTGCCATTTTGAGGTGAAATTGTTCCTTTGGGGGGGTATTGCAACTTTTGGCCATTTTGAAGCGAAATTTTTCCTTTGGGGGGGGTATTGCAACTTTTGGCCATTTTGAAGCGAAATTGTTCCTTTGGGGGGGTATTGCAACTTTTGGCCATTTTGAAGCGAAATTGTTTCTTTCGGGGGTTATTGCAACTTTTCGGCATTTTGATGCGAAATTGTTCCTTTGGGGGGGTATTGCAACTTTTCGGCATTTTGAGGCGAAATTGTTCCTTTGGGGGGGTATTGCAATTTTTTGCCATTTTGAGGCGAAATTGTTCCTTTGGGGGGGTATTGCAACTTTTGGCCATTTTGAAGCGAAATTGTCCTTTGGGGGGTATTGCAACTTTTCGGCATTTTGAGGCGAAATTGTTCCTTTGGGGGGGTATTGCAATTTTTTGCCATTTTGAGGTGAAATTGTTCCTTTGGGGGGGTATTGCAACTTTTGGCCATTTTGAAGCGAAATTGTTCCTTTCGGGGGTATTGCAACTTTTCGGCATTTTGAGGCAAAATTGTTCCTTTGGGGGGGGTATTGCAATTTTTTTTTCATTTTGAGGCGAAATTTTTCCTTTGGGGGGTATTGAAACTTTTGGCCATTTTGAAGCGAAATTGTTCCTTTGGGGGGGTATTGCAACTTTTCGGCATTTTGAGGCGAAATTGTTCTTTTGGGGGGGGTATTGCAATTTTTTGCCATTTTGAGGCGAAATTGTTCCTTTCGGGGGGTATTGCAACTTTTCGGCATTTTGAGGCGAAATTGTTCCTTTGGGGGGGTATTGCAATTTTTTTTCCATTTTGAGGCGAAATTGTTCCTTTGGGGGGGTATTACAATTTTTGGATATTTTGAGGCGAAATTGTTCCTTTGGGGGGGTATTGCAATTTTTTGCCATTTTGAGGTGAAATTGTTGCTTTGGGGAGGTATTGCATCTTTTGGCCATTTTGAAGCGAAATTGTTCCTTTCGGGGGGTATTGCAACTTTTCGGCATTTTGAGGCGAAATTGTTCCTTTGGGGGGGTATTGCAATTTTTTGCCATTTTGAGGTGAAATTGTTCCTTTGGGGGGGTATTGCAACTTTTGGCCATTTTGAAGCGAAATTGTTCCTTTCGGGGGGTATTGCAAATTTTCGGCATTTTAAGGCGAAATTGTTCCTTTGGGGGGGTATTGCAATTTTTTTTCTATTTTGAGGCGAAATTGTTCCTTTGGGGGGGGGTATTACAGTTTTTGGATATTTTGAGGCGAAATTGTTCCTTTGGGGGGGTATTACAATTTTTGGATATTTTGAGGTGAAATTGTTGCTTTGGGGGGGTATTGCATCTTTTGGCCATTTTGAAGCGAAATTGTTCCTTTCGGGGGGTATTGCAACTTTTCGGCATTTTGAGGTGAAATTGTTCCTTTGGGGGGGTATTGCAACTTTTGGCCATTTTGAAGCGAAATTGTTCCTTTCGGGGGGTATTGCAACTTTTCGGCATTTTGAGGCGAAATTCGAAATTGTTCTTTTGGGGGGTATTGCAACTTTTGGCCATTTTGAAGCGAAATTGTTCCTTTGGGGGGGTATTGCAACTTTTGGCCATTTTGAAGCGAAATTGTTCCTTTGGGGGGGGTATTGCAACTTTTCGGCATTTTGAGGCGAAATTGTTCCTTTGGGGGGTGTGAACGTTGCTTACCGCAACCTGGGGGTTTTACTCGCTTGCAGCGATGCAGGGTAGCTTAAGCATACACAGGCAACACAGTCTCTCTCAAAAATGCAGCAGTTTATTAGTACAACATAAACTGCCCTTCCAAAACACAATGAAGCCTCTCCTGGCTTAAAGGAAAAGTTAAACAAAACACCTTCACATACCGTGGGCTTCAAGTCCATTTAATGTCCATAGTAAAGGTATGGCTGTCTCCCCATGAGACACGGATTTCTGGTCAGTCTATGTAGCGGACCGCCCGCTCAGGTTTGGACACTACAAGTGTCAGAGTGGAGCTCCCTCAGCCTCCACACACTCAGTTCCAGAAGGTTGAAGGCAACCCACGCTTCCTTGGGCAGGTTCCTTCCAGAGGCTCCAACCTCTCTGAGAATAGCAGCCTCTTTTCCTGCCTGAGGCTGCTCATCATGCAGGGCTGCTCCACACACACTGACAGTCTCCTAAATCAGCCTGGACACACCCACAGGTGGAGGTTTGTGTTTTCAGACCTGCACAGCATACTGGCCTTGTTAAAGGGAACCTGACCCTTATATGCAGAACCAAGCCTTTGTGGAACTACAAGTCCCATAGCAACTTCTTCACTTTAATATCGCAGGGACCTTCTCCATTGCGACACATAGCGACCATTTACCACATTGGTGGTCGCTAACTCACAGGGGGTATTGCAATTTTTTGACATTTTGAGGTGAAATTGTTCCTTTGGGGGGGTATTGCAACTTTTGGCCATTTTGAAGCGAAATTGTTCCTTTCGGGGGGTATTGCAACTTTTCGGCATTTTGAGGCGAAATTGTTCCTTTGGGGGGTATTGCAATTTTTTTTCCATTTAAGGCGAAATTGTTCCTTTGGGGGGGTATTGCAACTTTTGGCCATATTGAAGCGAAATTGTTCCTTTGGGGGGGTATTACAATTTTTGGATATTTTGAGGCGCATTTGTTCCTTTGGGGGGGTATTGCAATTTTTCGGCATTTTGAGGCGAAATTGTTCCTTTCGGGGGGTATTGCATCTTTTGGCCATTTTGAACCGAAATTGTTCCTTTGGGGGGGTATTGCCACTTTTGGCCATTTTGAAGCGAAATTGTTCCTTTCGGGGGGTATTTCAACTTTTCGGCATTTTGAGGCGAAATTGTTCCTTTGGGGGGGTATTGCAATTTTTTGCCATTTTGAGGCGAAATTGTTCCTTTGGGGGGGTATTGCAACTTTTGGCCATTTTGAAGCGAAATTATTCCTTTGGGGGGGTATTGCAACTTTTGGCCATTTTGAAGCGAAATTGTTCCTTTGGGGGGGTATTGCAACTTTTCAGCATTTTGAGGCGAAATTGTTCCTTTGGGGGGTATTGCAAATTTTTTGCCATTTTGAGGAGAAATTGTTCCTTTGGGGGGGTATTGCAACTTTTTGCCATTTTGAAGCGAAATTGTTCCTTTCGGGGGGTATTGCAACTTTTCGGCATTTTGAGGCGAAATTGTTCCTTTGGGAGGGTATTGCAATTTTTTTTTCATTTTGAGGCGAAATTTTTCCTTTGGGGGGGTATTGCAACTTTTGGCCATTTTGAAGCGAAATTGTTCCTTTGGGGGGGTATTGCAACTTTTCGGCATTTTGAGGCGAAATTGTTCCTTTGAGGGGGGTATTGCAATTTTTTGCCATTTTGAGGCGAAATTGTTCCTTTGGGGGGGTATTGCAACTTTTGGCCATTTTAAAGCGAAATTGTTCCTTTGGGGTGGTATTGCAATTTTTTGCCATTTTGAGGCGAAATTGTTCCTTTGGGGGGGTATTGCAACTTTTGGCCATTTTGAAGCGAAATTGTTCCTTTCGGGGGGTATTGCAACTTTTCGGCATTTTGAGGCGAAATTGTTCCTTTGGGGGGGTATTGCAACTTTTGGCCATTTTGAAGCGAAATTGTTCCTTTGGGGGGGTATTGCAACTTTTCAGCATTTTGAGGCGAAATTGTTCCTTTGGGGGGTATTGCAAATTTTTTGCCATTTTGAGGAGAAATTGTTCCTTTGGGGGGGTATTGCAACTTTTTGCCTTTTTGAACCGAAATTGTTCCTTTCGGGGGGTATTGCAACTTTTCGGCATTTTGAGGCGAAATTGTTCCTTTGGGAGGGTATTGCAATTTTTTTTTCATTTTGAGGCGAAATTTTTCCTTTGGGGGGGTATTGCAACTTTTGGCCATTTTGAAGCGAAATTGTTCCTTTGGGGGGGTATTGCAACTTTTCGGCATTTTGAGGCGAAATTGTTCCTTTGAGGGGGGTATTGCAATTTTTTGCCATTTTGAGGCGAAATTGTTCCTTTGGGGGGGTATTGCAACTTTTGGCCATTTTAAAGCGAAATTGTTCCTTTGGGGTGGTATTGCAATTTTTTGCCATTTTGAGGCGAAATTGTTCCTTTGGGGGGGTATTGCAACTTTTGGCCATTTTGAAGCGAAATTGTTCCTTTCGGGGGGTATTGCAACTTTTCGGCATTTTGAGGCGAAATTGTTCCTTTGGGGGGGTATTGCAACTTTTGGCCATTTTGAAGCGAAATTGTTCCTTTCGGGGGGTATTGCAACTTTTCGGCTTTTTGAGGCGAAATTGTTCCTTTGGGGGTATTGCAATTTTTTTCCATTTTGAGACGAAATTGTTGCTTTGGGAGGGTATTGCATCTTTTGGCCATTTTGAAGCGAAATTGTTCCTTTGGGGGGTATTGCAATTTTTTGCCATTTTGAGGCGAAATTGTTCCTTTGGGGGGGTATTGCAACTTTTGGCCATTTTGAAGCGAAATTGTTCCTTTGGGGGGGTATTGCAACTTTTCGGCATTTTGAGGCGAAATTTTTCCTTTGGGAGGGTATTGCAATTTTTTGCTATTTTGAGGTGAAATTATTCCTTTGGGGGGGTATTGCAACTTTTAACCATTTTGAAGCGAAATTGTTACTTTGGGGGGGTATTGCAATTTTTTGCCATTTTGAGGCGAAATTGTTCCTTTGGGGGGGTATTGCAACTTTTGGCCATTTTGAAGCGAAATTGTTCCTTTGGGGGGGTATTGCAACTTTTGCCCATTTTGAAGCGAAATTGTTCCTTTCGGGGGGTATTGCAACTTTTCGGCATTTTGAGGCGAAATTGTTCCTTTGGGGGGGTATTGCAACTTTTGGCCATTTTGAAGCGAAATTGTGCCTTTCGGGGGGTATTGCAACTTTTTGCCATTTTGAGGTGAAATTGTTGCTTTGGGGGGGTATTGCATCTTTTGGCCATTTTGAAGCGAAATTGTTCCTTTCGGGCAACTTTTTCGGCATTTTGAGGTGAAATTGTTCCTTTGGGGGGGTATTGCAATTTTTTGACATTTTGAGGTGAAATTGTTCCTTTGGGGGGTATTGCAATTTTTTGACATTTTGAGGCGAAATTGTTCCTTTGGGGGGGTATTGCAACTTTTGGCCATTTTGAAGCGAAATTGTTCCTTTCGGGGGGTATTGCAACTTTTCGGCATTTTAAGGCGAAATTGTTCCTTTGGGGGGGTATTGCAATTTTTTTTCTATTTTGAGGCGAAATTGTTCCTTTGGGGGGGTATTACAATTTTTGGATATTTTGAGGCGAAATTGTTCCTCTGGGGGGGGTATTGCAATTTTTTGCCATTTTGAGGTGAAATTGTTGCTTTGAGGGGGTATTGCATCTTTTGGCCATTTTGAAGCGAAATTGTTCCTTTCGGGGGGTATTGCAACTTTTCGGCATTTTGAGGTGAAATTGTTCCTTTGGGGTGGTATTGCAATTTTTTGCCATTTTGAGGCGAAATTGTTCCTTTGGGGGGGTATTGCAACTTTTGGCCATTTTGAAGCGAAATAGTTCCTTTCGGGGGGTATTGCAACTTTTCGGCATTTTGAGGCGAAATTGTTCTTTTGGGGGGTATTGCAACTTTTGGCCATTTTGAAGCGAAATTGTTCCTTTGGGGGGGTTTTGCAACTTTTGGCCATTTTGAAGCGAAATTGTTCCTTGGGGGGGTATTGCAACTTTTCGGCATTTTGAGGCAAAATTGTTCCTTTGGGGGGGTATTGCAATTTTTTGCCATTTTGAGGTGAAATTGTTCCTTTGGGGGGGTATTGCAACTTTTGGCCATTTTGAAGCGAAATTGTTCCTTGGGGGGGTATTGCAACTTTTCGGCATTTTGAGGCGAAATTGTTCCTTTGGGGGGTATTGCAATTTTTTTTCCATTTAAGGCGAAATTGTTCCTTTGGGGGGGTATTGCAACTTTTGGTTATATTGAAGCGAAATTGTTCCTTTGGAGGGGTATTACAATTTTTGGAAATTTTGAGGCGAAATTGTTCCTTTGGGGGGGTATTACAATTTTTGGAAATTTTGAGGTGAAATTGTTGCTTTGGGGGGTATTGCATCTTTTGGCCATTTTGAAGCGAAATTGTTCCTTTCGGGGGGTATTGCAACTTTTCGGCATTTTGAGGTGAAATTGTTCCTTTGGGGAGGTATTGCAATTTTTTGACATTTTGAGGTGAAATTGTTCCTTTGGGGTGTATTGCAATTTTTTGCCATTTTGAGGCGAAATTGTTGCTTTGGGGGGTATTGCATCTTTTGGCCATTTTGAACCGAAATTGTTCCTTTGGGGGGGTATTGCCACTTTTGGCCATTTTGAAGCGAAATTGTTCCTTTCGGGGGGTATTGCAACTTTTCGGCATTTTGAGGCGAAATTGTTCCTTTGGGGGGGTATTGCAATTTTTTGCCATTTTGAGGCGAAATTGTTCCTTTGGGGGGGTATTGCAACTTTTGGCCATTTTGAAGCGAAATTGTTCCTTTGGGGGGGTATTGCAACTTTTGGCCATTTTGAAGCGAAATTGTTCCTTTGGGGGGGTATTGCAACTTTTCGGCATTTTGAGGCGAAATTGTTCCTTTGGGGGGGTATTGCAACTTTTGGCCATTTTGAAGCGAAATTGTTCCTTTCGGGGGGTATTGCAACTTTTGGCCATTTTGAAGCGAAATTGTTCCTTTGGGGGGGTATTGCAACTTTTCGGCATTTTGAGGCGAAATTGTTCCTTTGGGGGGGTATTGCAAATTTTTTGCCATTTTGAGGTGAAATTGTTCCTTTGGGGGGGTATTGCAACTTTTGGCCATTTTGAAGTGAAATTGTTCCTTTCGGGGGGTATTGCAACTTTTCGGCATTTTGAGGCGAAATTGTTCCTTTGTGGGGGTATTGCAATTTTTTTTTTCATTTTGAGGCGAAATTTTTCCTTTGGGGGGGTATTGCAACTTTTGGCCATTGTGAAGCGAAATTGTTCCTTTGGGGGGGTATTGCAACTTTTCGACATTTTGAGGCGAAATTGTTCCTTTGGGGGGGTATTGCAACTTTTCGGCATTTTGAGGCGAAATTGTTCCTTTGAGGGGGGTATTGCAATTTTTTGCCATTTTGAGGCGAAATTGTTCCTTTGGGGGGGTATTGCAACTTTTGGCTATTTTAAAGCGAAATTGTTCCTTTGGGGTGGTATTGCAATTTTTTGCCATTTTGAGGCGAAATTGTTCCTTTGGGGGGGTATTGCAACTTTTCCCCATTTTGAAGCGAAATTGTTCCTTTCGGGGGGTATTGCAAATTTTCGGCATTTTGAGGCGAAATTGTTCCTTTGGGGGGGTATTGCAACTTTTGGCCATTTTGAAGCGAAATTGTTCCTTTCGGGGGGTATTGCAACTTTTCGGCATTTTGAGGCGAAATTGTTCCTTTGGGGGGGTATTGCAATTTTTTTCCATTTTGAGACGAAATTGTTGCTTTGGGAGGGTATTGCATCTTTTGGCCATTTTGAAGCGAAATAGTTCCTTTGGGGGGTATTGCAATTTTTTGCCATTTTGAGGCGAAATTGTTCCTTTGGGGGGGTATTGCAACTTTTGGCCATTTTGAAGCGAAATTGTTCCTTTGGGGGGGTATTGCAACTTTTGGCCATTTTGAAGCGAAATTGTTCCTTTGGGGGGGTATTGCAACTTTTCGGCATTTTGAGGCGAAATTGTTCCTTTGGGGGGGTATTGCAACTTTTGGCCATTTTGAAGCGAAATTGTTCCTTTCGGGGGGTATTGCAACTTTTGGCCATTTTGAAGCGAAATTGTTCCTTTGGGGGGGTATTGCAAATTTTTTGCCATTTTGAGGTGAAATTGTTCCTTTGGGGGGGTATTGCAACTTTTGGCCATTTTGAAGTGAAATTGTTCCTTTCGGGGGGTATTGCAACTTTTCGGCATTTTGAGGCGAAATTGTTCCTTTGTGGGGGTATTGCAATTTTTTTTTTCATTTTGAGGCGAAATTTTTCCTTTGGGGGGGTATTGCAACTTTTGGCCATTGTGAAGCGAAATTGTTCCTTTGGGGGGGTATTGCAACTTTTCGACATTTTGAGGCGAAATTGTTCCTTTGGGGGGGTATTGCAACTTTTCGGCATTTTGAGGCGAAATTGTTCCTTTGAGGGGGGTATTGCAATTTTTTGCCATTTTGAGGCGAAATTGTTCCTTTGGGGGGGTATTGCAACTTTTGGCTATTTTAAAGCGAAATTGTTCCTTTGGGGTGGTATTGCAATTTTTTGCCATTTTGAGGCGAAATTGTTCCTTTGGGGGGGTATTGCAACTTTTCCCCATTTTGAAGCGAAATTGTTCCTTTCGGGGGGTATTGCAAATTTTCGGCATTTTGAGGCGAAATTGTTCCTTTGGGGGGGTATTGCAACTTTTGGCCATTTTGAAGCGAAATTGTTCCTTTCGGGGGGTATTGCAACTTTTCGGCATTTTGAGGCGAAATTGTTCCTTTGGGGGGGTATTGCAATTTTTTTCCATTTTGAGACGAAATTGTTGCTTTGGGAGGGTATTGCATCTTTTGGCCATTTTGAAGCGAAATAGTTCCTTTGGGGGGTATTGCAATTTTTTGCCATTTTGAGGCGAAATTGTTCCTTTGGGGGGGTATTGCAACTTTTGGCCATTTTAAAGCGAAATTGTTCCTTTGGGGGGGTATTGCAACTTTTCGGCATTTTGAGGCGAAATTTTTCCTTTGGGAGGGTATTGCATTTTTTTGCCATTTTGAGGTAAAATTGTTCCTTTGTGGGGGTATTGCAACTTTTAACCATTTTGAAGCGAAATTGTTACTTTAGGGGGGTATTGCAATTTTTTGCCATTTTGAGGCGAAATTGTTCCTTTGGGGGGGTATTGCAACTTTTCGGCATTTTGAGGCGAAATTGTTCCTTTGGGGGGGTATTGCAATTTTTTTTTCATTTTGAGGCGAAATTTTTCCTTTGGGGGGGTATTGCAACTTTTGGCCTTTTTGAAGCGAAATTGTTCCTTTGGGGGGGGATTGCAACTTTTCGGCATTTTGAGGCGAAATTGTTCCTTTGGGGGGTATTGCAACTTTTCGGCATTTTGAGGCGAAATTGTTCCTTTGAGGGGGGGTATTGCAATTTTTTGCCATTTTGAGGTGAAATTGTTGCATTGTGGGGGTATTGCATCTTTTGGCCATTTTGAAGCGAAATTGTTCCTTTCGGGGGGTATTGCAACTTTTCAGCATTTTGAAGTGAAATTGTTCCTTTGGGGGGGTATTGCAATTTTTTGACATTTTGAGGCGAAATTGTTCCTTTGGGGGGGTATTGCAACTTTTGGCCATTTAGAAGCGAAATTGTTCCTTTCGGGGGGTATTGCAACTTTTCGGCATTTTGAGGTGAAATTGTTCCTTTGGGGGGTATTGCAACTTTTGGCCATTTTGAAGCGAAATTATTCCTTTCGGGGGGTATTGCAACTTTTCGGCATTTTGAGGCGAAATTGTTCCTTTGGGGGGTATTGCAATTTTTTGCCATTTTGAGGCGAAATTGTTGCTTTGGGGGGGTATTGCAACTTTTGGCCATTTTGAAGCGAAATTGTTCCTTTCGGGGGGTATTGCAACTTTTCGGCATTTTGAGGCGAAATTGTTCCTTTGGGGGGGTATTGCAACTTTTGGCCATTTTGAAGCGAAATTGTTCCTTTCGGGGGGTATTGCAACTTTTCGGCATTTTGAGGCGAAATTGTTCCTTTGGGGGGGTATTGCAATTTTTTGCCATTTTGAGGCGAAATTGTTCCTTTGGGGGGGTATTGTAACTTTTAGGCATTTTGAAGCGAAATTGTTCCTTTGGGGGGGTATTGCAACTTTTAGCCATTTTGAAGCGAAATTGTTCCTTTCGGGGGGTATTGCAACTTTTCGGCATTTTGAGGCGAAATTGTTCCTTTGGGGGGGTATTGCAACTTTTGGCCATTTTGAAGCGAAATTGTTCCTTTCGGGGGGTATTGCAACTTTTCGGCATTTTGAGGCGAAATTGTTCCTTTGGGGGGGTATTGGAATTTTTTGCATTTTGAGGCGAAATTGTTCCTTTGGGGGGGTATTGCAACTTTTCGGCATTTTGAGGCGAAATTGTTCCTTTGGGAGGGTATTGCAATTTTTTGCCATTTTGAGGTGAAATTGTTCCTTTGGGGGGTATTGCAAATTTTAACCATTTTGAAGCGAAATTGTTACTTTGGGGGGGTATTGCAATTTTTTGCCATTTTGAGGCGAAATTGTTCCTTTGGGGGGGTATTGCAACTTTTCGGCATTTTGAGGCGAAATTGTTCCTTTGGGGGGGTATTGCAACTTTTGGCCATTTTGAAGCGAAATTGTTCCTTTCGGGGGGTATTGCAACTTTTCGGCATTTTGAGGCGAAATTGTTCCTTTGGGGGGGTATTGCAATTTTTTTCCATTTTGAGACGAAATTGTTGCTTTGGGAGGGTATTGCATCTTTTGGCCATTTTGAAGCGAAATAGTTCCTTTGGGGGGTATTGCAATTTTTTGCCATTTTGAGGCGAAATTGTTCCTTTGGGGGGGTATTGCAACTTTTGGCCATTTTAAAGCGAAATTGTTCCTTTGGGGGGGTATTGCAACTTTTCGGCATTTTGAGGCGAAATTTTTCCTTTGGGAGGGTATTGCATTTTTTTGCCATTTTGAGGTAAAATTGTTCCTTTGTGGGGGTATTGCAACTTTTAACCATTTTGAAGCGAAATTGTTACTTTAGGGGGGTATTGCAATTTTTTGCCATTTTGAGGCGAAATTGTTCCTTTGGGGGGGTATTGCAACTTTTCGGCATTTTGAGGCGAAATTGTTCCTTTGGGGGGGTATTGCAATTTTTTTTTCATTTTGAGGCGAAATTTTTCCTTTGGGGGGGTATTGCAACTTTTGGCCTTTTTGAAGCGAAATTGTTCCTTTGGGGGGGATTGCAACTTTTCGGCATTTTGAGGCGAAATTGTTCCTTTGGGGGGTATTGCAACTTTTCGGCATTTTGAGGCGAAATTGTTCCTTTGAGGGGGGGTATTGCAATTTTTTGCCATTTTGAGGTGAAATTGTTGCATTGTGGGGGTATTGCATCTTTTGGCCATTTTGAAGCGAAATTGTTCCTTTCGGGGGGTATTGCAACTTTTCGGCATTTTGAAGTGAAATTGTTCCTTTGGGGGGGTATTGCAATTTTTTGACATTTTGAGGCGAAATTGTTCCTTTGGGGGGGTATTGCAACTTTTGGCCATTTAGAAGCGAAATTGTTCCTTTCGGGGGGTATTGCAATTTTTTGCCATTTTGAGGTGAAATTGTTCCTTTGGGGGGTATTGCAACTTTTGGCCATTTTGAAGCGAAATTGTTCCTTTCGGGGGGTATTGCAACTTTTCGGCATTTTGAGGCGAAATTGTTCCTTTGGGGGGGTATTGCAACTTTTGGCCATTTTGAAGCGAAATTGTTCCTTTCGGGGGGTATTGCAACTTTTCGGCATTTTGAGGCGAAATTGTTCCTTTGGGGGGGTATTGCAATTTTTTGCCATTTTGAGGCGAAATTGTTCCTTTGGGGGGGTATTGTAACTTTTAGGCATTTTGAAGCGAAATTGTTCCTTTGGGGGGGTATTGCAACTTTTAGCCATTTTGAAGCGAAATTGTTCCTTTCGGGGGGTATTGCAACTTTTCGGCATTTTGAGGCGAAATTGTTCCTTTGGGGGGGTATTGCAACTTTTGGCCATTTTGAAGCGAAATTGTTCCTTTCGGGGGGTATTGCAACTTTTCGGCATTTTGAGGCGAAATTGTTCCTTTGGGGGGGTATTGCAATTTTTTGCATTTTGAGGCGAAATTGTTCCTTTGGGGGGGTATTGCAACTTTTCGGCATTTTGAGGCGAAATTGTTCCTTTGGGAGGGTATTGCAATTTTTTGCCATTTTGAGGTGAAATTGTTCCTTTGGGGGGTATTGCAAATTTTAACCATTTTGAAGCGAAATTGTTACTTTGGGGGGTATTGCAATTTTTTGCCATTTTGAGGCGAAATTGTTCCTTTGGGGGGGTATTGCAACTTTTCGGCATTTTGAGGCGAAATTGTTCCTTTGGGGGGGTATTGCAATTTTTTGCCATTTTGAGGTGAAATTGTTTCTTTGGGGGGGTATTGCAACTTTTGGCCATTTTGAAGCGAAATTGTTCCTTTGGGGGGTATTGCAACTTTTGGCCATTTTGAAGCGAAATTGTTCCTTTGGGGGGGTATTGCAACTTTTCGGCATTTTGAGGCGAAATTGTTCCTTTGGGGGGGTATTGCTGTTTTTTTTTTCATTTTGAGGCGAAATTTTTCCTTTGGGGGGGTATTGCAACTTTTGGCCTTTTTGAAGCGAAATTGTTCCTTTGGGGGGGTATTGCAACTTTTCGGCATTTTGAGGCGAAATTGTTCCTTTGGGGGGTATTGCAACTTTTCGGCATTTTGAGGCGAAATTGTTCCTTTGAGGGGGGGTATTGCAATTTTTTGCCATTTTGAGGTGAAATTGTTCCTTTGGGGGGGTATTGCAACTTTTGGCCATTTTGAAGCGAAATTGTTCCTTTCGGGGGGTATTGCAACTTTTCGGCATTTTGAGGCGAAATTGTTCCTTTGAGGGGGGTATTGCAATTTTTTGACATTTTGAGGTGAAATTGTTCCTTTGGTGGGGTATTGCAACTTTAGGCCATTTTGAAGCGAAATTGTTCCTTTCGGGGGGTATTGCAACTTTTCGGCATTTTGAGGCGAAATTGTTCCTTTGGGGGGGTATTGCAACTTTTGGCCCTTTTGAAGCGAAATTATTCCTTTCGGGGGGTATTGCAACTTTTCGGCATTTTGAGGCGAAATTGTTCCTTTCGGGAGTATTGCAATTTTTTGCCATTTTGAGGCGAAATTGTTGCTTTGGGGGGGTATTGCATCTTTTGGCCATTTTGAAGCGAAATTGCTCCTTTGGGGGGGTATTGCAACTTTTGGCCATTTTGAAGCGAAATTGTTCCTTTCGGGGGGTATTGCAACTTTTCGGCATTTTGAGGCGAAATTGTTCCTTTGGGGGGGTATTGCAACTTTTGGCCATTTTGAAGCGAAATTGTTCCTTTCGGGGGGTATTGCAACTTTTCGGCATTTTGAGGCGAAATTGTTCCTTTGGGGGGGTATTGCAATTTTTTGCCATTTTGAGGCGAAATTGTTCCTTTGGGGGGGTATTGCAACTTTTAGGCATTTTGAAACGAAATTGTTCCTTTGGGGGGGTATTGCAACTTTTAGCCATTTTGAAGCGAAATTGTTCCTTTCGGGGGGTATTGCAACTTTTCGGCATTTTGAGGCGAAATTGTTCCTTTGGGGGGGTATTGCAACTTTTGGCCATTTTGAAGCGAAATTGTTCCTTTCGGGGGGTATTGCAACTTTTCGGCATTTTGAGGCGAAATTGTTCCTTTGGGGGGGTATTGCAATTTTTTGCATTTTGAGGCGAAATTGTTCCTTTGGGGGGGTATTGCAACTTTTGGCCATTTTGAAGCGAAATTGTTCCTTTGCGGAGGTATTGCAACTTTTAGCCATTTTGAAGCGAAATTGTTCCTTTCGGGGGGTATTGCAACTTTTCGGCATTTTGAGGCGAAATTGTTCCTTTGGGGGGGTATTGCAACTTTTGGCCATTTTGAAGCGAAATTGTTCCTTTGGGGGGGTATTGCAATTTTTTTTTCATTTGGAGGCGAAATTTTTCCTTTGGGGGGGTATTGCAACTTTTGGCCATTTTGAAGCGAAATTGTTCCTTTGGGGGGGTATTGCAACTTTTCGGCATTTTGAGGCGAAATTTATCCTTTGGGGGGGTATTGCAACTTTTCGGCATTTTGAGGCGAAATTGTTCCTTTGGGGGGGTATTGCATTTTTTTTCCATTTTGAGACGAAATTGTTGCTTTGGGAGGGTATTGCATCTTTTGGCCATTTTGAAGCGAAATTGTTCCTTTGGGGGGTATTGCAATTTTTTGCCATTTTGAGGCGAAATTGTTCCTTTGGGGGGGTATTGCAACTTTTCGGCATTTTGAGGCGAAATTTTTCCTTTGGGAGGGTATTGCAATTTTTTGCCATTTTGAGGTGAAATTGTTCCTTTGGGGGGGTATTGCAAATTTTAACCATTTTGAAGCGAAATTTTTCCTTTGGGAGGGTATTGCAATTTTTTGCCATTTTGAGGTGAAATTGTTCCTTTGGGGGGGTATTGCAAATTTTAACCATTTTGAAGCGAAATTGTTACTTTGGGGGGGTATTGCAATTTTTTGCCATTTTGTGGCGAAATTGTTCCTTTGGGGAGGTATTGCAACTTTTGGCCATTTTGAAGCGAAATTGTTCCTTTGGGAGGGTATTGCAATTTTTTGCCATTTTGAGGTGAAATTGTTCCTTTGGGGGGGTATTGCAAATTTTAACCATTTTGAAGCGAAATTGTTACTTTGGGGGGGTATTGCAATTTTTTGCCATTTTGAGGCGAAATTGTTCCTTTGGGGGGGTATTGCAACTTTTGGCCATTTTGAAGCGAAATTGTTCCTTTGGGGGGTATTGCAACTTTTGGCCATTTTGAAGCGAAATTGTTCCTTTGCGGGGGTATTGCAACTTTTCGGCATTTTGAGGCGAAATTGTTCCTTTGGGGGGGTATTGCAATTTTTTGCCATTTTGAGGTGAAATTGTTTCTTTGGGGGGGTATTGCAACTTTTGGCCATTTTGAAGCGAAATTGTTCCTTTTGGGGGGGTATTGCAACTTTTGGCCATTTTGAAGCGAAATTGTTCCTTTGGGGGGGTATTGCAACTTTTCGGCATTTTGAGGCGAAATTGTTCCTTTGGGCGGGTATTGCAATTTTTTTTTCATTTTGAGGCGAAATTTTTCCTTTGGGGGTATTGTTACTTTTGGCCATTTTGAAGCGAAATTGTTCCTTTGGGGGGGGTATTGCAACTTTTCGGCATTTTGAGGCGAAATTGTTCCTTTGGGGGGGTATTGCAATTTTTTGCCATTTTGAGGCGAAATTGTTCCTTTGGGGGGGGTATTGCAACTTTTGGCCATTTTGAAGCGAAATTGTTCCTTTGGGGGGTATTGCAACTTTTCAGCATTTTGAGGCGAAATTGTTTCTTTGGGGGGTATTGCAATTTTTTGCCATTTTGAGGTGAAAATGTTCCTTTGGGGGGGTATTGCAACTTTTGGCCATTTTGAAGCGAAATTGTTCCTTTCGAGGGGTATTGCAACTTTTGGCCATTTTGAAGCGAAATTGTTCCTTTCGGGGGGTATTGCAACTTTTCGGCATTTTGAGGCGAAATTGTTCCTTTGGGGGGTATTGCAATTTTTTTTTTCATTTTGAGGCTAAATTTTTTTTTGGGGGGGGGTATTGCAACTTTTGGCCATTTTGAAGCGAAATTGTTCCTTTGGGGGGGTATTGCAATTTTTTGCCATTTTGAGGCGAAATTGTTCCTTTGGGGGGGTATTGTAACTTTTGGCCATTTTGAAGCGAAATTGTTCCTTTGGGGGGTATGGCAACTTTTGGCCATTTTGAAGCGAAATTGTTCCTTTGGGGGGGTATTGCAACTTTTCGACATTTTCAGGCGAAATTGTTCCTTTGGGGGGGTATTGCAATTTTTTGCCATTTTGAGGTGAAATTGTTCCTTTGGGGGGGTATTGCAACTTTTGGCCATTTTGAAGCGAAATTGTTCCTTTCGGGGGGTATTGCAACTTTTCGGCATTTTGAGGCGAAATTGTTCCTTTGGGGGGGTATTGCAATTTTTTTTTCATTTTGAGGCGAAATTGTTCCTTTGGGGGGGTATTGCAACTTTTTGCCATTTTGAAGCGAAATTGTTCCTTTCGGGGGGTATTGCAACTTTTTGGCATTTTGAGGCGAAATTGTTCCTTTGGGGGGGTATTGCAATTTTTTGCCATTTTGAGGCGAAATTGTTCCTTTGGGGGGGTATT
Organism: Anomaloglossus baeobatrachus; assembly: GCF_048569485.1. Taxonomy (NCBI): domain Eukaryota; kingdom Metazoa; phylum Chordata; class Amphibia; order Anura; family Aromobatidae; genus Anomaloglossus; species Anomaloglossus baeobatrachus. Next base: position 344,491,876 of record NC_134357.1, on the reverse strand, counting down.
GCAACTTTTTGCCATTTTCAGGCGAAATTGTTCCTTTGGGGGGGGTATTGCAACTTTTGGCCATTTTGAAGAGAAATTGTTCCTTTGGGGGGGTATTGCAACTTTTGGCCATTTTGAGGCGAAATTGTTCCTTTCGGGGGATATTGCAACTTTTCGGCATTTTGAGGCGAAATTGTTCCTTTGGGGGGGGTATTGCAATTTTTTTTTCATTTTGAGGCGAAATTTTTCCTTTGGGGGGGTATTGGAACTTTTGGCCATTTTGAAGCGAAATTGTTCCTTTGGGGGGGTATTGCAACTTTTGGCCATTTTGAAGCGAAATTGTTTCTTTCGGGGGTTATTGCAACTTTTCGGCATTTTGATGCGAAATTGTTCCTCTGGGGGGGTATTGCAACTTTTCGGCATTTTGAGGCGAAATTGTTCCTTTGGGGGGTATTGCAATTTTTGCCATTTTGAGACGAAATTGTTCCTTTGGGGGGCAGTTGCAACTTTTGGCCATTTTGAAGCGAAATTGTCCTTTGGGAGGGTATTGCAACTTTTCGGCATTTTGAGGCGAAATTGTTCCTTTGGGGGGGTATTGCAATTTTTTTTTCATTTTGAGGCGAAATTTTTCCTTTGGGGGGGTATTGCAACTTTTGGCCATTTTGAAGCGAAATTGTTCCTTTGGGGGGGTATTGCAACTTTTCGGCATTTTGAGGCGAAATTGTTCTTTTGGGGGGGTATTGCAACTTTTCGGCATTTTGAGGCGAAATTGTTCCTTTGGGGGGGTATTGCAATTTTTTTTCCATTTTGAGGCGAAATTGTTCCTTTGGGGGGGTATTACAATTTTTGGATATTTTGAGGCGAAATTGTTCCTTTGGGGGGGTATTGCAATTTTTTGCATTTTGAGGTGAAATTGTTCCTTAGGGGGGGGTATTGCAACTTTTGGCCATTTTGAAGCGAAATTGTTCCTTTCGGGGGGTATTGCAACTTTTCGGCATTTTGAGGCGAAATTGTTCCTTTGGGGGGGTATTGCAACTTTTAACCATTTTGAAGCGAAATTGTTCCTTTGGGGGGGTATTGCAATTTTTTGCCATTTTGAGGCGAAATTGTTCCTTTGGGGGGGTATTGCAACTTTTTGCCATTTTGAGGCGAAATTGTTCCTTTGGGGGGGTATTGCAACTTTTGGCCATTTTGAAGCGAAATTGTTCCTTTCGGGGGGTATTGCAACTTTTCGGCATTTTGAGGCGAAATTGTTCCTTTGGGGGGGGTATTGCAATTTTTTGCCATTTTGAGGTGAAATTGTTTCTTTGGGGGGGTATTGCAACTTTTGGCCATTTTGAAGCGAAATTGTTCCTTTCGGGGGGTATTGCAACTTTTCGGCATTTTGAGGCAAAATTGTTCCTCTGGGGGGGTATTGCAATTTTTTTTTCATTTTGAGGCGAAATTTTTCCTTTGGGGGGGTATTGCAACTTTTGGCCATTTTGAAGCGAAATTGTTCCTTTGGGGGGGTATTGCAACTTTTCGGCATTTTGAGGCGAAATTGTTCCTTTGGGGGGGTATTGCAATTTTTTGCCATTTTGAGGCGAAATTGTTCCTTTGGGGGGGTATTGCAACTTTTCGGCATTTTGAGGCGAAATTGTTCCTTTGGGGGGGTATTGCAACTTTTCGGCATTTTGAGGCCAAATTTTTCCTTTGGGAGGGTATTGCAATTTTTTGCCATTTTGAGGCCACATTTTTCCTTTGGGGGGGTATTGCAACTTTGGCCATTTTGAAGCAAAATTGTTCCTTTGGGGGGGTATTGCAACTTTTTGCCATTTTGAGGCGAAATTGTTCCTTTGGGGGGGTATTGCAACTTTTGGCCATTTTGAAGCGAAATTGTTCCTTTGGGGGGTATTGCAACTTTTCGGCATTTTGAGGCGAAATTGTTCCTTTGGGGGGGTATTGCAATTTTTTGCCATTTTGAGGCGAAATTTTTCCTTTGGGGGGGTATTGCAACTTTTGGCCATTTTGAAGCGAAATTGTTCCTTTCGGGGGGTATTGCAACTTTTCGGCATTTTGAGGCGAAATTGTTCCTTTGGGGGGGTATTGCAACTTTTTGCCATTTTGAGGCGAAATTGTTCCTTTGGGGGGGTATTGCAACTTTTGGCCATTTTGAAGCGAAATTGTTCCTTTGGGGGGGTATTGCAACTTTTGGCCATTTTGAAGCGAAATTGTTCCTTTGGGGGGGTATTGCAACTTTTCAGCATTTTGAGGCAAAATTGTTCCTTTGGGGGGTATTGCAATTTTTTGCCATTTTGAGGTGAAAATGTTCCTTTGGGGGGGTATTGCAACTTTTGGCCATTTTGAAGCGAAATTGTTCCTTTCGAGGGGTATTGCAACTTTTGGCCATTTTGAAGCGAAATTGTTCCTTTCGGGGGGTATTGCAACTTTTCGGCATTTTGAGGCGAAATTGTTCCTTTGGGGGGTATTGCAATTTTTTTTTCATTTTGAGGCTAAATTTTTTTTTGGGGGGGGTATTGTAACTTTTGGCCATTTTGAAGCGAAATTGTTCCTTTGGGGGGGTATGGCAACTTTTGGCCATTTTGAAGCGAAATTGTTCCTTTCGGGGGGTATTGCAACTTTTCGGCATTTTGATGCGAAATTGTTCCTTTGGGGGGTATTGCAACTTTTGGCCATTTTGAAGCGAAATTGTTCCTTTGGGGGGGTATTGCAACTTTTCGGCATTTTGAGGCGAAATTGTTCTTTTGGGGGGGTATTGCAACTTTTCGGCATTTTGAGGCGAAATTGTTCCTTTGGGGGGGTATTGCAATTTTTTTTCCATTTTGAGGCGAAATTGTTCCTTTGGGGGGGGTATTTCAATTTTTGGATATTTTGAGGCGAATTGTTCCTTTGGGGGGGTATTGCAATTTTTTGCCATTTTGAGGTGAAATTGTTCCTTAGGGGGGGAATTGCAACTTTTGGCCATTTTGAAGCGAAATTGTTCCTTTCGGGGGGTATTGCAACTTTTCGGCATTTTGAGGCGAAATTGTTCCTTTGGGGGGGTATTGCAATTTTTTTTTCATTTTGAGGCGAAATTGTTCCTTTGGGGGGGTATTGCAACTTTTGGCCATTTTGAAGCGAAATTGTTCCTTTCGGGGGGTATTGCAACTTTTTGGCATTTTGAGGCGAAATTGTTCCTTTGGGGGGGTATTGCAACTTTTAACCATTTTGAAGCGAAATTGTTCCTTTGGGGGGGTATTGCAATTTTTTGCCATTTTGAGGCGAAATTGTTCCTTTGGGGGGTATTGCAACTTTTTGCCATTTTGAGGCGAAATTGTTCCTTTGGGGGGGTATTGCAACTTTTGGCCATTTTGAAGCGAAATTGTTCCTTTGGGGGGGTATTGCAACTTTTGGCCATTTTGAAGCGAAATTGTTCCTTTCAGGGGGTATTGCAACTTTTCGGCATTTTGAGGCGAAATTGTTCCTTTGGGGGGGTATTGCAATTTTTTGCCATTTTGAGGTGAAATTGTTTCTTTGGGGGGGTATTGCAACTTTTGGCCATTTTGAAGCGAAATTGTTCCTTTCGGGGGGTATTGCAACTTTTCGGCATTTTGAGGCAAAATTGTTCCTTTGGGGGGGTATTGCAATTTTTTTTTCATTTTGAGGCGAAATTTTTCCTTTGGGGGGGTATTGCAACTTTTGGCCATTTTGAAGCGAAATTGTTCCTTTGGGGGGGTATTGCAACTTTTCGGCATTTTGAGGCGAAATTGTTCCTTTGGGGGGGTATTGCAATTTTTTGCCATTTTGAGGCGAAATTGTTCCTTTGGTGGGGTATTGCAACTTTTCGGCATTTTGAGGCGAAATTGTTCCTTTGGGGGGGTATTGCAACTTTTCGGCATTTTGAGGCCAAATTTTTCCTTTGGGAGGGTATTGCAATTTTTTGCCATTTTGAGGCCACATTTTTCCTTTGGGGGGGTATTGCAACTTTTGGCCATTTTGAAGCAAAATTGTTCCTTTGGGGGGGTATTGCAACTTTTTGCCATTTTGAGGCGAAATTGTTCCTTTGGGGGGGTATTGCAACTTTTGGCCATTTTGAAGCGAAATTGTTCCTTTGGGGGGTATTGCAACTTTTCGGCATTTTGAGGCGAAATTGTTCCTTTGGGGGGGTATTGCAATTTTTTGCCATTTTGAGGCGAAATTTTTCCTTTGGGGGGGTATTGCAACTTTTGGCCATTTTGAAGCTAAATTGTTCCTTTCGGGGGGTATTGCAACTTTTCGGCATTTTGAGGCGAAATTGTTCCTTTGGGGGGGTATTGCAACTTTTTGCCATTTTGAGGCGAAATTGTTCCTTTGGGGGGGTATTGCAACTTTTGGCCATTTTGAAGCGAAATTGTTCCTTTGGGGGGGTATTGCAACTTTTGGCCATTTTGAAGCGAAATTGTTCCTTTGGGGGGGTATTGCAACTTTTCAGCATTTTGAGGCGAAATTGTTCCTTTGGGGGGTATTGCAATTTTTTGCCATTTTGAGGTGAAAATGTTCCTTTGGGGGGGTATTGCAACTTTTGGCCATTTTGAAGCGAAATTGTTCCTTTCGAGGGGTATTGCAACTTTTGGCCATTTTGAAGCGAAATTGTTCCTTTCGGGGGGTATTGCAACTTTTCGGCATTTTGAGGCGAAATTGTTCCTTTGGGGGGGTATTGCAATTTTTTTTTCATTTTGAGGCTAAATTTTTTTTTGGGGGGGTATTGCAACTTTTGGCCATTTTGAAGCGAAATTGTTCCTTTGGGGGGGTATTGCAATTTTTTGCCATTTTGAGGCGAAATTGTTCCTTTGGGGGGGTATTGTAACTTTTGGCCATTTTGAAGCGAAATTGTTCCTTTGGGGGGGTATGGCAACTTTTGGCCATTTTGAAGCGAAATTGTTCCTTTCGGGGGGTATTGCAACTTTTCGGCATTTTGATGCGAAATTGTTCCTTTGGGGTGTATTGCAACTTTTGGCCATTTTGAAGCGAAATTGTTCCTTTGGGGGGGTATTGCAACTTTTCGGCATTTTGAGGCGAAATTGTTCCTTTGGGGGGGTATTGCAATTTTTTTTTCATTTTGAGGCGAAATTGTTCCTTTGGGGGGGTATTGCAACTTTTTGCCATTTTGAAGCGAAATTGTTCCTTTCGGGGGGTATTGCAACTTTTTGGCATTTTGAGGCGAAATTGTTCCTTTGGGGGGGTATTGCAACTTTTAACCATTTTGAAGCGAAATTGTTCCTTTGGGGGGGGGTATTGCAATTTTTTGCCATTTTGAGGCGAAATTGTTCCTTTGGGGGGGTATTGCAACTTTTTGCCATTTTGAGGCGAAATTGTTCCTTTGGGGGGGTATTGCAACTTTTAAGCATTTTGAAGAGAAATTGTTCCTTTGGGGGGGTATTGCAACTTTTGGCCATTTTGAAGCGAAATTGTTCCTTTCGGGGGATATTGCAACTTTTCGGCATTTTGAGGCGAAATTGTTCCTTTGGGGGGGTATTGCAATTTTTTTTTCATTTTGAGGCGAAATTTTTCCTTTGGGGGGGTATTGGAACTTTTGGCCATTTTGAAGCGAAATTGTTCCTTTGGGGGGGTATTGCAACTTTTGGCCATTTTGAAGCGAAATTGTTTCTTTCGGGGGTTATTGCAACTTTTCGGCATTTTGATGCGAAATTGTTCCTCTGGGGGGGTATTGCAACTTTTCGGCATTTTGAGGCGAAATTGTTCCTTTGGGGGGGTATTGCAATTTTTGCCATTTTGAGGCGAAATTGTTCCTTTGGGGGGCTATTGCAACTTTTGGCCATTTTGAAGCGAAATTGTCCTTTGGGGGGGTATTGCAACTTTTCGGCATTTTGAGGCGAAATTGTTCCTTTGGGGGGGTATTGCAATTTTTTGCCATTTTGAGGTGAAATTGTTTCTTTGGGGGGGTATTGCAACTTTTGGCCATTTTGAAGCGAAATTGTTCCTTTCAGGGTGTATTGCAACTTTTCGGCATTTTGAGGCAAAATTGTTTCTTTGGGGGGGTATTGCAATTTTTTTTTCATTTTGAGGCGAAATTTTTCCTTTGGGGGGGTATTGCAACTTTTGGCCATTTTGAAGCGAAATTGTTCCTTTGGGGGGGTATTGCAACTTTTCGGCATTTTGAGGCGAAATTGTTCTTTTGGGGGGGTATTGCAACTTTTCGGCATTTTGAGGCGAAATTGTTCCTTTGGGGGGGTATTGCAATTTTTTTTCCATTTTGAGGCGAAATTGTTCCTTTGGGGGGGTATTACAATTTTTGGATATTTTGAGGCGAAATTGTTCCTTTGGGGGGGTATTGCAATTTTTTGCCATTTTGAGGTGAAATTGTTCCTTAGGGGGGGTATTGCAACTTTTGGCCATTTTGAAGCGAAATTGTTCCTTTCGGGGGGTATTGCAACTTTTCGGCATTTTGAGGCGAAATTGTTCCTTTGGGGGGGTATTGCAATTTTTTTTTCATTTTGAGGCGAAATTGTTCCTTTGGGGGGTATTGCAACTTTTGGCCATTTTGAAGCGAAATTGTTCCTTTCGGGGGGTATTGCAACTTTTTGGCATTTTGAGGCGAAATTGTTCCTTTGGGGGGGTATTGCAACTTTTAACCATTTTAAAGCGAAATTGTTCCTTTGGGGGGGTATTGCAATTTTTTGCCATTTTGAGGCGAAATTGTTCCTTTGGGGGGGTATTGCAACTTTTTGCCATTTTGAGGCGAAATTGTTCCTTTGGGGGGGTATTGCAACTTTTGGCCATTTTGAAGCGAAATTGTTCCTTTGGGGGGGTATTGCAACTTTTGGCCATTTTGAAGCGAAATTGTTCCTTTCGGGGGGTATTGCAACTTTTCGGCATTTTGAGGCGAAATTGTTCCTTTGGGGGGGTATTGCAATTTTTTGCCATTTTGAGGAAAAATTGTTTCTTTGGGGGGGTATTGCAACTTTTGGCGATTTTGAAGCGAAATTGTTCCTTTCGGGGGGTATTGCAACTTTTCGGCATTTTGAGGCAAAATTGTTCCTTTGGGGGGGTATTGCAATTTTTTTTTCATTTTGAGGTGAAATTTTTCCTTTGGGGGGTATTGCAACTTTTGGCCATTTTGAAGCGAAATTGTTCCTTTGGGGGGGTATTGCAACTTTTCGGCATTTTGAGGCGAAATTGTTCTTTTGGGGGGGTATTGCAACTTTTCGGCATTTTGAGGCGAAATTGTTCCTTTGGGGGGTATTGCAATTTTTTTTTCCATTTTGAGGCGAAATTGTTCCTTTGGGGGGGTATTACAATTTTTGGATATTTTGAGGTGAAATTGTTGCTTTGGGGGGTATTGCATCTTTTGGCCATTTTGAAGCGAAATTGTTCCTTTGGGGGGTATTGCAATTTTTTGCCATTTTGAGGCGAAATTGTTCCTTTGGGGGGGTATTGCAACTTTTGGCCATTTTGAAGCGAAATTGTTCCTTTTGGGGGGGTATTGCAACGTTTCGGCATTTTGAGGCGAAATTTTTCCTTTGGGGGGTATTGCAATTTTTTGCCATTTTGAGGTGAAATTGTTCCTTTGGGGGGGTATTGCAATTTTTTGCCATTTTGAGGCGAAATTGTTCCTTTGGGGGGTATTGCAACTTTTGGCCATTTTGAAGCGAAATTGTTCCTTTCGGGGGGTATTGCAACTTTTCGGCATTTTGAGGCGAAATTGTTCCTTTGGGGGGTATTGCAATTTTTTTTTCGTTTTGAGGCCAAATTGTTCCTTTAGGGGGGTATTGCAACTTTTGGCCATTTTGAAGCGAAATTGTTCCTTTGGGGGGGTATTGCAACTTTTCGGCATTTTGAGGCCAAATTTTTCCTTTGGGAGGGTATTGCAATTTTTTGCCATTTTGAGGCCAAATTTTTCCTTTGGGGGGGTATTGCAACTTTTGGCCATTTTGAAGCGAAATTGTTCCTTTGGGGGGGTATTGCAATTTTTTGCCATTTTGAGGCGAAATTGTTCCTTTGGGGGGGTATTGCAACTTTTGGCCATTTTGAAGCGAAATTGTTCCTTTGGGGGGGTATTGCAACTTTTTGCCATTTTGAGGCGAAATTGTTCCTTTGGGGGGGTATTGCAACTTTTGGCCATTTTGAAGCGAAATTGTTCCTCTGGGGGGGTATTGCAACTTTTGGCCATTTTGAAGCGAAATTGTTCCTTTGGGGGGGTATTGCAACTTTTCAGCATTTTGAGGCGAAATTGTTCCTTTGGGGGGGTATTGCAATTTTTTGCCATTTTGAGGTGAAAATGTTCCTTTGGGGGGTATTGCAACTTTTGGCCATTTTGAAGCAAAATTGTTCCTTTCGGGGGGTATTGCAACTTTTCGGCATTTTGAGGCGAAATTGTTCCTTTGGGGGGGTATTGCAATTTTTTTTTCATTTTGTGGCGAAATTTTTCCTTTGGGGGGGTATTGCAACTTTTGGCCATTTTGAAGCGAAATTGTTCCTTTGGGGGGGTATTCCAATTTTTTGCCATTTTGAGGCGAAATTGTTCCTTTGGGGGGTATTGCAATTTTTTGCCATTTTGAGGCGAAATTGTTCCTTTGGGGGGTATTGCAACTTTTGGCCATTTTGAAGCGAAATTGTTCCTTTGGGGGGGTATTGCAACTTTTTGCCATTTTGAGGCGAAATTGTTCCTTTGGGGGGGTATTGCAACTTTTGGCCATTTTGAAGCGAAATTGTTCCTCTGGGGGGGTATTGCAATTTTTGGCCATTTTGAAGCGAAATTGTTCCTTTCGGGGGGTATTGCAACTTTTCGGCATTTTGATGCGAAATTGTTCCTTTGGGGGGTATTGCAACTTTTGGCCATTTTGAAGCGAAATTGTTCCTTTGGGGGGGTATTGCAATTTTTGGCATTTTGAGGCGAAATTGTTCCTTTGGGGGGGTATTGCAATTTTTTTTTCATTTTGAGGCGAAATTTTTCCTTTGGGGGGGGTATTGCAACTTTTGGCCATTTTGAAGCGAAATTGTTCCTTTGGGGTGGTATTGCAACTTTTCGGCATTTTGAGGCGAAATTGTTCTTTTGGGGGGGTATTGCAATTTTTTGCCATTTTGAGGCGAAATTGTTCCTTTGGGGGGTATTGCAACTTTTGGCCATTTTGAAGCGAAATTGTTCCTTTCGGGGGGTATTGCAACTTTTTGGCATTTTGAGGCGAAATTGTTCCTTTGGGGGGTATTGCAACTTTTAACCATTTTGAAGCGAAATTGTTCCTTTGGGGGGGGTATTGCAATTTTTTGCCATTTTGAGGCGAAATTGTTCCTTTGGGGGGGTATTGCAACTTTTTGCCATTTTGAGGCGAAATTGTTCCTTTGGGGGGGGTATTGCAACTTTTGGCCATTTTGAAGCGAAATTGTTCCTTTGGGGGGGTATTGCAACTTTTGGCCATTTTGAAGCGAAATTGTTTCTTTGGGGGGGTATTGCAACTTTTCAGCATTTTGAGGCGAAATTGTTCCTTTGGGGGGTATTGCAATTTTTTGCCATTTTGAGGTGAAATTGTTCCTTTGGGGGGGTATTGCAACTTTTGGCCATTTTGAAGCGAAATTGTTCCTTTCGGGGGGTATTGCAACTTTTCGGCATTTTGAGGCGAAATTGTTCCTTTAAGGGGGTATTGCAATTTTTTTTTCATTTTGAGGCGAAATTTTTCCTTTGGGGGGTATTGCAACTTTTGGCCATTTTGAAGCGAAATTGTTCCTTTGGGGGGATATTGCAACTTTTGGCCATTTTGAAGCGAAATTGTTTCTTTCGGGGGTTATTGCAACTTTTCGGCATTTTGATGCGAAATTGTTCCTTTGGGGGGGTATTGCAACTTTTCGGCATTTTGAGGCGAAATTGTTCCTTTGGGGGGGTATTGCAATTTTTTGCCATTTTGAGGCGAAATTGTTCCTTTGGGGGGTATTGCAATTTTTTGCCATTTTGAGGTGAAATTGTTCCTTTTGGGGGGTATTGCAACTTTTGGCCATTTTGAAGCGAAATTGTTCCTTTCGTGGGGTATTGCAACTTTTCGGCATTTTGAGGCAAAATTGTTCCTTTGGGGGGGTATTGCAATTTTTTTTTCATTTTGAGGCGAAATTTTTCCTTTGGGGGGTATTGCAACTTTTGGCCATTTTGAAGCAAAATTGTTCCTTTGGGGGTATTGCAACTTTTCGGCATTTTGAGGCGAAATTGTTCTTTTGGGGGGGTATTGACACTTTTCGGCATTTTGAGGCAATATTGTTCCTTTGGGGGGGTATTGCAATTTTTTTTCCATTTTGAGGCGAAATTGTTCCTTTGGGGGGGTATTACAATTTTTGGATATTTTGAGGCGAAATTTTTCCTTTGGGGGGTTATTGCAATTTTTTGCCATTTTGAGGCGAAATTGTTCCTTTGGGGGGGTATTGCAACTTTTGGCCATTTTGAAGCGAAATTGTTCCTTTGGGGGGGTATTGAAACTTTTCGGCATTTTGAAGCGAAATTGTTCCTTTGGGGGGGTATTGCAATTTTTTGCCATTTTGAGGTGAAATTGTTCCTTTGGGGGGGTATTGCAACTTTTGGCCATTTTGAAGCGAAATTGTTCCTTTGGGGGGGTATTGCAACTTTTCGGCATTTTGAGGCGAAATTGTTCCTTTGGGGGGTATTGCAATTTTTTGCCATTTTGAGGTGAAATTGTTCCTTTGGGGGGGTATTGCAACTTTTGGCCATTTTGAAGCGAAATTGTTCCTTTCGGGGGGTATTGCAACTTTTTGGCATTTTGAGGCGAAATTGTTCCTTTGGGGGGGTATTGCAATTTTTTTTTCATTTTGAGGCGAAATTTTTCCTTTGGGGGGGGTATTGCAACTTTTGGCCATTTTGAAGCGAAATTGTTCCTTTGGGGTGGTATTGCAACTTTTCGGCATTTTGAGGCGAAATTGTTCTTTTGGGGGGGTATTGCAATTTTTTGCCATTTTGAGGCGAAATTGTTCCTTTGGGGGGTATTGCAACTTTTGGCCATTTTGAAGCGAAATTGTTCCTTTCGGGGGGTATTGCAACTTTTCGGCATTTTGAGGCGAAATTGTTCCTTTGGGGGGGTATTGCAACTTTTAACCATTTTGAAGCGAAATTGTTCCTTTGGGGGGGGTATTGCAATTTTTTGCCATTTTGAGGCGAAATTGTTCCTTTGGGGGGGTATTGCAACTTTTTGCCATTTTGAGGCGAAATTGTTCCTTTGGGGGGGTATTGCAACTTTTGGCCATTTTGAAGCGAAATTGTTCCTTTGGGGGGGTATTGCAACTTTTGGCCATTTTGAAGCGAAATTGTTTCTTTGGGGGGGTATTGCAACTTTTCAGCATTTTGAGGCGAAATTGTTCCTTTGGGGGGTATTGCAATTTTTTGCCATTTTGAGGTGAAATTGTTCCTTTGGGGGGGTATTGCAACTTTTGGCCATTTTGAAGCGAAATTGTTCCTTTCGGGGGGTATTGCAACTTTTCGGCATTTTGAGGCGAAATTGTTCCTTTAAGAAGGTATTGCAATTTTTTTTTCATTTTGAGGCGAAATTTTTCCTTTGGGGGGGTATTGCAACTTTTGGCCATTTTGAAGCGAAATTGTTCCTTTGGGGGGATATTGCAACTTTTGGCCATTTTGAAGCGAAATTGTTTCTTTCGGGGGTTATTGCAACTTTTCGGCATTTTGATGCGAAATTGTTCCTTTGGGGGGGTATTGCAACTTTTCGGCATTTTGAGGCGAAATTGTTCCTTTGGGGGGGTATTGCAATTTTTTGCCATTTTGAGGCGAAATTGTTCCTTTGGGGGGTATTGCAATTTTTTGCCATTTTGAGGTGAAATTGTTCCTTTTGGGGGGTATTGCAACTTTTGGCCATTTTGAAGCGAAATTGTTCCTTTCGTGGGGTATTGCAACTTTTCGGCATTTTGAGGCAAAATTGTTCCTTTGGGGGGGTATTGCAATTTTTTTTTCATTTTGAGGCGAAATTTTTCCTTTGGGGGGTATTGCAACTTTTGGCCATTTTGAAGCAAAATTGTTCCTTTGGGGGTATTGCAACTTTTCGGCATTTTGAGGCGAAATTGTTCTTTTGGGGGGGTATTGCAACTTTTCGGCATTTTGAGGCAAAATTGTTCCTTTGGGGGGGTATTGCAATTTTTTTTCCATTTTGAGGCGAAATTGTTCCTTTGGGGGGGTATTACAATTTTTGGATATTTTGAGGCGAAATTGTTCCTTTGGGGGGTTATTGCAATTTTTTGCCATTTTGAGGCGAAATTGTTCCTTTGGGGGGGTATTGCAACTTTTGGCCATTTTGAAGCGAAATTGTTCCTTTGGGGGGGTATTGAAACTTTTCGGCATTTTGAAGCGAAATTGTTCCTTTGGGGGGGTATTGCAATTTTTTGCCATTTTGAGGTGAAATTGTTCCTTTGGGGGGGTATTGCAACTTTTGGCCATTTTGAAGCGAAATTGTTCCTTTCGGGGGGTATTGCAACTTTTCGTCATTTTAAGGCGAAATTGTTCCTTTGGGGGGGTATTGCAATTTTTTTTCTATTTTGAGGCGAAATTGTTCCTTTGGGGGGTATTGCAACTTTTCGGCATTTTGAGGCGAAATTGTTCCTTTGGGGGGGTATTGCAACTTTTGGCCATTTTGAAGCGAAATTGTTCCTTTCGGGGGGTATTGCAACTTTTCGGCATTTTGAGGCGAAATTGTTCTTTTGGGGGGGTATTGCAACTTTTGGCCATTTTGAAGCGAAATTGTTCCTTTGGGGGGGTATTGCAACTTTTGGCCATTTTGAAGCGAAATTGTTCCTTTGGGGGGGTATTGCAACTTTTCGGCATTTTGAGGCGAAATTGTTCCTTTGGGGGGGTATTGCAATTTTTTGCCATTTTGAAGTGAAATTGTTCCTTTGGGGGGGTTTTGCAACTTTTGGCCATTTTGAAGCGAAATTGTTCCTTTCGGGGGGTATTGCAACTTTTCGGCATTTGAGGTGAAATTGTTCCTTTGGGGGGGTATTGCAATTTTTTGACATTTTGAGGCGAAATTGTTCCTTTGGGGGGGTATTGCATCTTTTGGCCATTTTGAAGCGAAATTGTTCCTTTGGGGGGTATTGCAATTTTTTGCCATTTTGAGGCGAAATTGTTCCTTTGGGGGGGTATTGCAACTTTTCGGCATTTTGAGGCGAAATTTTTCCTTTGGGGGGTATTGCAATTTTTTTTCCATTTAAGGCGAAATTGTTCCTTTGGGGGGGTATTGCAACTTTTGGCCATATTGAAGCGAAATTGTTCCTTTGGGGGGGTATTACAATTTTTGGATATTTTGAGGCGAAATTGTTCCTTTGGGGGGGTATTGCAATTTTTTGCCATTTTGAGGTGAAATTGTTGCTTTGGGGGGTATTGCATCTTTTGGCCATTTTGAAGCGAAATTGTTCCTTTCGGGGGGTATTGCAACTTTTCGACATTTGAGGTGAAATTGTTCCTTTGGGGGGGTATTGCAATTTTTTGACATTTTGAGGCGAAATTGTTCCTTTGGGGGGGTATTGCATCTTTTGGCCATTTTGAAGCGAAATTGTTCCTTTGGGGGGGTATTGCAACTTTTCGGCATTTTGAGGCGAAATTGTTCCTTTGGGGGGGTATTGCAATTTTTTGCCATTTTGAAGTGAAATTGTTCCTTTGGGGGGGTTTTGCAACTTTTGGCCATTTTGAAGCGAAATTGTTCCTTTCGGGGGGTATTGCAACTTTTCGGCATTTGAGGTGAAATTGTTCCTTTGGGGGGGTATTGCAATTTTTTGACATTTTGAGGCGAAATTGTTCCTTTGGGGGGGTATTGCATCTTTTGGCCATTTTGAAGCGAAATTGTTCCTTTGGGGGGGTATTGCAACTTTCCGGCATTTTGAGGCGAAATTGTTCCTTTGGGGGGGTATTGCAATTTTTTGCCATTTTGAAGTGAAATTGTTCCTTTGGGGGGGTTTTGCAACTTTTGGCCATTTTGAAGCGAAATTGTTCCTTTCGGGGGGTATTGCAACTTTTCGGCATTTGAGGTGAAATTGTTCCTTTGGGGGGGTATTGCAATTTTTTGACATTTTGAGGCGAAATTGTTCCTTTGGGGGGGTATTGCATCTTTTGGCCATTTTGAAGCGAAATTGTTCCTTTGGGGGGTATTGCAATTTTTTGCCATTTTGAGGCGAAATTGTTCCTTTGGGGGGGTATTGCAACTTTTCGGCATTTTGAGGCGAAATTTTTCCTTTGGGGGGTATTGCAATTTTTTTTCCATTTAAGGCGAAATTGTTCCTTTGGGGGGGTATTGCAACTTTTGGCCATATTGAAGCGAAATTGTTCCTTTGGGGGGGTATTACAATTTTTGGATATTTTGAGGCGAAATTGTTCCTTTGGGGGGGTATTGCAATTTTTTGCCATTTTGAGGTGAAATTGTTGCTTTGGGGGGTATTGCATCTTTTGGCCATTTTGAAGCGAAATTGTTCCTTTCGGGGGGTATTGCAACTTTTCGACATTTGAGGTGAAATTGTTCCTTTGGGGGGGTATTGCAATTTTTTGACATTTTGAGGCGAAATTGTTCCTTTGGGGGGGTATTGCATCTTTTGGCCATTTTGAAGCGAAATTGTTCCTTTGGGGGGTATTGCAATTTTTTGCCATTTTGAGGCGAAATTGTTCCTTTGGGGGGGTATTGCAACTTTTGGCCATTTTGAAGCGAAATTGTTCCTTTGGTGGGGTATTGCAACTTTTCGGCATTTTGAGGCGAAATTTTTCCTTTGGGAGGGTATTGCAATTTTTTGCCATTTTGAGGTGAAATTGTTCCTTTGGGGGGTATTGCAACTTTTAACCATTTTGAAGTGAAATTGTTACTTTGGGGGGGTATTGCAATTTTTTGCCATTTTGAGGCGAAATTGTTCCTTTGGGGGGTATTGCAACCTTTGGCCATTTTGAAGCGAAATTGTTCCTTTGGGGGGGTATTGCAACTTTTGGCCATTTTGAAGCGAAATTGTTCCTTTGGGGGGGGTATTGCAACTTTTCGGCATTTTGAGGCGAAATTGTTCCTTTGGGGGGGTATTGCAATTTTTTGCCATTTTGAGGGGAAATTGTTCCTTTGGGGGGGTATTGCAACTTTTGGCCATTTTGAAGCGAAATTGTTCCTTTGGGGGGTATTGCAACTTTTGGCCATTTTGAAGCGAAATTGTTCCTTTGGGGGGTATTGCAACTTTTCGGCATTTTGAGGCGAAATTGTTCCTTTGGGGGGGTATTGCAACTTTTCGGCATTTTGAGGCGAAATTGTTCCTTTGAGGGGGGTATTGCAATTTTTTGCCATTTTGAGGCGAAATTGTTCCTTTGGGGGGGTATTGCAACTTTTAACCATTTTGAAGCGAAATTGTTACTTTGGGGGGTATTGCAATTTTTTGCCATTTTGAGGCGAAATTGTTCCTTTGGGGGGGTATTGCAACTTTTGGCCATTTTGAAGCGAAATTGTTCCTTTGGGGGGGTATTGCAACTTTTGGCCATTTTGAAGCGAAATTGTTCCTTTGGGGGGGTATTGCAACTTTTCGGCATTTTGAGGCGAAATTGTTCCTTTGGGGGGGTATTGCAATTTTTTGCCATTTTGAGGTTAAATTGTTCCTTTGGGGGGGTATTGGAACTTTTGGCCATTTTGAAGCGAAATTGTTCCTTTCGGGGGGTATTGCAACTTTTCGGCATTTTGAGGCGAACTTGTTCCTTTGGGGGGTATTGCAATTTTTTTTTCATTTTGAGGCGAAATTTTTCCTTTGGGGGGGTATTGCAACTTTTGGCCATTTTGAAGCGAAATTGTTCCTTTGGGGGGGTATTGCAACTTTTCTGCATTTTGAGGCGAAATTGTTCCTTTGGGGGGGTATTGCAATTTTTTGCCATTTTGAGGCGAAATTGTTAATTTGGGGGGGTATTGCAACTTTTGGCCATTTTGAAGCGAAATTGTTCCTTTCGGGGGGTATTGCAACTTTTCGGCATTTTGAGGCGAAATTGTTCCTTTGGGGGGGTATTGCAATTTTTTTTTTCTTTTTGAGGCGAAATTTTTCCTTTGGGGGGGTATTGCAACTTTTGGCCATTTTGAAGTGAAATTGTTCCTTTGGGGGGGTATTGCAACTTTTCGGCATTTTGAGGTGAAATTGTTCCTTTGGGGGGGTATTGCAATTTTTTGAAATTTTGAGGCGAAATTGTTCCTTTGGGGGGGTATTGCAACTTTTGGCCATTTTTAAGCGAAATTGTTCCTTTCGGGGGGTATTGCAACTTTTCGGCATTTTGAGGCGAAATTGATTCCTTTGGGGGTATTGCAATTTTTTTTTCATTTTGAGGCGAAATTTTTCCTTTGGGGGGGTATTGCAACTTTTGGCCATTTTGAAGCGAAATTGTTCCTTTGGGGGGGTATTGCAACTTTTCTGCATTTTGAGGCGAAATTGTTCCTTTGGGGGGGTATTGCAATTTTTTGCCATTTTGAGGCGAAATTGTTCCTTTGGGGGGGTATTGCAACTTTTGGCCATTTTGAAGCGAAATTGTTCCTTTCGGGGGGTATTGCAACTTTTCGGCATTTTGAGGCGAAATTGTTCCTTTGGGGGGGTATTGCAATTTTTTTTTCTTTTTGAGGCGAAATTTTTCCTTTGGGGGGGTATTACAACTTTTGGCCATTTTGAAGTGAAATTGTTCCTTTGGGGGGGTATTGCAACTTTTCGGCATTTTGAGGCGAAATTTTTCCTTTGGGAGGGTATTGCAATTTTTTGCCATTTTGAGGTGAAATTGTTCCTTTGGGGGGGTATTGCAACTTTTAACCATTTTGAAGCGAAATTGTTACTTTGGGGGGTATTGCAATTTTTTGCCATTTTGAGGCGAAATTGTTCCTTTGGGGGGGTATTGCAACTTTTGGCCATTTTGTAGCGAAATTGTTCCTTTGGGGGGGTATTGCAACTTTTCGGCATTTTGAGGCGAAATTTTTCCTTTGGGAGGGTATTGCAATTTTTTGCCATTTTGAGGTGAAATTGTTCCTTTGGGGGGGTATTGCAACTTTTAACCATTTTGAAGTGAAATTGTTACTTTGGGGGGGTATTGCAATTTTTTGCCATTTTGAGGCGAAATTGTTCCTTTGGGGGGGTATTGCAACTTTTGGCCATTTTGAAGCGAAATTGTTCCTTTGGGGGGGTATTGCAACTTTTGGCCATTTTGAAGCGAAATTGTTCCTTTGGGGGGGTATTGCAACTTTTCGGCATTTTGAGGCGAAATTGTTCCTTTGGGGGGGTATTGCAATTTTTTGCCATTTTGAGGGGAAATTGTTCCTTTGGGGGGGTATTGCAACTTTTGGCCATTTTGAAGCGAAATTGTTCCTTTGGGGGGGTATTGCAACTTTTGGCCATTTTGAAGCGAAATTGTTCCTTTGGGGGGGTATTGCAACTTTTCGGCATTTTGAGGCGAAATTGTTCCTTTGGGGGGGTATTGCAACTTTTCGGCATTTTGAGGCGAAATTGTTCCTTTGAGGGGGGTATTGCAATTTTTTGCCATTTTGAGGCGAAATTATTCCTTTGGGGGGGTATTGCAACTTTTGGCCATTTTAAAGCAAAATTGTTCCTTTGGGGTGGTATTGCAATTTTTTGCCATTTTGAGGCGAAATTGTTCCTTTGGGGGGGTATTGCAACTTTTGGCCATTTTGAAGCGAAATTGTTCCTTTCGGGGGGTATTGCAACTTTTCGGCATTTTGAGGCGAAATTGTTCCTTTGGGGGGGTATTGCAACTTTTGGCCATTTTGAAGCAAAATTGTTCCTTTCGGGGGGTATTGCAACTTTTTGCCATTTTGAGGGGAAATTGTTCCTTTGGGGGGGTATTGCAATTTTTTGCCATTTTGAGGGGAAATTGTTCCTTTGGGGGGGTATTGCAACTTTTGGCCATTTTGAAGCGAAATTGTTCCTTTGGGGGGTATTGCAACTTTTGGCCATTTTGAAGCGAAATTGTTCCTTTGGGGGGTATTGCAACTTTTCGGCATTTTGAGGCGAAATTGTTCCTTTGGGGGGGTATTGCAACTTTTCGGCATTTTGAGGCGAAATTGTTCCTTTGAGGGGGGTATTGCAATTTTTTGCCATTTTGAGGCGAAATTGTTCCTTTGGGGGGGTATTGCAACTTTTAACCATTTTGAAGCGAAATTGTTACTTTGGGGGGTATTGCAATTTTTTGCCATTTTGAGGCGAAATTGTTCCTTTGGGGGGGTATTGCAACTTTTGGCCATTTTGAAGCGAAATTGTTCCTTTGGGGGGGTATTGCAACTTTTGGCCATTTTGAAGCGAAATTGTTCCTTTGGGGGGGTATTGCAACTTTTCGGCATTTTGAGGCGAAATTGTTCCTTTGGGGGGGTATTGCAATTTTTTGCCATTTTGAGGTTAAATTGTTCCTTTGGGGGGGTATTGGAACTTTTGGCCATTTTGAAGCGAAATTGTTCCTTTCGGGGGGTATTGCAACTTTTCGGCATTTTGAGGCGAACTTGTTCCTTTGGGGGGTATTGCAATTTTTTTTTCATTTTGAGGCGAAATTTTTCCTTTGGGGGGGTATTGCAACTTTTGGCCATTTTGAAGCGAAATTGTTCCTTTGGGGGGGTATTGCAACTTTTCTGCATTTTGAGGCGAAATTGTTCCTTTGGGGGGGTATTGCAATTTTTTGCCATTTTGAGGCGAAATTGTTAATTTGGGGGGGTATTGCAACTTTTGGCCATTTTGAAGCGAAATTGTTCCTTTCGGGGGGTATTGCAACTTTTCGGCATTTTGAGGCGAAATTGTTCCTTTGGGGGGGTATTGCAATTTTTTTTTTCTTTTTGAGGCGAAATTTTTCCTTTGGGGGGGTATTGCAACTTTTGGCCATTTTGAAGTGAAATTGTTCCTTTGGGGGGGTATTGCAACTTTTCGGCATTTTGAGGTGAAATTGTTCCTTTGGGGGGGTATTGCAATTTTTTGAAATTTTGAGGCGAAATTGTTCCTTTGGGGGGGTATTGCAACTTTTGGCCATTTTTAAGCGAAATTGTTCCTTTCGGGGGGTATTGCAACTTTTCGGCATTTTGAGGCGAAATTGATTCCTTTGGGGGTATTGCAATTTTTTTTTCATTTTGAGGCGAAATTTTTCCTTTGGGGGGGTATTGCAACTTTTGGCCATTTTGAAGCGAAATTGTTCCTTTGGGGGGGTATTGCAACTTTTCTGCATTTTGAGGCGAAATTGTTCCTTTGGGGGGGTATTGCAATTTTTTGCCATTTTGAGGCGAAATTGTTCCTTTGGGGGGGTATTGCAACTTTTGGCCATTTTGAAGCGAAATTGTTCCTTTCGGGGGGTATTGCAACTTTTCGGCATTTTGAGGCGAAATTGTTCCTTTGGGGGGGTATTGCAATTTTTTTTTCTTTTTGAGGCGAAATTTTTCCTTTGGGGGGGTATTGCAACTTTTGGCCATTTTGAAGCGAAATTGTTCCTTTCGGGGGGTATTGCAACTTTTCGGCATTTTGAGGCGAAATTGTTCCTTTGGGGGGGTATTGCAACTTTTGGCCATTTTGAAGCAAAATTGTTCCTTTCGGGGGGTATTGCAACTTTTTGCCATTTTGAGGGGAAATTGTTCCTTTGGGGGGGTATTGCAATTTTTTGCCATTTTGAGGGGAAATTGTTCCTTTGGGGGGGTATTGCAACTTTTGGCCATTTTGAAGCGAAATTGTTCCTTTGGGGGGTATTGCAACTTTTGGCCATTTTGAAGCGAAATTGTTCCTTTGGGGGGTATTGCAACTTTTCGGCATTTTGAGGCGAAATTGTTCCTTTGGGGGGGTATTGCAACTTTTCGGCATTTTGAGGCGAAATTGTTCCTTTGAGGGGGGTATTGCAATTTTTTGCCATTTTGAGGCGAAATTGTTCCTTTGGGGGGGTATTGCAACTTTTAACCATTTTGAAGCGAAATTGTTACTTTGGGGGGTATTGCAATTTTTTGCCATTTTGAGGCGAAATTGTTCCTTTGGGGGGGTATTGCAACTTTTGGCCATTTTGAAGCGAAATTGTTCCTTTGGGGGGGTATTGCAACTTTTGGCCATTTTGAAGCGAAATTGTTCCTTTGGGGGGGTATTGCAACTTTTCGGCATTTTGAGGCGAAATTGTTCCTTTGGGGGGGTATTGCAATTTTTTGCCATTTTGAGGTTAAATTGTTCCTTTGGGGGGGTATTGGAACTTTTGGCCATTTTGAAGCGAAATTGTTCCTTTCGGGGGGTATTGCAACTTTTCGGCATTTTGAGGCGAACTTGTTCCTTTGGGGGGTATTGCAATTTTTTTTTCATTTTGAGGCGAAATTTTTCCTTTGGGGGGGTATTGCAACTTTTGGCCATTTTGAAGCGAAATTGTTCCTTTGGGGGGGTATTGCAACTTTTCTGCATTTTGAGGCGAAATTGTTCCTTTGGGGGGGTATTGCAATTTTTTGCCATTTTGAGGCGAAATTGTTAATTTGGGGGGGTATTGCAACTTTTGGCCATTTTGAAGCGAAATTGTTCCTTTCGGGGGGTATTGCAACTTTTCGGCATTTTGAGGCGAAATTGTTCCTTTGGGGGGGTATTGCAATTTTTTTTTTCTTTTTGAGGCGAAATTTTTCCTTTGGGGGGGTATTGCAACTTTTGGCCATTTTGAAGTGAAATTGTTCCTTTGGGGGGGTATTGCAACTTTTCGGCATTTTGAGGTGAAATTGTTCCTTTGGGGGGGTATTGCAATTTTTTGAAATTTTGAGGCGAAATTGTTCCTTTGGGGGGGTATTGCAACTTTTGGCCATTTTTAAGCGAAATTGTTCCTTTCGGGGGGTATTGCAACTTTTCGGCATTTTGAGGCGAAATTGATTCCTTTGGGGGTATTGCAATTTTTTTTTCATTTTGAGGCGAAATTTTTCCTTTGGGGGGGTATTGCAACTTTTGGCCATTTTGAAGCGAAATTGTTCCTTTGGGGGGGTATTGCAACTTTTCTGCATTTTGAGGCGAAATTGTTCCTTTGGGGGGGTATTGCAATTTTTTGCCATTTTGAGGCGAAATTGTTCCTTTGGGGGGGTATTGCAACTTTTGGCCATTTTGAAGCGAAATTGTTCCTTTCGGGGGGTATTGCAACTTTTCGGCATTTTGAGGCGAAATTGTTCCTTTGGGGGGGTATTGCAATTTTTTTTTCTTTTTGAGGCGAAATTTTTCCTTTGGGGGGGTATTACAACTTTTGGCCATTTTGAAGTGAAATTGTTCCTTTGGGGGGGTATTGCAACTTTTCGGCATTTTGAGGCGAAATTTTTCCTTTGGGAGGGTATTGCAATTTTTTGCCATTTTGAGGTGAAATTGTTCCTTTGGGGGGGTATTGCAACTTTTAACCATTTTGAAGCGAAATTGTTACTTTGGGGGGTATTGCAATTTTTTGCCATTTTGAGGCGAAATTGTTCCTTTGGGGGGGTATTGCAACTTTTGGCCATTTTGTAGCGAAATTGTTCCTTTGGGGGGGTATTGCAACTTTTCGGCATTTTGAGGCGAAATTTTTCCTTTGGGAGGGTATTGCAATTTTTTGCCATTTTGAGGTGAAATTGTTCCTTTGGGGGGGTATTGCAACTTTTAACCATTTTGAAGTGAAATTGTTACTTTGGGGGGGTATTGCAATTTTTTGCCATTTTGAGGCGAAATTGTTCCTTTGGGGGGGTATTGCAACTTTTGGCCATTTTGAAGCGAAATTGTTCCTTTGGGGGGGTATTGCAACTTTTGGCCATTTTGAAGCGAAATTGTTCCTTTGGGGGGGTATTGCAACTTTTCGGCATTTTGAGGCGAAATTGTTCCTTTGGGGGGGTATTGCAATTTTTTGCCATTTTGAGGGGAAATTGTTCCTTTGGGGGGGTATTGCAACTTTTGGCCATTTTGAAGCGAAATTGTTCCTTTGGGGGGGTATTGCAACTTTTGGCCATTTTGAAGCGAAATTGTTCCTTTGGGGGGGTATTGCAACTTTTCGGCATTTTGAGGCGAAATTGTTCCTTTGGGGGGGTATTGCAACTTTTCGGCATTTTGAGGCGAAATTGTTCCTTTGAGGGGGGTATTGCAATTTTTTGCCATTTTGAGGCGAAATTATTCCTTTGGGGGGGTATTGCAACTTTTGGCCATTTTAAAGCAAAATTGTTCCTTTGGGGTGGTATTGCAATTTTTTGCCATTTTGAGGCGAAATTGTTCCTTTGGGGGGGTATTGCAACTTTTGGCCATTTTGAAGCGAAATTGTTCCTTTCGGGGGGTATTGCAACTTTTCGGCATTTTGAGGCGAAATTGTTCCTTTGGGGGGGTATTGCAACTTTTGGCCATTTTGAAGCAAAATTGTTCCTTTCGGGGGGTATTGCAACTTTTCGGCATTTTGAGGCGAAATTGTTCCTTTGGGGGGGTATTGCAATTTTTTTCCATTTTGAGACGAATTTGTTGCTTTGGGAGTGTATTACATCTTTTGGCCATTTTGAAGAGAAATTGTTCCTTTGGGGGGTATTGCAATTTTTTGCCATTTTGAGGCGAAATTGTTCCTTTGGGGGGGTATTGCAACTTTTGGCCATTTTGAAGCGAAATTGTTCCTTTGGGGGGGGGTATTGCAACTTTTCGGCATTTTGAGGCGAAATTTTTCCTTTGGGAGGGTATTGCAATTTTTTGCCATTTTGAGGTGAAATTGTTCCTTTGGGGGGGTATTGCAACTTTTAACCATTTTGAAGCGAAATTGTTACTTTGGGGGGGTATTGCAACTTTTGGCCATTTTGAAGCGAAATTGTTCCTTTGGGGGGTATTGCAACTTTTCGGCATTTTGAGGCGAAATTGTTCCTTTGGGGGGGTATTGCAATTTTTTGCCATTTTGAGGTTAAATTGTTCCTTTGGGGGGTATTGGAACTTTTGGCCATTTTGAAGTGAAATTGTTCCTTTCGGGGAGTATTGCAACTTTTCGGCATTTTGAGGCGAAATTGTTCCTTTGGGGGGGTATTGCAATTTTTTGCCATTTTGAGGCGAAATTGTTAATTTGGGGTGGTATTGCAACTTTTGGCCATTTTGAAGCGAAATTGTTCCTTTCGGGGGGTATTGCAACTTTTCGGCATTTTGAGGCGAAATTGTTCCTTTGGGGGGGTATTGCAATTTTTTTTTTCTTTTTGAGGCGAAATTTTTCCTTTGGGGGGGTATTGCAACTTTTGGCCATTTTGAAGTGAAATTGTTCCTTTGGGGGGGTATTGCAACTTTTCGGCATTTTGAGGCGAAATTGTTCCTTTGGGGGGGTATTGCAATTTTTTGAAATTTTTAGGCGAAATTGTTCCTTTGGGGGGGTATTGCAACTTTTGGCCATTTTTAAGTGAACTTGTTCCTTTCGGGGGGTATTGCAACTTTTCGGCATTTTGAGGCGAAATTGATTCCTTTGGGGGGTATTGCAATTTTTTTTTCATTTTGAGGCGAAATTTTTCCTTTGGGGGGGTATTGCAACTTTTGGCCATTTTGAAGCGAAATTGTTCCTTTGGGGGGGTATTGCAACTTTTCTGCATTTTGAGGCGAAATTGTTCCTTTGGGGGGGTATTGCAATTTTTTGCCATTTTGAGGCGAAATTGTTCCTTTGGGGGGGTATTGCAACTTTTGGCCATTTTGAAGCGAAATTGTTCCTTTCGGGGGGTATTGCAACTTTTCGGCATTTTGAGGCGAAATTGTTCCTTTGGGGGGGTATTGCAATTTTTTTTTCTTTTTGAGGCGAAATTTTTCCTTTGGGGGGGTATTACAACTTTTGGCCATTTTGAAGTGAAATTGTTCCTTTGGGGGGGTATTGCAACTTTTCGGCATTTTGAGGCGAAATTTTTCCTTTGGGAGGGTATTGCAATTTTTTGCCATTTTGAGGTGAAATTGTTCCTTTGGGGGGGTATTGCAACTTTTAACCATTTTGAAGCGAAATTGTTACTTTGGGGGGTATTGCAATTTTTTGCCATTTTGAGGCGAAATTGTTCCTTTCGGGGGGTATTGCAACTTTTGGCCATTTTGTAGCGAAATTGTTCCTTTGGGGGGGTATTGCAACTTTTCGGCATTTTGAGGCGAAATTTTTCCTTTGGGAGGGTATTGCAATTTTTTGCCATTTTGAGGTGAAATTGTTCCTTTGGGGGGGTATTGCAACTTTTAACCATTTTGAAGTGAAATTGTTACTTTGGGGGGGTATTGCAATTTTTTGCCATTTTGAGGCGAAATTGTTCCTTTGGGGGGGTATTGCAACTTTTGGCCATTTTGAAGCGAAATTGTTCCTTTGGGGGGGTATTGCAACTTTTGGCCATTTTGAAGCGAAATTGTTCCTTTGGGGGGGGTATTGCAACTTTTCGGCATTTTGAGGCGAAATTGTTCCTTTGGGGGGGTATTGCAATTTTTTGCCATTTTGAGGGGAAATTGTTCCTTTGGGGGGGTATTGCAACTTTTGGCCATTTTGAAGCGAAATTGTTCCTTTGGGGGGGTATTGCAACTTTTGGCCATTTTGAAGCGAAATTGTTCCTTTGGGGGGGTATTGCAACTTTTCGGCATTTTGAGGCGAAATTGTTCCTTTGGGGGGGTATTGCAACTTTTCGGCATTTTGAGGCGAAATTGTTCCTTTGAGGGGGGTATTGCAATTTTTTGCCATTTTGAGGCGAAATTATTCCTTTGGGGGGGTATTGCAACTTTTGGCCATTTTAAAGCAAAATTGTTCCTTTGGGGTGGTATTGCAATTTTTTGCCATTTTGAGGCGAAATTGTTCCTTTGGGGGGGTATTGCAACTTTTGGCCATTTTGAAGCGAAATTGTTCCTTTCGGGGGGTATTGCAACTTTTCGGCATTTTGAGGCGAAATTGTTCCTTTGGGGGGGTATTGCAACTTTTGGCCATTTTGAAGCAAAATTGTTCCTTTCGGGGGGTATTGCAACTTTTCGGCATTTTGAGGCGAAATTGTTCCTTTGGGGGGGTATTGCAATTTTTTTCCATTTTGAGACGAATTTGTTGCTTTGGGAGTGTATTACATCTTTTGGCCATTTTGAAGAGAAATTGTTCCTTTGGGGGGTATTGCAATTTTTTGCCATTTTGAGGCGAAATTGTTCCTTTGGGGGGGTATTGCAACTTTTGGCCATTTTGAAGCGAAATTGTTCCTTTGGGGGGGGGTATTGCAACTTTTCGGCATTTTGAGGCGAAATTTTTCCTTTGGGAGGGTATTGCAATTTTTTGCCATTTTGAGGTGAAATTGTTCCTTTGGGGGGGTATTGCAACTTTTAACCATTTTGAAGCGAAATTGTTACTTTGGGGGGGTATTGCAACTTTTGGCCATTTTGAAGCGAAATTGTTCCTTTGGGGGGGTATTGCAACTTTTCGGCATTTTGAGGCGAAATTGTTCCTTTGGGGGGGTATTGCAATTTTTTGCCATTTTGAGGTTAAATTGTTCCTTTGGGGGGTATTGGAACTTTTGGCCATTTTGAAGTGAAATTGTTCCTTTCGGGGAGTATTGCAACTTTTCGGCATTTTGAGGCGAAATTGTTCCTTTGGGGGGGTATTGCAATTTTTTGCCATTTTGAGGCGAAATTGTTAATTTGGGGTGGTATTGCAACTTTTGGCCATTTTGAAGCGAAATTGTTCCTTTCGGGGGGTATTGCAACTTTTCGGCATTTTGAGGCGAAATTGTTCCTTTGGGGGGGTATTGCAATTTTTTTTTTCTTTTTGAGGCGAAATTTTTCCTTTGGGGGGGTATTGCAACTTTTGGCCATTTTGAAGTGAAATTGTTCCTTTGGGGGGGTATTGCAACTTTTCGGCATTTTGAGGCGAAATTGTTCCTTTGGGGGGGTATTGCAATTTTTTGAAATTTTGAGGCGAAATTGTTCCTTTGGGGGGGTATTGCAACTTTTGGCCATTTTTAAGTGAACTTGTTCCTTTCGGGGGGTATTGCAACTTTTCGGCATTTTGAGGCGAAATTGATTCCTTTGGGGGGTATTGCAATTTTTTTTTCATTTTGAGGCGAAATTTTTCCTTTGGGGGGGTATTGCAACTTTTGGCCATTTTGAAGCGAAATTGTTCCTTTGGGGGGGTATTGCAACTTTTCTGCATTTTGAGGCGAAATTGTTCCTTTGGGGGGGTATTGCAATTTTTTGCCATTTTGAGGCGAAATTGTTCCTTTGGGGGGGTATTGCAACTTTTGGCCATTTTGAAGCGAAATTGTTCCTTTCGGGGGGTATTGCAACTTTTCGGCATTTTGAGGCGAAATTGTTCCTTTGGGGGGGTATTGCAATTTTTTTTTCTTTTTGAGGCGAAATTTTTCCTTTGGGGGGGTATTACAACTTTTGGCCATTTTGAAGTGAAATTGTTCCTTTGGGGGGGTATTGCAACTTTTCGGCATTTTGAGGCGAAATTTTTCCTTTGGGAGGGTATTGCAATTTTTTTGCCATTTTGAGGTGAAATTGTTCCTTTGGGGGGGTATTGCAACTTTTAACCATTTTGAAGCGAAATTGTTACTTTTGGGGGTATTGCAATTTTTTGCCATTTTGAGGCGAAATTGTTCCTTTGGGGGGGTATTGCAACTTTTGGCCATTTTGAAGCGAAATTGTTCCTTTGGGGGGGTATTGCAACTTTTGGACATTTTGAAGCGAAATTGTTCCTTTGGGGGGGTATTGCAACTTTTGGCCATTTTTAAGCGAAATTGTTCCTTTCGGGGGGTATTGCAACTTTTCGGCATTTTGAGGCGAAATTGATTCCTTTGGGGGTATTGCAATTTTTTTTTCATTTTGAGGCGAAATTTTTCCTTTGGGGGGGTATTGCAACTTTTGGCCATTTTGAAGCGAAATTGTTCCTTTGGGGGGGTATTGCAACTTTTCTGCATTTTGAGGCGAAATTGTTCCTTTGGGGGGGTATTGCAATTTTTTGCCATTTTGAGGCGAAATTGTTCCTTTGGGGGGGTATTGCAACTTTTGGCCATTTTGAAGCGAAATTGTTCCTTTCGGGGGGTATTGCAACTTTTCGGCATTTTGAGGCGAAATTGTTCCTTTGGGGGGGTATTGCAATTTTTTTTTCTTTTTGAGGCGAAATTTTTCCTTTGGGGGGGTATTACAACTTTTGGCCATTTTGAAGTGAAATTGCTCCTTTGGGGGGGTATTGCAACTTTTCGGCATTTTGAGGCGAAATTTTTCCTTTGGGAGGGTATTGCAATTTTTTGCCATTTTGAGGTGAAATTGTTCCTTTGGGGGGGTATTGCAACTTTTAACCATTTTGAAGCGAAATTGTTACTTTGGGGGGTATTGCAATTTTTTGCCATTTTGAGGCGAAATTGTTCCTTTGGGGGGGTATTGCAACTTTTCGGCATTTTGAGGCGAAATTTTTCCTTTGGGAGGGTATTGCAATTTTTTGCCATTTTGAGGTGAAATTGTTCCTTTGGGGGGGTATTGCAACTTTTAACCATTTTGAAGTGAAATTGTTACTTTGGGGGGGTATTGCAATTTTTTGCCATTTTGAGGCGAAATTGTTCCTTTGGGGGGGTATTGCAACTTTTGGCCATTTTGAAGCGAAATTGTTCCTTTGGGGGGGTATTGCAACTTTTGGCCATTTTGAAGCGAAATTGTTCCTTTGGGGGGGGTATTGCAACTTTTCGGCATTTTGAGGCGAAATTGTTCCTTTGGGGGGGTATTGCAATTTTTTGCCATTTTGAGGGGAAATTGTTCCTTTGGGGGGGTATTGCAACTTTTGGCCATTTTGAAGCGAAATTGTTCCTTTGGGGGGGTATTGCAACTTTTGGCCATTTTGAAGCGAAATTGTTCCTTTGGGGGGGTATTGCAACTTTTCGGCATTTTGAGGCGAAATTGTTCCTTTGGGGGGGTATTTCAACTTTTCGGCATTTTGAGGCGAAATTGTTCCTTTGAGGGGGGTATTGCAATTTTTTGCCATTTTGAGGCGAAATTATTCCTTTGGGGGGTATTGCAACTTTTGGCCATTTTAAAGCAAAATTGTTCCTTTGGGGTGGTATTGCAATTTTTTGCCATTTTGAGGCGAAATTGTTCCTTTGGGGGGGTATTGCAACTTTTGGCCATTTTGAAGCGAAATTGTTCCTTTCGGGGGGTATTGCAACTTTTCGGCATTTTGAGGCGAAATTGTTCCTTTGGGGGGTATTGCAACTTTTGGCCATTTTGAAGCAAAATTGTTCCTTTCGGGGGGTATTGCAACTTTTCGGCATTTTGAGGCGAAATTGTTCCTTTGGGGGGGTATTGCAATTTTTTTCCATTTTGAGACGAATTTGTTGCTTTGGGAGTGTATTACATCTTTTGGCCATTTTGAAGAGAAATTGTTCCTTTGGGGGGTATTGCAATTTTTTGCCATTTTGAGGCGAAATTGTTCCTTTGGGGGGGTATTGCAACTTTTGGCCATTTTGAAGCGAAATTGTTCCTTTGGGGGGGGGTATTGCAACTTTTCGGCATTTTGAGGCGAAATTTTTCCTTTGGGAGGGTATTGCAATTTTTTGCCATTTTGAGGTGAAATTGTTCCTTTGGGGGGTATTGCAACTTTTAACCATTTTGAAGCGAAATTGTTACTTTGGGGGGTATTGCAATTTTTTGCCATTTTGAGGCGAAATTGTTCCTTTGGGGGGGTATTGCAACTTTTGGCCATTTTGAAGCGAAATTGTTCCTTTGGGGGGGTATTGCAACTTTTGGCCATTTTGAAGCGAAATTGTTCCTTTGGGGGGGTATTGCAACTTTTCGGCATTTTGAGGCGAAATTGTTCCTTTGGGGGGGTATTGCAATTTTTTGCCATTTTGAGGTTAAATTGTTCCTTTGGGGGGTATTGGAACTTTTGGCCATTTTGAAGTGAAATTGTTCCTTTCGGGGAGTATTGCAACTTTTCGGCATTTTGAGGCGAAATTGTTCCTTTGGGGGGGTATTGCAATTTTTTGCCATTTTGAGGCGAAATTGTTAATTTGGGGTGGTATTGCAACTTTTGGCCATTTTGAAGCGAAATTGTTCCTTTCGGGGGGTATTGCAACTTTTCGGCATTTTGAGGCGAAATTGTTCCTTTGGGGGCGTATTGCAATTTTTTTTTTCTTTTTGAGGCGAAATTTTTCCTTTGGGGGGTATTGCAACTTTTGGCCATTTTGAAGTGAAATTGTTCCTTTGGGGGGGTATTGCAACTTTTCGGCATTTTGAGGCGAAATTGTTCCTTTGGGGGGGTATTGCAATTTTTTGAAATTTTGAGGCGAAATTGTTCCTTTGGGGGGGTATTGCAACTTTTGGCCATTTTTAAGTGAACTTGTTCCTTTCGGGGGGTATTGCAACTTTTCGGCATTTTGAGGCGAAATTGATTCCTTTGGGGGGTATTGCAATTTTTTTTTCATTTTGAGGCGAAATTTTTCCTTTGGGGGGGTATTGCAACTTTTGGCCATTTTGAAGCGAAATTGTTCCTTTGGGGGGGTATTGCAACTTTTCTGCATTTTGAGGCGAAATTGTTCCTTTGGGGGGGTATTGCAATTTTTTGCCATTTTGAGGCGAAATTGTTCCTTTGGGGGGGTATTGCAACTTTTGGCCATTTTGAATCGAAATTGTTCCTTTCGGGGGGTATTGCAACTTTTCGGCATTTTGAGGCGAAATTGTTCCTTTGGGGGGGTATTGCAATTTTTTTTTCTTTTTGAGGCGAAATTTTTCCTTTGGGGGGGTATTGCAACTTTTAACCATTTTGAAGCGAAATTGTTACTTTTGGGGGTATTGCAATTTTTTGCCATTTTGAGGCGAAATTGTTCCTTTGGGGGGGTATTTCAACTTTTGGCCATTTTGAAGCGAAATTGTTCCTTTGGGGGGGTATTGCAACTTTTGGACATTTTGAAGCGAAATTGTTCCTTTGGGGGGGTATTGCAACTTTTCGGCATTTTGAGGCGAAATTGTTCCTTTGGGGGGGTATTGCAATTTTTTGCCATTTTGAGGTGAAATTGTTCCTTTGGGGGGGTATTGCAACTTTTGGCCATTTTGAAGCGAAATTGTTCCTTTCGGGGGGTATTGCAACTTTTCGGCATTTTGAGGCGAAATTGTTTCTTTGGGGGGTATTGCAATTTTTTTTTCATTTTGAGGCGAAATTTTTCCTTTGGGGGTGTATTGCAACTTTTGGCCATTTTGAAGCGAAATTGTTCCTTTGGGGGGGTATTGCAACTTTTCTGCATTTTGAGGCGAAATTGTTCCTTTGGGGGGTATTGCAATTTTTTGCCATTTTGAGGCGAAATTGTTCCTTTGGGGGGTATTGCAACTTTTGGCCATTTTGAAGCGAAATTGTTCCTTTCGGGGGGTATTGCAACTTTTCGGCATTTTGAGGCGAAATTGTTCCTTTGGGGGGGTTATGCAATTTTTTTTTCTTTTTGAGGCGAAATTTTTCCTTTGGGGGGGTATTGCAACTTTTGGCCATTTTGAAGTGAAATTGTTCCTTTGGGGGGGTATTGCAACTTTTCGGCATTTTGAGGCGAAATTGTTCCTTTGGGGGGGTATTGCAATTTTTTGAAATTTTGAGGCGAAATTGTTCCTTTGGGGGGGTATTGCAACTTTTGGCCATTTTTAAGCGAAATTGTTCCTTTCGGGGGGTATTGCAACTTTTCGGCATTTTGAGGCGAAATTGTTCCTTTGGGGGGTATTGCAATTTTTTTTTCATTTTGAGGCGAAATTTTTCCTTTGGGGGGGTATTGCAACTTTTGGCCATTTTGAAGCGAAATTGTTCCTTTGGGGGGGTATTGCAACTTTTCTGCATTTTGAGGCGAAATTGTTCCTTTGGGGGGTATTGCAATTTTTTGCCATTTTGAGGCGAAATTGTTCCTTTGGGGGGGTATTGCAACTTTTGGCCATTTTGAAGCGAAATTGTTCCTTTCGGGGGGTATTGCAACTTTTCGGCATTTTGAGGCGAAATTGTTCCTTTGGGGGGGTATTGCAATTTTTTTTTCTTTTTGAGGCGAAATTTTTCCTTTGGGGGGGTATTGCAACTTTTGGCCATTTTGAAGTGAAATTGTTCCTTTGGGGGGGTATTGCAACTTTTCGGCATTTTGAGGCGAAATTGTTCCTTTGGGGGGGGTATTGCAATTTTTTGAAATTTTGAGGCGAAATTGTTCCTTTGGGGGGGTATTGCAACTTTTGGCCATTTTGAAGCGAAATTGTTCCTTTGGGGGGGTATTGCAACTTTTGGACATTTTGAAGCGAAATTGTTCCTTTGGGGGGGTATTGCAACTTTTCGGCATTTTGAGGCGAAATTGTTCCTTTGGAGGGGTATTGCAATTTTTTGCCATTTTGAGGTGAAATTGTTCCTTTGGGGGGGTATTGCAACTTTTGGCCATTTTGAAGCGAAATTGTTCCTTTCGGGGGGTATTGCAACTTTTCGGCATTTTGAGGCGAAATTGTTCCTTTGGGGGGGTTATGCAATTTTTTTTTCTTTTTGAGGCGAAATTTTTCCTTTGGGGGGGTATTGCAACTTTTGGCCATTTTGAAGTGAAATTGTTCCTTTGGGGGGGTATTGCAACTTTTCGGCATTTTGAGGCGAAATTGTTCCTTTGGGGGGGTATTGCAATTTTTTGAAATTTTGAGGCGAAATTGTTCCTTTGGGGGGGTATTGCAACTTTTGGCTATTTTTAAGCGAAATTGTTCCTTTCGGGGGGTATTGCAACTTTTCGGCATTTTGAGGCGAAATTGTTCCTTTGGGGGGTATTGCAATTTTTTTTTCATTTTGAGGCGAAATTTTTCCTTTGGGGGGTATTGCAACTTTTGGCCATTTTGAAGCGAAATTGTTCCTTTGGGGGGGTATTGCAACTTTTCTGCATTTTGAGGCGAAATTGTTCCTTTGGGGGGTATTGCAATTTTTTGCCATTTTGAGGCGAAATTGTTCCTTTGGGGGGGTATTGCAACTTTTGGCCATTTTGAGGTGAAATTGTTCCTTTGGGGGGGTATTGCAATTTTTTGCCATTTTGAGGTGAAATTGTTCCTTTGGGGGGGTATTGCAACTTTTGGCCATTTTGAAGCGAAATTGTTCCTTTCGGGGGGTATTGCAACTTTTCGGCATTTTGAGGCGAAATTGTTTCTTTGGGGGGTATTGCAATTTTTTTTTCATTTTGAGGCGAAATTTTTCCTTTGGGGGTGTATTGCAACTTTTGGCCATTTTGAAGCGAAATTGTTCCTTTGGGGGGGTATTGCAACTTTTCTGCATTTTGAGGCGAAATTGTTCCTTTGGGGGGGTATTGCAATTTTTTGCCATTTTGAGGCGAAATTGTTCCTTTGGGGGGGTATTGCAACTTTTGGCCATTTTGAAGCGAAATTGTTCCTTTCGGGGGGTATTGCAACTTTTCGGCATTTTGAGGCGAAATTGTTCCTTTGGGGGGGTTATGCAATTTTTTTTTCTTTTTGAGGCGAAATTTTTCCTTTGGGGGGGTATTGCAACTTTTGGCCATTTTGAAGTGAAATTGTTCCTTTGGGGGGGTATTGCAACTTTTCGGCATTTTGAGGCGAAATTGTTCCTTTGGGGGGGTATTGCAATTTTTTGAAATTTTGAGGCGAAATTGTTCCTTTGGGGGGGTATTGCAACTTTTGGCTATTTTTAAGCGAAATTGTTCCTTTCGGGGGGTATTGCAACTTTTCGGCATTTTGAGGCGAAATTGTTCCTTTGGGGGGTATTGCAATTTTTTTTTCATTTTGAGGCGAAATTTTTCCTTTGGGGGGTATTGCAACTTTTGGCCATTTTGAAGCGAAATTGTTCCTTTGGGGGGGTATTGCAACTTTTCTGCATTTTGAGGCGAAATTGTTCCTTTGGGGGGTATTGCAATTTTTTGCCATTTTGAGGCGAAATTGTTCCTTTGGGGGGGTATTGCAACTTTTGGCCATTTTGAAGCGAAATTGTTCCTTTCGGGGGGTATTGCAACTTTTCGGCATTTTGAGGCGAAATTGTTCCTTTGGGGGGGTATTGCAATTTTTTTTTCTTTTTGAGGCGAAATTTTTCCTTTGGGGGGGTATTGCAACTTTTGGCCATTTTGAAGTGAAATTGTTCCTTTGGGGGGGTATTGCAACTTTTCGGCATTTTGAGGCGAAATTGTTCCTTTGGGGGGGTATTGCAATTTTTTGAAATTTTGAGGCGAAATTGTTCCTTTGGGGGGGTATTGCAACATTTGGCCATTTTGAAGCGAAATTGTTCCTTTCGGGGGGTATTGCAACTTTTCGGGATTTTGAGGCGAAATTGTTCCTTTGGGGGGTATTGCAATTTTTTTTTCGTTTTGAGGCGAAATTGTTCCTTTGGGGGGGGTATTGCAACTTTTGGCCATTTTGAAGCGAAATTGTTCCTTTGGGGGGTATTGCAACTTTTCGGCATTTTGAGGCGAAATTGTTCCTTTGGGGGGGTATTGCAATTTTTTGCCATTTTGAGGCGAAATTGTTCCTTTGGGGGGGTATTGCAACTTTTGGCCATTTTGAAGCGAAATTGTACCTTTGGGGGGGTATTGCAACTTTTCGGCATTTTGAGGCGAAATTGTTCCTTTGGAGGGGTATTGCAACTTTTGGCCATTTTGAAGCGAAATTGTTCCTTTGGGGGGTATTGCAATTTTTCGGCATTTTGAGGCGAAATTGTTCCTTTGGGGGGGTATTGCAATTTTTTGCCATTTTGATGCGAAATTTTTCCTTTGGGGGGGTATTGCAACTTTTGGCCATTTTGAAGCGAAATTGTTCCTTTCAGGGGGTATTGCAACTTTTCGGCATTTTGAGGCGAAATTGTTCCTTTGGGGGGGTATTGCAACTTTTTGCCATTTTGAGGCGAAATTGTTCCTTTGGGGGGTATTGCAACTTTTGGCCATTTTGAAGTGAAATTGTTCCTTTGGGGGGGTATTGCAACTTTTGGCCATTTTGAAGCGAAATTGTTCCTTTCGGGGGGTATTGCAACTTTTGGCCATTTTGAAGCGAAATTGTTCCTTTCGGGGGGTATTGCAACTTTTCGGCATTTTGAGGCGAAATTGTTCCTTTGGGGGGGTATTGCAATTTTTTTTTCATTTTGAGGCGAAATTTTTCCTTTGGGGGGGTATTGCAACTTTTGGCCATTTTGAAGCGAAATTGTTCCTTTGGGGGGGGTATTGCAATTTTTTGCCATTTTGAGGCGAAATTGTTCCTTTGGGGGGGTATTGCAATTTTTTGCCATTTTGAGGCGAAATTGTTCCTTTGGGGGGGTATTGCAACTTTTGGCCATTTTGAAGCGAAATTGTTCCTTTGGGGGGTATTGCAACTTTTGGCCATTTTAAAGCGAAATTGTTCCTTTCGGGGGGTATTGCAACTTTTCGGCATTTTGATGCGAAATTGTTTCTTTGGGGGGTATTGCAACTTTTGGCCATTTTGAAGCGAAATTGTTCCTTTGGGGGGGTATTGCAACTTTTCGGCATTTTGAGGCGAAATTGTTCCTTTGGGGGGGTATTGCAATTTTTTGCCATTTTGAGGTGAAATTGTTCCTTTGGGGGGTATTGCAACTTTTGGCCATTTTGAAGCGAAATTGTTCCTTTCGGGGGGTATTGCAACTTTTCGGCATTTTGAGGTGAAATTGTTCCTTTGGGGGGGTATTGCAATTTTTTGCCATTTTGAGGCGAAATTGTTCCTTTGGGGGGGTATTGCAACTTTTGGCCATTTTGAAGCGAAATTGTTCCTTTCGGGGGGTATTGCAACTTTTCGGCATTTTGAGGCGAAATTGTTCCTTTCGGGGGGTATTGCAACTTTTGGCCATTTTGAACCGAAATTGTTCCTTTCGGGGGGTATTGCAACTTTTGGCCATTTTGAGGCGAAATTGTTCCTTTGGGGGGTATTGCAACTTTTGGCCATATTGAAGCGAAATTGTTCCTTTGGGGGGGTATTACAATTTTTGGATATTTTGAGGCGAAATTGTTCCTTTGGGGGGGGTATTGCAATTTTTTCCCATTTTGAGGTGAAATTGTTGCTTTGGTAGGGTATTGCATCTTTTGGCCATTTTGAAGCGAAATTGTTCCTTTCGGGGGGTATTGCAACTTTTCGGCATTTTGAGGTGAAATTGTTCCTTTGGGGGTGTATTGCAATTTTTTGCCATTTTGAGGCGAAATTGTTCCTTTGGGAGGTATTGCAACTTTGGCCCATTTTGAAGCGAAATTGTTCCTTTCGGGGGGTATTGCAACTTTTCAGCATTTTGAGGCGAAATTGTTCCTTTGGGGGGGTATTGCAACTTTTGGCCATTTTGAAGCGAAATTGTTCCTTTCGGGGGGTATTGCAACTTTTCGGCATTTTGAGGCGAAATTGTTCCTTTGGGGGGGTATTGCAATTTTTTGCAATTTGAGGCGAAATTGTTCCTTTGGGGGGGTATTGCAACTTTTGGCCATTTTGAAGCGAAATTGTTCCTTTCGGGGGGTATTGCAACTTTTCGGCATTTTGAGGCGAAATTGTTCCTTTGGGGGGTATTGCAATTTTTGGCCATTTTGAAGCGAAATTGTTCCTTTGGGGGGGTATTGCAACTTTTGGCCATTTTGAAGCGAAATTGTTCCTTTGGGGGGGTATTGCAACTTTTCGGCATTTTGAGGCGAAATTGTTCCTTTGGGGGGGTATTGCAATTTTTTGCCATTTTGAGGCGAAATTGTTCCTTTGGGGGGTATTGCAACATTTGGCCATTTTGAAGCGAAATTGTTCCTTTGTGGGGGTATTGCAACTTTTCGGCATTTTGAGGCGAAATTGTTCCTTTGGGGGGGTATTGCAATTTTTTGCCATTTTGAGGCGAAATTTTTCCTTTGGGGGGTATTGCAACTTTTGGCCATTTTGAAGCGAAATTGTTCCTTTCGGGGGGTATTGCAACTTTTCTGCATTTTGAGGCGAAATTGTTCCTTTGGGGGGTATTGCAACTTTTTGCCATTTTGAGGCGAAATTGTTCCTTTGGGGGGGTATTGCAACTTTTGGCCATTTTGAAGCGAAATTGTTCCTTTGGGGGGGTATTGCAACTTTTGGCCAAATTGAAGCGAAATTGTTCCTTTGGGGGGTATTACAATTTTTGGATATTTTGAGGCGAAATTGTTCCTTTGGGGTGGTATTGCAATTTTTTGCCATTTTGAGGTGAAATTGTTGCTTTGGGGGGGTATTGCATCTTTTGGCCATTTTGAAGCGAAATTGTTCCTTTCGGGGGGTATTGCAACTTTTCGGCATTTTGAGGCGAAATTGTTCCTTTGGGGGGGTATTGCAACTTTTGGCCATTTTGAAGCGAAATTGTTCCTTTCGGGGGGTATTGCAACTTTTCGGCATTTTGAGGTGAAATTGTTCCTTTGGGGGGGTATTGCAACTTTTGGCCATTTTGAAGCGAAATTGTTCCTTTGGGGGGGTATTGCAACTTTTGGCCATTTTGAAGCGAAATTGTTCCTTTCGGGGGGTATTGCAACTTTTCGGCATTTTGAGGCGAAATTATTCCTTTGGGGGGGTATTGCAATTTTTTTTTCATTTTGAGGCGAAATTTTTCCTTTGGGGGGGTATTGCAACTTTTGGCCATTTTGAAGCGAAATTGTTCCTTTGGGGGGGTATTGCAACTTTTCGGCATTTTGAGGCGAAATTGTTCTTTTGGGGGGGTATTGCAATTTTTTGCCATTTTGAGGCGAAATTGTTCCTTTGGGGGGGTATTGCAACTTTTGGCCATTTTGAAGCGAAATTGTTCCTTTCGGGGGTATTGCAACTTTTCGGCATTTTGAGGCGAAATTGTTCCTTTGGGGGGGTATTGCAACTTTTGGCCATTTTGAAGCGAAATTGTTCCTTTGGGGGGTATTGCAACTTTTGGCCATTTTAAAGCGAAATTGTTCCTTTCGGGGGGTATTGCAACTTTTCGGCATTTTGATGCGAAATTGTTTCTTTGGGGGGTATTGCAACTTTTGGCCATTTTGAAGCGAAATTGTTCCTTTGGGGGGGTATTGCAACTTTTCGGCATTTTGAGGCGAAATTGTTCCTTTGGGGGGGTATTGCAATTTTTTGCCATTTTGAGGTGAAATTGTTCCTTTGGGGGGGTATTGCAACTTTTGGCCATTTTGAAGCGAAATTTTTCCTTTCGGGGGTATTGCAACTTTTCGGCATTTTGAGGCGAAATTGTTCCTTTGGGGGGGTATTGCAATTTTTTTTTCATTTTGAGGCGAAATTTTTCCTTTGGGGGGGTATTGCAACTTTTGGCCATTTTGAAGCGAAATTGTTCCTTTGGGGGGTATTGCAACTTTTCGGCATTTTGAGGCGAAATTGTTCTTTTGGGGGGGTATTGCAATTTTTTGCCATTTTGAGGCGAAATTGTTCCTTTGGGGGGGTATTGCAACTTTTGGCCATTTTGAAGCGAAATTGTTCCTTTCGGGGGTATTGCAACTTTTCGGCATTTTGAGGCGAAATTGTTCCTTTGGGGGGGTATTGCAACTTTTGGCCATTTTGAAGCGAAATTGTTCCTTTGGGGGGGTATTGCAATTTTTTGCCATTTTGAGGCGAAATTGTTCCTTTGGGGGGGTTTTGCAACTTTTGGCCATTTTGAAGCGAAATTGTTCCTTTCGGGGGGTATTGCAACTTTTCGGCATTTTGAGGCGAAATTGTTCCTTTGGGGGGGTATTGCAATTTTTTTTCCATTTTGAGGCGAAATTGTTCCTTTGGGGGGGTATTGCAACTTTTGGCCATATTGAAGCGAAATTGTTCCTTTGGGGGGTGTATTGCAATTTTTTGCAATTTTGAGGTGAAATTGTTGCTTTGGGGGGGTATTGCATCTTTTGGCCATTTTGAAGCGAAATTGTTCCTTTCGGGGGGTATTGCAACTTTTCGGCATTTTGAGGTGAAATTGTTCCTTTGGGGGGGTATTGCAATTTTTTGCCATTTTGAGGCGAAATTGTTCCTTTGGGGGGGTATTGCAACTTTTGGCCATTTTGAAGCGAAATTGTTCCTTTCGGGGGGTATTGCAACTTTTCGGCATTTTGAGGCGAAATTGTTCCTTTCGGGGGGTATTGCAACTTTTGGCCATTTTGAACCGAAATTGTTCCTTTCGGGGGGTATTGCAACTTTTGGCCATTTTGAGGCGAAATTGTTCCTTTGGGGGGTATTGCAACTTTTGGCCATATCGAAGCGAAATTGTTCCTTTGGGGGGGTATTACAATTTTTGGATATTTTGAGGCGAAATTGTATCTTTGGGGGGGGTATTGCAATTTTTTCCCATTTTGAGGCGAAATTGTTCCTTTGGGGGGGTATTGCAACTTTTGGCCATATTGAAGCGAAATTGTTCCTTTGGGGGGTGTATTGCAATTTTTTGCAATTTTGAGGTGAAATTGTTGCTTTGGGGGGGTATTGCATCTTTTGGCCATTTTAAAGCGAAATTGTTCCTTTCGGGGGGTATTGCAACTTTTCGGCATTTTGAGGTGAAATTGTTCCTTTGGGGGGGTATTGCAATTTTTTGCCATTTTGAGGCGAAATTGTTCCTTTGGGGGGGTATTGCAACTTTTGGCCATTTTGAAGCGAAATTGTTCCTTTCGGGGGGTATTGCAACTTTTCGGCATTTTGAGGCGAAATTGTTCCTTTCGGGGGGTATTGCATCTTTTGGCCATTTTGAAGCGAAATTGTTCCTTTCGGGGGGTATTGCAACTTTTCGGCATTTTGAGGTGAAATTGTTTCTTTGGGGGTGTATTGCAATTTTTTGCCATTTTGAGGCGAAATTGTTCCTTTGGGAGGTATTGCAACTTTGGCCCATTTTGAAGCGAAATTGTTCCTTTCGGGGGGTATTGCAACTTTTCGGCATTTTGAGGCGAAATTGTTCCTTTGGGGGGGTATTGCAACTTTTGGCCATTTTGAAGCGAAATTGTTCCTTTCGGGGGGTATTGCAACTTTTCGGCATTTTGAGGCGAAATTGTTCCTTTGGGGGGGTATTGCAATTTTTTGCAATTTGAGGCGAAATTGTTCCTTTGGGGGGGTATTGCAACTTTTGGCCATTTTGAAGCGAAATTGTTCCTTTCGGGGGGTATTGCAACTTTTCGGCATTTTGAGGCGAAATTGTTCCTTTGGGGGGTATTTCAATTTTTGGCCATTTTGAAGCGAAATTGTTCCTTTGGGGGGGTATTGCAACTTTTGGCCATTTTGAAGCGAAATTGTTCCTTTGGGGGGGTATTGCAACTTTTCGGCATTTTGAGGCGAAATTGTTCCTTTGGGGGGGTATTGCAATTTTTTGCCATTTTGAGGCGAAATTGTTCCTTTGGGGGGTATTGCAACATTTGGCCATTTTGAAGCGAAATTGTTCCTTTGTGGGGGTATTGCAACTTTTCGGCATTTTGAGGCGAAATTGTTCCTTTGGGGGGGTATTGCAATTTTTTGCCATTTTGAGGCGAAATTTTTCCTTTGGGGGGTATTGCAACTTTTGGCCATTTTGAAGCGAAATTGTTCCTTTCGGGGGGTATTGCAACTTTTCTGCATTTTGAGGCGAAATTGTTCCTTTGGGGGGTATTGCAACTTTTTGCCATTTTGAGGCGAAATTGTTCCTTTGGGGGGGTATTGCAACTTTTGGCCATTTTGAAGCGAAATTGTTCCTTTGGGGGGGTATTGCAACTTTTGGCCAAATTGAAGCGAAATTGTTCCTTTGGGGGGGTATTACAATTTTTGGATATTTTGAGGCGAAATTGTTCCTTTGGGGTTGTATTGCAATTTTTTGCCATTTTGAGGTGAAATTGTTGCTTTGGGGGGGTATTGCATCTTTTGGCCATTTTGAAGCGAAATTGTTCCTTTCGGGGGGTATTGCAACTTTTCGGCATTTTGAGGCGAAATTGTTCCTTTGGGGGGGTATTGCAACTTTTGGCCATTTTGAAGCGAAATTGTTCCTTTCGGGGGGTATTGCAACTTTTCGGCATTTTGAGGTGAAATTGTTCCTTTGGGGGGGTATTGCAACTTTTGGCCATTTTGAAGCGAAATTGTTCCTTTGGGGGGGTATTGCAACTTTTGGCCATTTTGAAGCGAAATTGTTCCTTTCGGGGGGTATTGCAACTTTTCGGCATTTTGAGGCGAAATTATTCCTTTGGGGGGGTATTGCAATTTTTTTTCCATTTAAGGCAAAATTGTTCCTTTGGGGGGGTATTGCAACTTTTGGCCATATTGAAGCGAAATTGTTCCTTTGGGGGGTATTACAATTTTTGGATATTTTGAGGTGAAATTGTTCCTTTGGGGGGGTATTGCAATTTTTTGCCATTTTGAGGTGAAATTGTTGCTTGGGGGGGTATTCCATCTTTTGGCCATTTTGAAGCGAAATTGTTCCTTTCGGGGGGTATTGCGACTTTTCGGCATTTTGAGGTGAAATTGTTCCTTTGGGGGGGTATTGCAATTTTTGGCCATTTTCAAGCGAAATTTTTCCTTTGGGGGGGTATTGAAACTTTTGGCCATTTTGAAGCGAAATTGTTCCTTTCGGGGGGTATTGCAACTTTTCGGCATTTTGAGGCGAAATTGTTCCTTTGGGGGGGTATTGCAACTTTTGGCCATTTTGAAGCGAAATTGTTCCTTTCGGGGGGTATTGCAACTTTTCAGGATTTTGAGGTGAAATTGTTCCTTTGGGGGGGTATTGCAATTTTTTGCCATTTTGAGGCGAAATTGTTCCTTTGGGGGGGTATTGCAACTTTTGGCCATTTTGAAGCGAAATTGTTCCTTTCGGGGGGTATTGCAACTTTTCGGCATTTTGAGGTGAAATTGTTCCTTGGGGGTGTATTGCAACTTTTGGCCATTTTGAAGCGAAATTGTTCCTTTGGAGGGGTATTGCAACTTTTGGCCATTTTGAAGCGAAATTGTTCTTTTGGGGGGGTATTGCAACTTTTCTGCATTTTGAGGCGATATTGTTCCT
This sequence comes from Anomaloglossus baeobatrachus, assembly GCF_048569485.1. Lineage (NCBI taxonomy): Eukaryota > Metazoa > Chordata > Amphibia > Anura > Aromobatidae > Anomaloglossus > Anomaloglossus baeobatrachus. The sequence goes on along the minus strand of NC_134357.1, from coordinate 344,451,117 downwards.
TTGGGGGGGTATTGCAATTTTTTGCCATTTTGGGGTGAATTTGTTCCTTTGGGGGGTATTGCAACTTTTGGCCATTTTGAAGCGAAATTGTTCCTTTCGGGGGGTATTGCAACTTTTCGGCATTTTGAGGCGAAATTGTTCCTTTGGGGGGGTATTGCAACTTTTGGCCATTTTGAAGCGAAATTGTTCCTTTCGGGGGGTATTGCAACTTTTCGGCATTTTGAGGCGAAATTGTTCCTTTGGGGGTGTATTGCAACTTTTGGCCATTTTGAGGCGAAATTGTTCCTTGGGGGGGTATTGCAACTTTTGGCCATTTTAAAGCGAAATTGTTCCTTTGAAGGGGTATTGCAAATTTTGGCCATTTTGAAGCGAAATTGTTCTTTTGGGGGGGTATTGCAACTTTTCGGCATTTTGAGGCGATATTGTTCCTTTGGGGGGGTATTGCAATTTTTTGCCATTTTGGGGTGAAATTGTTCCTTTGGGGGGTATTGCAACTTTTGGCCATTTTGAAGCGAAATTGTTCCTTTCGGGGGGTATTGCAACTTTTCGGCATTTTGAGGCGAAATTATTCCTTTGGGGGGGTATTGCAATTTTTTTTCCTTTTAAGGCAAAATTGTTCCTTTGGGGGGGTATTGCAACTTTTGGCCATATTGAAGCGAAATTGTTCCTTTGGGGGGGTATTACAATTTTTGGATATTTTGAGGCGAAATTGTTCCTTTGGGGGGGTATTGCAATTTTTTGCCATTTTGAAGCGAAATTGTTCCTTTCGGGGGGTATTGCAACTTTTCGGCATTTTGAGGTGAAATTGTTCCTTTGGGGGGTATTGCAATTTTTTGCCATTTGGAGGCGAAATTGTTCCTTTGGGGGGGTATTGCAACTTTTGGCCATTTTGAAGCGAAATTGTTCCTTTCGGGGGGTATTGCAACTTTTCGGCATTTTGAGGCGAAATTATTCCTTTGGGGGGGTATTGCAATTTTTTTTCCTTTTAAGGCAAAATTGTTCCTTTGGGGGGGTATTGCAACTTTTGGCCATATTGAAGCGAAATTGTTCCTTTGGGGGGGTATTACAATTTTTGGATATTTTGAGGCGAAATTGTTGCTTTGGGGGGGTATTGCATCTCTTGGCCATTTTGAAGCGAAATTGTTCCTTTCGGGGGGTATTGCAACTTTTCGGCATTTTGAGGTGAAATTGTTCCTTTGGGGGTATTGCAATTTTTTGCCATTTGGAGGCGAAATTGTTCCTTTGGGGGGGTATTGCAACTTTTGGCCATTTTGAAGCGAAATTGTTCCTTTCGGGGGGTATTGCAACTTTTCGGCATTTTGAGGCGAAATTGTTCCTTTGGGGGGGTATTGCAACTTTTGGCCATTTTGAGGCGAAATTGTTCCTTGGGGGGGTATTGCAACTTTTGGCCATTTTGAAGCGAAATTGTTCCTTTCGGGGAGTATGGCAACTTTTCGGCATTTTGAGGCGAAATTGTTCCTTTGGGGGGTATTGCAATTTTTTGCCATTTTGAGGCGAAATTGTTGCTTTGGGGGGGTATTGCATCTTTTGGCCATTTTGAAGCGAAATTGTTCCTTTGGGGGGGTATTGCAACTTTTGGCCATTTTGAAGCGAAATTGTTCCTTTCGGGGGGTATTGCAACTTTTCGGCATTTTGAAGCGAAATTGTTCCTTTGGGGCGGTATTGCAATTTTTTGCCATTTTGAGGCGAAATTGTTCCTTGGGGGGGTATTGCAACTTTTGGCTTTTTTAAAGCGAAATTGTTCCTCTGGGGGGGTATTGCAACTTTTGGCCATTTTGAAGCGAAATTGTTCCTTTGGGGGGGTATTGCAACTTTTCGGCATTTTGAGGCGAAATTGTTCCTTTGAGGGGGTATTGCAATTTTTTGCCATTTTGAGGTGAAGTTGTTCCTTTGGGGGGTATTGCAACTTTTGGCCATTTTGAAGCGAAATTGTTCCTTTGGGGGGGTATTGCAATTTTTTGCCATTTTGAGGCGAAATTGTTCCTTTGGGGGGGTATTGCAACTTTTGGCCATTTTGAAGTGAAATTGTTCCTTTGGGGGGGTATTGCAACTTTTGGCCATTTTGAAGCGAAATTGTTCCTTTGGGGGGTATTGCAACTTTTTGGCATTTTGAGGCGAAATTGTTCCTTTGGGGGGGTATTGCAACTTTTGGCCATTTTGAAGCGAAATTGTTCCTTTTGGGGGGGTATTGCAACTTTTCGGCCTTTTTGAGGCGAAATTGTTCCTTTGGGGGGGTATTGCAATTTTTTGCCATTTTGAGGCGAAATTGTTCCTTTCGGGGGGTATTGCAACTTTTGGCCATTTTGAAGCGAAATTGTTCCTTTGGGGGGGTATTGCAACTTTTGGCCATTTTGAGGCGAAATTGTTCCTTGGGGGGGTATTGCAACTTTTGGCCATTTTGAAGCGAAATTGTTCCTTTCGGGGAGTATGGCAACTTTTCGGCATTTTGAGGCGAAATTGTTCCTTTGGGGGGTATTGCAATTTTTTGCCATTTTGAGGCGAAATTGTTGCTTTGGGGGGGTATTGCATCTTTTGGCCATTTTGAAGCGAAATTGTTCCTTTGGGGGGGTATTGCAACTTTTGGCCATTTTGAAGCGAAATTGTTCCTTTCGGGGGGTATTGCAACTTTTCGGCATTTTGAAGCGAAATTGTTCCTTTGGGGCGGTATTGCAATTTTTTGCCATTTTGAGGCGAAATTGTTCCTTGGGGGGGTATTGCAACTTTTGGCTTTTTTAATGCGAAATTGTTCCTCTGGGGGGGTATTGCAACTTTTGGCCATTTTGAAGCGAAATTGTTCCTTTGGGGGGGTATTGCAACTTTTCGGCATTTTGAGGCGAAATTGTTCCTTTGAGGGGGTATTGCAATTTTTTGCCATTTTGAGGTGAAGTTGTTCCTTTGGGGGGTATTGCAACTTTTGGCCATTTTGAAGCGAAATTGTTCCTTTGGGGGGGTATTGCAATTTTTTGCCATTTTGAGGCGAAATTGTTCCTTTGGGGGGGTATTGCAACTTTTGGCCATTTTGAAGTGAAATTGTTCCTTTGGGGGGGTATTGCAACTTTTGGCCATTTTGAAGCGAAATTGTTCCTTTGGGGGGTATTGCAACTTTTTGGCATTTTGAGGCGAAATTGTTCCTTTGGGGGGGTATTGCAACTTTTGGCCATTTTGAAGCGAAATTGTTCCTTTTGGGGGGGTATTGCAACTTTTCGGCCTTTTTGAGGCGAAATTGTTCCTTTGGGGGGGTATTGCAATTTTTTGCCATTTTGAGGCGAAATTGTTCCTTTCGGGGGGTATTGCAACTTTTGGCCATTTTGAAGCGAAATTGTTCCTTTGGGGGGGTATTGCAACTTTTGGCCATTTTGAAGCGAAATTGTTCCTTTGGGGGGGTATTGCAACTTTTCGGCATTTTGAGGCGAAATTGTTCCTTTGGGGGGGTATTGCAATTTTTTGCCATTTTGAGGTGAAATTGTTCCTTTGGAGGGGTATTGCAACTTTTGGCCATTTTGAAGCGAAATTGTTCCTTTCGGGGGGGTATTGCAACTTTTGGCCATTTTAAAGCGAAATTGTTCCTTTGGGGTGGTATTGCAATTTTTTGCCATTTTGAGGCGAAATTGTTCCTTTGGGGGGGTATTGCAACTTTTGGCCATTTTGAAGCGAAATTGTTCCTTTTGGGGGGTATTGCAACTTTTCAGCATTTTGAGGCGAAATTGTTCCTTTGGGGGGGTATTGCAACTTTTGGCCATTTTGAATCGAAATTGTTCCTTTCGGGGGGTATTGCAACTTTTCGGCATTTTGAGGCGAAATTGTTCCTTTGGGGGGGTATTGCAATTTTTTTCCATTTTGAGGCGAAATTGTTGCTTTGGGGGGTATTGCATCTTTTGGCCATTTTGAAGCGAAATTGTTCCTTTGAGGGGTATTGCAATTTTTGCCATTTTGAGGCGAAATTGTTCCTTTGGGGGGGTATTGCAACTTTTGGCCATTTTGAAGCGAAATTGTTCCTTTGGGGGGGTATTGCAACTTTTGGCCATTTTGAAGCGAAATTGTTCCTTTGGGGGGGTATTGCAATTTTTTGCCATTTTGAGGCGAAATTGTTCCTTTGGGGGGGTATTGCAACTTTTCGGCATTTTGAGGCGAAATTGTTCCTTTGGGGGGGTATTGCAACTTTTTGCCATTTTGAAGCGAAATTGTTCCTTTCGGGGGGTATTGCAATTTTTTGCCATTTTGAGGCGAAATTGTTCCTTGGGGGGGTATTGCAACTTTTGGCCATTTTAAAGCGAAATTGTTCCTCTGGGGGGGTATTGCAACTTTTGGCCATTTTGAAGCGAAATTGTTCCTTTGGGGGGGTATTGCAACTTTTCGGCATTTTGAGGCGAAATTGTTCCTTTGAGGGGGTATTGCAATTTTTTGCCATTTTGAGGTGAAGTTGTTCCTTTGGGGGGTATTGCAACTTTTGGCCATTTTGAAGCGAAATTGTTCCTTTGGGGGGGTATTGCAATTTTTTGCCATTTTGAGGCGAAATTGTTCCTTTGGGGGGGTATTGCAACTTTTGGCCATTTTGAAGTGAAATTGTTCCTTTGGGGGGGTATTGCAACTTTTGGCCATTTTGAAGCGAAATTGTTCCTTTGGGGGGTATTGCAACTTTTTGGCATTTTGAGGCGAAATTGTTCCTTTGGGGGGGTATTGCAACTTTTGGCCATTTTGAAGCGAAATTGTTCCTTTTGGGGGGGTATTGCAACTTTTCGGCCTTTTTGAGGCGAAATTGTTCCTTTGGGGGGGTATTGCAATTTTTTGCCATTTTGAGGCGAAATTGTTCCTTTCGGGGGGTATTGCAACTTTTGGCCATTTTGAAGCGAAATTGTTCCTTTGGGGGGGTATTGCAACTTTTGGCCATTTTGAAGCGAAATTGTTCCTTTGGGGGGGTATTGCAACTTTTCGGCATTTTGAGGCGAAATTGTTCCTTTGGGGGGGTATTGCAACTTTTTGCCATTTTGAAGCGAAATTGTTCCTTTCGGGGGGTATTGCAATTTTTTGCCATTTTGAGGCGAAATTGTTCCTTTGGGGGGTATTGCAATTTTTTGCCATTTTGAGGCGAAATTGTTGCTTTGGGGGGGTATTGCATCTTTTGGCCATTTTGAAGCGAAATTGTTCCTTTGGGGGGTATTGCAACTTTTGGCCATTTTGAAGCGAAATTGTTACTTTCGGGGGGTATTGCAACATTTCAGGATTTTGAGGTGAAATTGTTCCTTTGGGGGGGTATTGCAACTTTTGGCCATTTTGAAGCGAAATTGTTCCTTTTCGGGGGGTATTGCAACTTTTCGGCATTTTGAGGCGAAATTGTTCCTTTGGGGGGTATTGCAACTTTTGGCCATTTTGAAGCGAAATTGTTCCTTTCGGGGGGTATTGCAATTTTTTGCCATTTTGAGGTGAAATTGTTGCTTTGGGGGGTATTGCATCTTTTGGCCATTTTGAAGCGAAATTGTTCCTTTCGGGGGGTATTGCAACTTTTCGGCATTTTGAGGCGAAATTGTTTCTTTGGGGGGTATTGCAACTTTTGGCCATTTTGAAGCGAAATTGTTCCTTTGGGGGGTATTGCAATTTTTTGCCATTTTGAGGCGAAATTGTTCCTTTGGGGGGGTATTGCAACTTTTGGCCATTTTGAAGCGAAATTGTTCCTTTCGGGGGGGTATTGCAACTTTTCGGCATTTTGAGGTGAAATTGTTCCTTTGGGGGGTTTTCAATTTTTTTTCCATTTTGAGGCGAAATTGTTCCTTTGGGGGGATATTGCAACTTTTCGGCATTTTTAAGCGAAATTGTTCCTTTGGGGGGTATTGCAATTTTTTTTTTCATTTTGAGGCGAAATTGTTGCTTTGGGGGGGTTTTGCATCTTTTGGCCAATTTGAAGCGAAATTGTTCCTTTCGGGGGGTATTGCAACTTTTCAGGATTTTGAGGCGAAATTGTTCCTTTGGGGGGGTATTGCAACTTTTCGGCATTTTGAGGCGAAATTGTTCCTTTGGGGGGGTATTGCAACTTTTGGCCATTTTGAGGCGAAATTGTTACGTTGGGGGGTATTGCAATTTTTTTTCGTTTTGAGGCGAAATTGTTCCTTTCGGGGGGTATTGCAACTTTTCGGCATTTTGAGGCGAAATTGTTCCTTGGGGGGGTATTGCAACTTTTCGGCATTTTGAGGCGAAATTGTTCCTTTGGGGGGGTAGTGCAATTTTTTGCCATTTTGAGGCGAAATTGTTCCTTTGGGGGGGTATTGCAACTTTTGGCCATTTTGAAGCGAAATTGTTCCTTTGGGGGGGTATTGCAACTTTTCGGCATTTTGAGGCGAAATTGTTCCTTTGGGGGGTATTGCAACTTTTGGCCATTTTGAAGCGAAATTGTTCCTTTCGGGGGGTATTGCAACTTTTCGGCATTTTGAGGCGAAATTGTTCCTTTGGGGGGTATTGCAATTTTTTGCCATTTTGAGGCGAAATTGTTCCTTTGGGGGGGTATTGCAACTTTTGGCCATTTTGAAGCGAAATTGTTCCTTTCGGGGGGTATTGCAACTTTTCGGCATTTTGAGGCGAAATTGTTCCTTTGGGGGGTATTGCAATTTTTTTTTCGTTTTGAGGCGAAATTGTTTCTTTGGGGGGGTATTGCAATTTTTTGCCATTTTGAAGTGAAATTGTTCCTTTGGGGGGGTATTGCAACTTTTGGCCATTTTGAAGCGAAATTGTTCCTTTCGGGGAGTATTGCAACTTTTCGGCATTTTGAGGCGAAATTGTTCCTTTGGGGGGTATTGCAATTTTTTGCCATTTTGAGGCGAAATTGTTCCTTTGGGTGGGTATTGCAACTTTTGGCCATTTTGAAGCGAAATTATTCCTTTCGGGGGGTATTGCAACTTTTCGGCATTTTGAGGCGAAATTGTTCCTTTGGGGGGGTATTGCAACTTTTCGGCATTTTGAGGCGAAATTGTTCCTTTGGGGGGGTATTGCAACTTTTCGGCATTTTGAGGCGAAATTGTTCCTTTGGGGGGGTATTGCAACTTTTCGGCATTTTGAGGCGAAATTGTTGCTTTGTGGGGGTTTTGCAATTTTTTGCCATTTTGAGGCGAAATTGTTCCTTTGGGGGGGTATTGCAACTTTTGGCCATTTTGAATCGAAATTGTTCCTTTCGGGGGTATTACAACTTTTCGGCATTTTGAGGCGAAATTGTTCCTTTGGGGGGGTATTGCAATTTTTTTTTCGTTTTGAGGCGAAATTGTTCCTTTGGGGGGTATTGCAATTTTTTGCCATTTTGAGGCGAAATTGTTCCTTTGGGGGGTATTGCAATTTTTTGCCATTTTGAGGCGAAATTGTTCCTTTGGGTGGGTATTGCAACTTTTGGCCATTTTGAAGCGAAATTATTCCTTTCGGGGGGTATTGCAACTTTTCGGCATTTTGAGGCGAAATTGTTCCTTTGGGGGGGTATTGCAACTTTTCGGCATTTTGAGGCGAAATTGTTCCTTTGGGGGGGTATTGCAACTTTTCGGCATTTTGAGGCGAAATTGTTCCTTTGTGGGGGTTTTGCAATTTTTTGCCATTTTGAGGCGAAATTGTTCCTTTGGGGGGGTATTGCAACTTTTGGCCATTTTGAATCGAAATTGTTCCTTTCGGGGGTATTGCAACTTTTCGGCATTTTGAGGCGAAATTGTTCCTTTGGGGGGGTATTGCAATTTTTTTTTCGTTTTGAGGCGAAATTGTTCCTTTGGGGGGTATTGCAATTTTTTGCCATTTTGAGGCGAAATTGTTCCTTTGGGGGGGTATTGCAACTTTTGGCCATTTTGAAGCGAAATTGTTCCTTTGGGGGGTATTGCAACTTTTCGGCATTTTGAGGCGAAATTGTTCCTTTGGGGGGGTATTGCAATTTTTTGCCATTTTGAGGCGAAATTGTTCCTTTGGGGGGGTATTGCAACTTTTCGGCATTTTGAATCGAAATTGTTCCTTTGGGGGGTATTGCAATTTTTTTTTCGTTTTGAGGCGAAATTGTTCCTTTGGGGGGGTATTGCAACTTTTGGCCATTTTGAAGCGAAATTGTTCCTTTGGGGGGGTATTGCAACTTTTCGGCATTTTGAGGCGAAATTGTTCCTTTGGGGGGTATTGCAATTTTTTGCCATTTTGAGGCGAAATTGTTCCTTTGGGGGGGTATTGCAACTTTTGGCCATTTTGAAGCGAAATTGTTCCTTTGGGGGGGTATTGCAACTTTTCGGCATTTTTAGGCGAAATTGTTCCTTTGGGGGGGTATTGCAATTTTTTGCCATTTTGAGCCGAAAATGTTCCTTTGGGGGGGTATTGCAACTTTTGGCCATTTTGAAGCGAAATTGTTCCTTTCGGGGGGTATTGCAACTTTTCGGCATTTTGAGGCGAAATTGTTCCTTTGGGGGTATTGCAATTTTTTTTTCGTTTTGAGGCGAAATTGTTCCTTTGGGGGGGTATTGCAACTTTTGGCCATTTTGAAGCGAAATTGTTCCTTTGGGGGGGTATTGAAACTTTTCGCCATTTTGAGGCGAAATTGTTCCTTTGGGGGTATTGCAATTTTTTGCCATTTTGAGGCGAAATTGTTCCTTTGGGGGGGTATTGCAACTTTTGGCCATTTTGAAGCGAAATTGTTCCTTTGGGGGGGGTATTGCAATTTTTTGCCATTTTCAGGCGAAATTGTTCCTTTGGGGGCATTGGAACTTTTGGCCATTTTGAAGCGAAATTGTTCCTTTGGGGGGGTATTGCAACTTTTGGCCATTTTGAAGCGAAATTGTTCCTTTCGGGGGGTATTGCAACTTTTCGGCATTTTGAGGCGAAATTGTTCCTTTGGGGGGGTATTGCAATTTTTTTTCCATTTTGAGGCGAAATTGTTCCTTTGGGGGGGTATTGCAACTTTTGGCCATTTTGAAGCGAAATTGTTCCTTTGGGGGGGTATTGCAACTTTTGGCCATTTTGAAGCGAAATTGTTCCTTTGGGGGGGTATTGCAACTTTTCGGCATTTTGAGGCGAAATTGTTCCTTTGGGGGGGTATTGCAACTTTTGGCCATTTTGAAGCGAAATTGTTCCTTTCGGGGGGGTATTGCAATTTTTTGCCATTTTGAGGTGAAATTGTTCCTTTGGAGGGGTATTGCAACTTTTGGCCATTTTGAAGCGAAATTGTTCCTTTCGGGGGGGTATTGCAACTTTTCGGCATTTTGAGGCGAAATTGTTCCTTTGGGGGGTATTGCAACTTTTGGCCATTTTGAAGCGAAATTGTTCCTTTTGGGGGGTATTGCAACTTTTCAGCATTTTGAGGCGAAATTGTTCCTTTGGGGGGGTATTGCAACTTTTGGCTATTTTGAAGCGAAATTGTTACTTTCGGGGGGTATTGCAACTTTTCAGGATTTTGAGGTGAAATTGTTCCTTTGGGGGGTATTGCAACTTTTGGCCATTTTGAAGCGAAATTGTTCCTTTTCGGGGGGTATTGCAACTTTTCGGCATTTTGAGGTGAAATTGTTCCTTTGGGGGGTATTGCAACTTTTGGCCATTTTGAAGCGAAATTGTTCCTTTCGGGGGGGTATTGCAACTTTTCGGCATTTTGAGGTGAAATTGTTCCTTTGGGGGGTTTTCAATTTTTTTTCCATTTTGAGGCGAAATTGTTCCTTTGGGGGGTATTGCAACTTTTCGGCATTTTTAAGCGAAATTGTTCCTTTGGGGGGTATTGCAATTTTTTTTTTCATTTTGAGGCGAAATTGTTGCTTTGGGGGGGTTTTGCATCTTTTGGCCAATTTGAAGCGAAATTGTTCCTTTCGGGGGGTATTGCAACTTTTCAGGATTTTGAGGCGAAATTGTTCCTTTGGGGAGGTATTGCAACTTTTCGGCATTTTGAGGCGAAATTGTTCCTTTGGGGGGGTATTGCAACTTTTCGCCATTTTGAGGCGAAATTGTTACTTTGGGGGGTATTGCAATTTTTTTTCGTTTTGAGGCGAAATTGTTCCTTTCGGGGGGTATTGCAAATTTTCGGCATTTTGAGGCGAAATTGTTCCTTGGGGGGGTATTGCAACTTTTCGGCATTTTGAGGCGAAATTGTTCCTTTGGGGGGTAGTGCAATTTTTTGCCATTTTAAGGCGAAATTGTTCCTTTGGGGGGGTATTGCAACTTTTGGCCATTTTGAAGCGAAATTGTTCCTTTGGGGGGGTAGTGCAATTTTTTGCCATTTTGAGGCGAAATTGTTCCTTTGGGGGGGTATTGCAACTTTTGGCCATTTTGAAGCGAAATTGTTCCTTTGGGGGGGTATTGCAATTTTTTGCCATTTTGAAGTGAAATTGTTCCTTTGGGGGGGTATTGCAACTTTTGGCCATTTTGAAGCGAAATTGTTCCTTTCGGGGGGTATTGCAACTTTTCGGCATTTTGAGGCGAAATTGTTCCTTTGGGGGGTATTGCAATTTTTTGCCATTTTGAGGCGAAATTGTTCCTTTGGGGGGTATTGCAACTTTTGGCCATTTTGAAGCGAAATTGTTCCTTTCGGGGGGTATTGCAACTTTTCGGCATTTTGAGGCGAAATTGTTCCTTTGGGGGGTATTGCAATTTTTTTTTCGTTTTGAGGCGAAATTGTTTCTTTGGGGGGTATTGCAATTTTTTGCCATTTTGAAGTGAAATTGTTCCTTTGGGGGGGTATTGCAACTTTTGGCTATTTTGAAGCGAAATTGTTCCTTTCGGGGGGTATTGCAACTTTTCGGCATTTTAAGGCGAAATTGTTCCTTTGGGGGGTAATGCAATTTTTTGCCATTTTGAGGCGAAATTGTTCCTTTGGGGGGGTATTGCAACTTTTGGCCATTTTGAAGCGAAATTGTTCCTTTCGGGGGGTATTGCAACTTTTCGGCATTTTGAGGCGAAATTGTTCCTTTGGGGGGGTATTGCAACTTTTCGGCATTTTGAGGCGAAATTGTTCCTTTGGGGGGGTATTGCAATTTTTTGCCATTTTGAGGCGAAATTGTTCCTTTGGGGGGGTATTGCAACTTTTGGCCATTTTGAAGCGAAATTGTTACTTTCGGGGGGTATTGCAACTTTTCAGGATTTTGAGGTGAAATTGTTCCTTTGGGGGGTATTGCAACTTTTGGCCATTTTGAAGCGAAATTGTTCCTTTTCGGGGGGTATTGCAATTTTTCGGCATTTTGAGGCGAAATTGTTCCTTTGGGGGGTATTGCAACTTTTGGCCATTTTGAAGCGAAATTGTTCCTTTCGGGGGGTATTGCAATTTTTTGCCATTTTGAGGCGAAATTGTTCCTTTGGGGGGGTATTGCAACTTTTGGCCATTTTGAAGCGAAATTGTTCCTTTCGGGGGGGTATTGCAACTTGTCGGCATTTTGAGGTGAAATTGTTCCTTTGGGGGGTTTTCAATTTTTTTTCCATTTTGAGGCGAAATTGTTCCTTTGGGGGGGTATTGCAACTTTTCGGCATTTTTAAGCGAAATTGTTCCTTTGGGGGGTATTGCAATTTTTTTTTTCATTTTGAGGCGAAATTGTTGCTTTGGGGGGGTTTTGCATCTTTTGGCCAATTTGAAGCGAAATTGTTCCTTTCGGGGGGTATTGCAACTTTTCAGGATTTTGAGGCGAAATTGTTCCTTTGGGGGGGTATTGCAACTTTTCGGCATTTTGAGGCGAAATTGTTCCTTTGGGGGGGTATTGCAACTTTTGGCCATTTTGAGGCGAAATTGTTACTTTGGGGGGTATTGCAATTTTTTTTCGTTTTGAGGCGAAATTGTTCCTTTCGGGGGGTATTGCAACTTTTCGGCATTTTGAGGCGAAATTGTTCCTTGGGGGGGTATTGCAACTTTTCGGCATTTTGAGGCGAAATTGTTCTTTTGGGGGGGTAGTGCAATTTTTTGCCATTTTGAGGCGAAATTGTTCCTTTGGGGGGGTATTGCAACTTTTGGCCATTTTGAAGCGAAATTGTTCCTTTGGGGTGGTAGTGCAATTTTTTGCCATTTTGAGGCGAAATTGTTCCTTTGGGGGGGTATTGCAACTTTTGGCCATTTTGAAGCGAAATTGTTCCTTTGGGGGGGTATTGCAATTTTTTGCCATTTTGAAGTGAAATTGTTCCTTTGGGGGGTATTGCAATTTTTTGCCATTTTGAAGTGAAATTGTTCCTTTGGGGGGGTATTGCAACTTTTGGCCATTTTGAAGCGAAATTGTTCCTTTCGGGGGGTATTGCAACTTTTCGGCATTTTGAGGCGAAATTGTTCCTTTGGGGGGTTTTGCAATTTTTTGCCATTTTGAAGTGAAATTGTTCCTTTGGGGGGGTATTGCAACTTTTGGCCATTTTGAAGCGAAATTGTTCCTTTCGGGGGGTATTGCAACTTTTCGGCATTTTGAGGCGAAATTGTTCCTTTGGGGGGTATTGCAATTTTTTTTTCGTTTTGAGGCGAAATTGTTCCTTTGGGGGGTATTGCAACTTTTGGCCATTTTGAAGCGAAATTGTTCCTTTGGGGGGGTATTGCAACTTTTCGGCATTTTGAGGCGAAATTGTTCCTTTGGGGGGTATTGCAATTTTTTGCCATTTTGAGGCGAAATTGTTCCTTTGGGGGGGTATTGCAACTTTTGGCCATTTTGAAGCGAAATTGTTCCTTTGGGGGGGTATTGCAACTTTTCGGCATTTTTAGGCGAAATTGTTCCTTTGGGGGGGATTGCAATTTTTTGCCATTTTGAGCCGAAATTGTTCCTTTGGGGGGGTATTGCAACTTTTGGCCATTTTGAAGCGAAATTGTTCCTTTCGGGGGGTATTGCAACTTTTCGGCATTTTGAGGCGAAATTGTTCCTTTGGGGGGTATTGCAATTTTTTTTTCGTTTTGAGGCGAAATTGTTCCTTTGGGGGGGTATTGCAACTTTTGGCCATTTTGAAGCGAAATTGTTCCTTTGGGGGGGTATTGCAACTTTTCGCCATTTTGAGGCGAAATTGTTCCTTTGGGGGGTATTGCAATTTTTTGCCATTTTGAGGCGAAATTGTTCCTTTGGGGGGGTATTGCAACTTTTGGCCATTTTGAAGCGAAATTGTTCCTTTGGGGGGGGTATTGCAATTTTTTGCCATTTTCAGGGGAAATTGTTCCTTTGGGGGGGTATTGCAACTTTTGGCCATTTTGAAGCGAAATTGTTCCTTTGGGGGGGTATTGCAACTTTTGGCCATTTTGAAGCGAAATTGTTCCTTTCGGGGGGTATTGCAACTTTTCGGCATTTTGAGGCGAAATTGTTCCTTTGGGGGGGTATTGCAATTTTTTTTCCATTTTGAGGCGAAATTGTTCCTTTGGGGGGGGGTATTGCAATTTTTTTTCCATTTTGAGGCGAAATTGTTCCTTTGGGGGGGTATTGCAACTTTTGGCCATTTTGAAGCGAAATTGTTCCTTTGGGGGGGTATTGCAACTTTTGGCCATTTTGAAGCGAAATTGTTCCTTTCGGGGGGGTATTGCAATTTTTTGCCATTTTGAGGTGAAATTGTTCCTTTGGAGGGGTATTGCAACTTTTGGCCATTTTGAAGCGAAATTGTTCCTTTCGGGGGGGTATTGCAACTTTTCGGCATTTTGAGGCGAAATTGTTCCTTTGGGGGGTATTGCAACTTTTGGCCATTTTGAAGCGAAATTGTTCCTTTGGGGGGGTATTGCAACTTTTCGGCATTTTGAGGCGAAATTGTTCCTTTGAGGGGGGTATTGCAATTTTTTGCCATTTTGAGGCGAAATTGTTCCTTTGGGGGGGGTATTGCAACTTTTGGCCATTTTAAAGCGAAATTGTTCCTTTGGTTTGGTATTGCAATTTTTTGCCATTTTGAGGCGAAATTGTTCCTTTGGGGGAGTATTGCAACTTTTGGCCATTTTGAAGCGAAATTGTTCCTTTTAAGGGGTTTTGCAACTTTTCAGCATTTTGAGGCGAAATTGTTCCTTTGGGGGGGTATTGCAACTTTTGGCCATTTTGAATCGAAATTGTTCCTTTCGGGGGGTATTGCAACTTTTCGGCATTTTGAGGCGAAATTGTTCCTTTGGGGGGGTATTGCAATTTTTTTCCATTTTGAGGCGAAATTGTTGCTTTGGGGGGTATTGCATCTTTTGGCCATTTTGAAGCGAAATTGTTCCTTTGAGGGGTATTGCAATTTTTTGCCATTTTGAGGCGAAATTGTTCCTTTGGGGGGGTATTGCAACTTTTGGCCATTTTGAAGCGAAATTGTTCCTTTGGGGGGGTATTGCAACTTTTGGCCATTTTGAAGCGAAATTGTTCCTTTGGGGGGGTATTGCAATCTTTTGCCATTTTGAGCCGAAATTGTTCCTTTGGGGGGTATTGCAACTTTTGGCCATTTTGAAGCGAAATTGTTCCTTTCGGGGGGTATTGCAACTTTTCGGCATTTTGAGGCGAAATTGTTCCTTTGGGGGGTATTGCAATTTTTTTTTCGTTTTGAGGCGAAATTGTTCCTTTGGGGGGGTATTGCAACTTTTGGCCATTTTGAAGCGAAATTGTTCCTTTGGGGGGGTATTGCAACTTTTCGCCATTTTGAGGCGAAATTGTTCCTTTGGGGGGTATTGCAATTTTTTGCCATTTTGAGGCGAAATTGTTCCTTTGGGGGGGTATTGCAACTTTTGGCCATTTTGAAGCGAAATTGTTCCTTTGGGGGGGTATTGCAATTTTTTGCCATTTTCAGGCGAAATTGTTCCTTTGGGGGGGTATTGCAACTTTTGGCCATTTTGAAGCGAAATTGTTCCTTTGGGGGGGTATTGCAACTTTTGGCCATTTTGAAGCGAAATTGTTCCTTTCGGGGGGTATTGCAACTTTTCGGCACTTTGAGGCGAAATTGTTCCTTTGGGGGGGTATTGCAATTTTTTTTCCATTTTGAGGCGAAATTGTTCCTTTGGGGGGGTATTGCAACTTTTGGCCATTTTGAAGCGAAATTGTTCCTTTGGGGGGGTATTGCAACTTTTCGGCATTTTGAGGCGAAATTGTTCCTTTGGGGGGGTATTGCAACTTTTGGCCATTTTGAAGCGAAATTGTTCCTTTCGGGGGGGTATTGCAATTTTTTGCCATTTTGAGGTGAAATTGTTCCTTTGGAGGGGTATTGCAACTTTTGGCCATTTTGAAGCGAAATTGTTCCTTTCGGGGGGGTATTGCAACTTTTCGGCATTTTGAGGCGAAATTGTTCCTTTGGGGGGTATTGCAACTTTTGGCCATTTTGAAGCGAAATTGTTCCTTTGGGGGGGTATTGCAACTTTTCGGCATTTTGAGGCGAAATTGTTCCTTTGAGGGGGGTATTGCAATTTTTTGCCATTTTGAGGCGAAATTGTTCCTTTGGGGGGGTATTGCAACTTTTGGCCATTTTAAAGCGAAATTGTTCCTTTGGGGTGGTATTGCAATTTTTTGCCATTTTGAGGCGAAATTGTTCCTTTGGGGGGGTATTGCAACTTTTGGCCATTTTGAAGCGAAATTGTTCCTTTTGGAGGGTATTGCAACTTTTCAGCATTTTGAGGCGAAATTGTTCCTTTGGGGGGTATTGCAACTTTTGGCCATTTTGAATCGAAATTGTTCCTTTCGGGGGGTATTGCAACTTTTCGGCATTTTGAGGCGAAATTGTTCCTTTGGGGGGGTATTGCAATTTTTTTCCATTTTGAGGCGAAATTGTTGCTTTGGGGGGTATTGCATCTTTTGGCCATTTTGAAGCGAAATTGTTCCTTTGAGGGGTATTGCAATTTTTTGCCATTTTGAGGCGAAATTGTTCCTTTGGGGGGGTATTGCAACTTTTGGCCATTTTGAAGCGAAATTGTTCCTTTGGGGGGGTATTGCAACTTTTGGCCATTTTGAAGCGAAATTGTTCCTTTGGGGGGTATTGCAATTTTTTGCCATTTTGAGGCGAAATTGTTCCTTTGGGGGGGTATTGCAACTTTTCGGCATTTTGAGGCGAAATTGTTCCTTTGGGGGGGTATTGCAACTTTTGGCCATTTTGAAGCGAAATTGTTCCTTTCGGGGGGTATTGCAACTTTTCGGCATTTTGAGGCGAAATTGTTCCTTTGGGGGGTTATTGCAATTTTTTGCCATTTTGAGGCGAAATTGTTGCTTTGGGGGGGTATTGCATCTTTTGGCCATTTTGAAGCGAAATTGTTCCTTTGGGGGGTATTGCAACTTTTGGCCATTTTGAAGCGAAATTGTTACTTTCGGGGGGTATTGCAACTTTTCAGGATTTTGAGGTGAAATTGTTCCTTTGGGGGGGTATTGCAACTTTTGGCCATTTTGAAGCGAAATTGTTCCTTTTCGGGGGGTTTTGCAACTTTTCGGCATTTTGAGGCGAAATTGTTCCTTTGGGGGGTATTGCAACTTTTGGCCATTTCGAAGCGAAATTGTTCCTTTCGGGGGGTATTGCAATTTTTTGCCATTTTGAGGCGAAATTGTTGCTTTGGGGGGTATTGCATCTTTTGGCCATTTTGAAGCGAAATTGTTCCTTTTGGGGGGTATTGCAACTTTTCGTCATTTTGAGGCGAAATTGTTTCTTTGGGGGGGTATTGCAACTTTTGGCCATTTTGAAGCGAAATTGTTCCTTTGGGGGGGTATTGCAATTTTTTGCCATTTTGAGGCGAAATTGTTCCTTTGGGGGTTATTGCAACTTTTGGCCATTTTGAAGTGAAATTGTTCCTTTGGGGGGTTTTCAATTTTTTTTCCATTTTGAGGCGAAATTGTTCCTTTCGGGGGGGGGTATTGCAACTTTTCGGCATTTTTAAGCGAAATTGTTCCTTTGGGGGGTATTGCAATTTTTTTTTTCATTTTGAGGCGAAATTGTTGCTTTGGGGGGGTTTTGCATCTTTTGGCCAATATGAAGCGAAATTGTTCCTTTCGGGGGGTATTGCAACTTTTCAGGATTTTGAGGCGAAATTGTTCCTTTGGGGGGGTATTGCAACTTTTCGGCATTTTGAGGCGAAATTGTTCCTTTGGGGGGGTATTGCAACTTTTGGCCATTTTGAGGCGAAATTGTTACTTTGGGGGGTATTGCAATTTTTTTTCGTTTTGAGGCGAAATTGTTCCTTTCGGGGGGTATTGCAACTTTTCGGCATTTTGAGGCGAAATTGTTCCTTGGGGGGGTATTGCAACTTTTCGGCATTTTGAGGCGAAATTGTTCCTTTGGGGGGGTAGTGCAATTTTTTGCCATTTTGAGGCGAAATTGTTCCTTTGGGGGAAAATTGCAACTTTTGGCCATTTTGAAGCGAAATTGTTCCTTTGGGGGGGTAGTGCAATTTTTTGCCATTTTGAGGCGAAATTGTTCCTTTGGAGGGGTATTGCAACTTTTGGCCATTTTGAAGCGAAATTGTTCCTTTGGGGGGGTATTGCAACTTTTCGGCATTTTGAGGCGAAATTGTTCCTTTGGGGGGGTATTGCAATTTTTTGCCATTTTGAAGTGAAATTGTTCCTTTGGGGGGGTATTGCAACTTTTGGCCATTTTGAAGCGAAATTGTTCCTTTCGGGGGGTATTGCAACTTTTCGGCATTTTGAGGCGAAATTGTTCCTTTGGGGGGTATTGCAATTTTTTGCCATTTTGAGGCGAAATTGTTCCTTTGGGGGGGTATTGCAACTTTTGGCCATTTTGAAGCGAAATTGTTCCTTTCGGGGGGTATTGCAACTTTTCGGCATTTTGAGGCGAAATTGTTCCTTTGGGGGTATTGCAATTTTTTTTTCGTTTTGAGGCGAAATTGTTTCTTTGGGGGGGTATTGCAATTTTTTGCCATTTTGAAGTGAAATTGTTCCTTTGGGGGGGTATTGCAACTTTTCGGCATTTTGAGGCGAAATTGTTCCTTTGGGGGGGTATTGCAACTTTTCTGCATTTTGAGGCGAAATTGTTCCTTTGGGGGGTATTGCAATTTTTTGCCATTTTGAGGCGAAATTGTTCCTTTGGGGGGGTATTGCAACTTTTGGCCATTTTGAATCGAAATTGTTCTTTTCGGGGGGTATTGCAACTTTTCGGCATTTTGAGGCGAAATTGTTCCTTTGGGGGGTATTGCAATTTTTTTTTCGTTTTGAGGCGAAATTGTTCATTTGGGGGGGTATTGCAACTTTTCGGCATTTTGAAGCGAAATTGTTCCTTTGGGGGGGTATTGCAACTTTTGGCCATTTTGAAGCGAAATTGTTCCTTTGGGGGGGTATTGCAACTTTTCGGCATTTTGAGGCGAAATTATTCCTTTGGGGGGGTATTGCAATTTTTTGCCATTTTGAGGCGAAATTGTTCCTTTGGGGGGGTATTGCAACTTTTGGCCATTTTGAATCGAAATTGTTCCTTTCGGGGGGTATTGCAACTTTTCGGCATTTTGAGGCGAAATTGTTCCTTTGGGGGGTATTGCAATTTTTTTTTCGTTTTGAGGCGAAATTGTTCCTTTGGGGGGTATTGCAACTTTTGGCCATTTTGAAGCGAAATTGTTCCTTTAGGGGGGGATTGCAACTTTTCGGCATTTTGAGGCGAAATTGTTCCTTTGGGGGGTATTGCAATTTTTTGCCATTTTGAGGCGAAATTGTTCCTTTGGGGGGGTATTGCAACTTTTGGCCATTTTGAAGCGAAATTGTTCCTTTGGGGGGGTATTGCAACTTTTTGGCATTTTGAGGCGAAATTGTTCCTTTGGGGGGGTATTGCAATTTTTTGCCATTTTGAGGCGAAATTGTTCCTTTGGGGGGGTATTGCAACTTTTCGGCATTTTGAATCGAAATTGTTCCTTTGGGGGGTATTGCAATTTTTTTTTCGTTTTGAGGCGAAATTGTTCCTTTGGGGGGGTATTGCAACTTTTGGCCATTTTGAAGCGAAATTGTTCCTTTGGGGGGGTATTGCAACTTTTCGGCATTTTGAGGCGAAATTGTTCCTTTGGGGGGTATTGCAATTTTTTGCCATTTTGAGGCGAAATTGTTCCTTTGGGGGGGTATTGGAACTTTTGGCCATTTTGAAGCGAAATTGTTCCTTTGGGGGGGTATTGCAACTTTTCGGCATTTTTAGGCGAAATTGTTCCTTTGGGGGGGTATTGCAATTTTTTGCCATTTTGAGCCGAAATTGTTCCTTTGGGGGGGTATTGCAACTTTTGGCCATTTTGAAGCGAAATTGTTCCTTTCGGGGGGTATTGCAACTTTTCGGCATTTTGAGGCGAAATTGTTCCTTTGGGGGGTATTGCAATTTTTTTTTCGTTTTGAGGCGAAATTGTTCCTTTGGGGGGGTATTGCAACTTTTGGCCATTTTGAAGCGAAATTGTTCCTTTGGGGGGGGTATTGCAATTTTTTGCCATTTTCAGGCGAAATTGTTCCTTTGGGGGTGTATTGCAATTTTTTGCCATTTTGAGCCGAAATTGTTCCTTTGGGGGGTATTGCAACTTTTGGTCATTTTGAAGCGAAATTGTTCCTTTCGGGGGGTATTGCAACTTTTCGGCATTTTGAGGCGAAATTGTTCCTTTGGGGGGGTATTGCAATTTTTTTTCCATTTTGAGGCGAAATTGTTCCTTTGGGGGGGTATTGCAACTTTTGGCCATATTGAAGCGAAATTGTTCCTTTGGGGGGTATTACAATTTTTGGATATTTTGAGGCGAAATTGTTCCTTTGGGGGGGTATTGCATCTTTTGGCCATTTTTAAGCGAAATTGTTCCTTTCGGGGGGTATTGCAACTTTTCGGCATTTTGAGGTGAAATTGTTCCTTTGGGGGGGTATTGCAACTTTTCGGCATTTTGAGGCGAAATTGTTCCTTTGGGGGGGTATTGCAACTTTTGGCCATTTTGAAGCGAAATTGTTCCTTTCGGGGGGCATTGCAACTTTTCGGCATTTTTAGGCGAAATTTTTCCTTTGGGGGGTATTGCAATTTTTTGCCATTTTGAAGCGAAATTGTTGCTTTGGGGGGGTATTGCATCTTTTGGCCATTTTGAAGCGAAATTGTTCCTTTGGGGGTATTGCAATTTTTTGCCATTTTGAGGCGAAATTGTTCTTTTGGGGGGTATTGCAACTTTTGGCCATTTTGAAGCGAAATTGTTCCTTTGGGGGGGTATTGCAACTTTTCGGCATTTTGAGGCGAAATTTTTCCTTTGGGAGGGTATTGCAATTTTTTGCCATTTTAAGGTGAAATTGTTCCTTTGGGGGGGGTATTGCAACTTTTGGCCATTTTGAAGCGAAATTGTTCCTTTGGGGGGGTATATCAATTTTTTGCCATTTTGAGGCGAAATTGTTGCTTTGGGGGGGTATTGCATCTTTTGGCCATTTTGAAGCGAAATTGTTCCTTTCGGGGGGGTATTGCAACTTTTCGGCATTTTGAGGCGAAATTGTTCCTTTGGGGGGGTATTGCAACTTTTGGCCATTTTGAAGCGAAATTGTTCCTTTGGGGGGGTATTGCAACTTTTCGGCATTTTGAGGCGAAATTGTTCCTTTGGGGGGTATTGCAACTTTTGGCCATTTTGAAGCGAAATTGTTCCTTTCGGGGGGGTATTGCAACATTTCGGCATTTTGAGGCGAAATTGTTCCTTTGAGGGGTATTGCAATTTTTTTTTGTTTTGCGGCGAAATTGTTCCTTTGGGGTGGTATTGCAACTTTTGGCCTTTTTTTATAGCGAAATTGTTCCTTTGGGGGCTTTGGGGGGGTATTGCAACTTTTCGGCATTTTGAGGCAAAATTGTTCCTTTGGGGGGGTATTGCAATTTTTTGCTATTTTGAGGCGAAATTGTTCCTTGGGGGGGTATTGCAACTTTTGGCCATTTTGAAGCAAAATTGTTCCTTTGGGGGGGTATTGCAACTTTTGGCCATTTTGAAGCGAAATTGTTCCTTTGGGGGGGTATTGCAATTTTTTGCCATTTTGAGGCAAAATTGTTCCTTTGGGGGGTATTGCAAGTTTTGGCCATTTTGAAGCGAAATTGTTCCTTTCGGGGGGTATTGCAACTTTTCGGCATTTTGAGGCGAAATTGTTCCTTTTGGGGGTATTGCAATTTTTTTTTCGTTTTGCGGCGAAATTGTTCCTTTGGGTGGGTATTGCAACTTTTGGCCATTTTGAAGCGAAATTGTTCCTTTGGGGGGGTATTGCAACTTTTCGGCATTTTGAGGCGAAATTGTTCCTTTGGTGGAGTATTGCAATTTTTTGCCATTTTGAGGCGAAATTGTTCCTTTGGGGGGTATTGCAATTTTTGGCCATTTTGAAGCGAAATTGTTCCTTTGGGGGGGTATTGCAACTTTTCGGCATTTTGAGGCGAAATTGTTCCTTTGGGGGGGTATTGCAATTTTTTGCCATTTTGAGGCGAAATTGTTGCTTTGGGGGGGTATTGCTTCTTTTGGCCATTTTGAAGCGAAATTGTTCCTTTCGGGGGGGTATTGCAACTTTTCGGCATTTTGAGGCGAAATTGTTCCTTTGGGGGGTATTGCAACTTTTGGCCATTTTGAAGCGAAATTGTTCCTTTCGGGGGGGTATTGCAACATTTCGGCATTTTGAGGCGAAATTGTTCCTTTGGGGGGTATTGCAATTTTTTTTTCGTTTTGAGGCGAAATTGTTTCTTTGGGGGGGTATTGCAATTTTTTGCCATTTTGAAGTGAAATTGTTCCTTTGGGGGGGTATTGCAACTTTTGGCCATTTTGAAGCGAAATTGTTCCTTTCGGGGGGTATTGCAACTTTTCGGCATTTTGAGGCGAAATTGTTCCTTTGGGGGGTATTGCAATTTTTTGCCATTTTGAAGCGAAATTGTTCCTTTGGGGGGGTATTGCAACTTTTGGCCATTTTGAAGCGAAATTGTTCCTTTCGGGGGGTATTGCAACTTTTCGGCATTTTCAGGCGAAATTGTTCCTTTGGGGGGGTATTGCAACTTTTCGGCATTTTGAGGCGAAATTGTTCCTTTGGGGGGGTATTGCAACTTTTCGGCATTTTGAGGCGAAATTGTTCCTTTGGGGGGGTATTGCAATTTTTTGCCATTTTGAGGCGAAATTGTTCCTTTGGGGGGGTATTGCAACTTTTGGCCATTTTGAATCGAAATTGTTCTTTTCGGGGGGTATTGCAACTTTTCGGCATTTTGAGGCGAAATTGTTCCTTTGGGGGGTATTGCAATTTTTTTTTCGTTTTGAGGCGAAATTGTTCATTTGGGGGGGTATTGCAACTTTTCGGCATTTTGAAGCGAAATTGTTCCTTTGGGGGGGTATTGCAACTTTTGGCCATTTTGAAGCGAAATTGTTCCTTTGGGGGGGTATTGCAACTTTTCGGCATTTTGAGGCGAAATTGTTCCTTTGGGGGGGTATTGCAATTTTTTGCCATTTTGAGGCGAAATTGTTCCTTTGGGGGGGTATTGCAACTTTTGGCCATTTTGAATCGAAATTGTTCCTTTCGGGGGGTATTGCAACTTTTCGGCATTTTGAGGCGAAATTGTTCCTTTGGGGGGGTATTGCAACTTTTGGCCATTTTGAAGCGAAATTGTTCCTTTGGGGGGGTATTGCAACTTTTCGGCATTTTGAGGCGAAATTGTTCCTTTGGGGGGTATTGCAACTTTTGGCCATTTTGAAGCGAAATTGTTCCTTTCGGGGGGGTATTGCAACATTTCGGCATTTTGAGGCGAAATTGTTCCTTTGAGGGGTATTGCAATTTTTTTTTGTTTTGCGGCGAAATTGTTCCTTTGGGGTGGTATTGCAACTTTTGGCCATTTTGAAGCGAAATTGTTCCTTTGGGGGGGTATTGCAACTTTTCGGCATTTTGAGGCAAAATTGTTCCTTTGGGGGGGTATTGCAATTTTTTGCTATTTTGAGGCGAAATTGTTCCTTGGGGGGGTATTGCAACTTTTGGCCATTTTGAAGCGAAATTGTTCCTTTGGGGGGGTATTGCAACTTTTGGCCATTTTGAAGCGAAATTGTTCCTTTGGGGGGGTATTGCAATTTTTTGCCATTTTGAGGCAAAATTGTTCCTTTGGGGGGTATTGCAAGTTTTGGCCATTTTGAAGCGAAATTGTTCCTTTCGGGGGGTATTGCAACTTTTCGGCATTTTGAGGCGAAATTGTTCCTTTGGGGGGTATTGCAATTTTTTTTTCGTTTTGCGGCGAAATTGTTCCTTTGGGTGGGTATTGCAACTTTTGGCCATTTTGAAGCGAAATTGTTCCTTTGGGGGGGTATTGCAACTTTTCGGCATTTTGAGGCGAAATTGTTCCTTTGGGGGAGTATTGCAATTTTCTGCCATTTTGAGGCGAAATTGTTCCTTTGGGGGGTATTGCAACTTTTGGCCATTTTGAAGCGAAATTGTTCCTTTCGGGGGGTATTGCAACTTTTCGGCATTTTGAGGCGAAATTGTTCCTTTGGGGGGGTATTGCAATTTTTTGCCATTTTGAGGCGAAATTGTTGCTTTGGGGGGGTATTGCTTCTTTTGGCCATTTTGAAGCGAAATTGTTCCTTTCGGGGGGTATTGCAACTTTTCGGCATTTTGAGGCGAAATTGTTCCTTTGGGGGGGTATTGCAACTTTTGGCCATTTTGAAGCGAAATTGTTCCTTTGGGGGGGTATTGCAACTTTTCGGCATTTTGAGGCGAAATTGTTCCTTTGGGGGGTATTGCAACTTTTGGCCATTTTGAAGCGAAATTGTTCCTTTCGGGGGGGTATTGCAACATTTCGGCATTTTGAGGCGAAATTGTTCCTTTGGGGGGTATTGCAATTTTTTTTTCGTTTTGAGGCGAAATTGTTTCTTTGGGGGGGTATTGCAATTTTTTGCCATTTTGAAGTGAAATTGTTCCTTTGGGGGGGTATTGCAACTTTTGGCCATTTTGAAGCGAAATTGTTCCTTTCGGGGGGTATTGCAACTTTTCGGCATTTTGAGGCGAAATTGTTCCTTTGGGGGGTATTGCAATTTTTTGCCATTTTGAAGCGAAATTGTTCCTTTGGGGGGGTATTGCAACTTTTGGCCATTTTGAAGCGAAATTGTTCCTTTCGGGGGGTATTGCAACTTTTCGGCATTTTCAGGCGAAATTGTTCCTTTGGGGGGGTATTGCAACTTTTCGGCATTTTGAGGCGAAATTGTTCCTTTGGGGGGGTATTGCAACTTTTCGGCATTTTGAGGCGAAATTGTTCCTTTGGGGGGGTATTGCAATTTTTTGCCATTTTGAGGCGAAATTGTTCCTTTGGGGGGGTATTGCAACTTTTGGCCATTTTGAATCGAAATTGTTCTTTTCGGGGGGTATTGCAACTTTTCGGCATTTTGAGGCGAAATTGTTCCTTTGGGGGGTATTGCAATTTTTTTTTCGTTTTGAGGCGAAATTGTTCATTTGGGGGGGTATTGCAACTTTTCGGCATTTTGAAGCGAAATTGTTCCTTTGGGGGGGTATTGCAACTTTTGGCCATTTTGAAGCGAAATTGTTCCTTTGGGGGGGTATTGCAACTTTTCGGCATTTTGAGGCGAAATTGTTCCTTTGGGGGGGTATTGCAATTTTTTGCCATTTTGAGGCGAAATTGTTCCTTTGGGGGGGTATTGCAACTTTTGGCCATTTTGAATCGAAATTGTTCCTTTCGGGGGGTATTGCAACTTTTCGGCATTTTGAGGCGAAATTGTTCCTTTGGGGGGTATTGCAATTTTTTTTTCGTTTTGAGGCGAAATTGTTCCTTTGGGGGGTATTGCAACTTTTGGCCATTTTGAAGCGAAATTGTTCCTTTAGGGGGGGATTGCAACTTTTCGGCATTTTGAGGCGAAATTGTTCCTTTGGGGGGTATTGCAATTTTTTGCCATTTTGAGGCGAAATTGTTCCTTTGGGGGGGTATTGCAACTTTTGGCCATTTTGAAGCGAAATTGTTCCTTTGGGGGGGTATTGCAACTTTTTGGCATTTTGAGGCGAAATTGTTCCTTTGGGGGGGTATTGTAATTTTTTGCCATTTTGAGGCGAAATTGTTCCTTTGGGGGGGTATTGCAACTTTTCGGCATTTTGAATCGAAATTGTTCCTTTGGGGAGTATTGCAATTTTTTTTTCGTTTTGAGGCGAAATTGTTCCTTTGGGGGGGTATTGCAACTTTTGGCCATTTTGAAGCGAAATTGTTCCTTTGGGGGGGTATTGCAACTTTTCGGCATTTTGAGGCGAAATTGTTCCTTTGGGGGGTATTGCAATTTTTTTCCATTTTGAGGCGAAATTGTTCCTTTGGGGGGGTATTGCAACTTTTGGCCATTTTGAAGCGAAATTGTTCCTTTGGGGGGGTATTGCAACTTTTCGGCATTTTTAGGCGAAATTGTTCCTTTGGGGGGGTATTGCAATTTTTTGCCATTTTGAGCCGAAATTGTTCCTTTGGGGGGGTATTGCAACTTTTGGCCATTTTGAAGCGAAATTGTTCCTTTCGGGGGGTATTGCAACTTTTCGGCATTTTGAGGCGAAATTGTTCCTTTGGGGGGTATTGCAATTTTTTTTTCGTTTTGAGGCGAAATTGTTCCTTTGGGGGGGTATTGCAACTTTTGGCCATTTTGAAGCGAAATTGTTCCTTTCGGGGGGTATTGCAACTTTTCGGCATTTTGAGGCGAAATTGTTCCTTTGGGGGGGTATTGCAATTTTTTGCCATTTTGAGGCGAAATTGTTCCTTTGGGGGGGTATTGCAACTTTTGGCCATTTTGAAGCGAAATTGTTCCTTTGGGGGGGTATTGCAATTTTTTGCCATTTTCAGGCAAAATTGTTCCTTTGGGGGGGTATTGCAACTTTTCGGCATTTTGAGGCGAAATTGTTCCTTTGGGGGGGTATTGCAACTTTTGGCCATTTTGAAGCGAAATTGTTCCTTTCGGGGGGCATTGCAACTTTTCGGCATTTTGAGGCGAAATTGTTCCTTTGGGGGGTATTGCAATTTTTTGCCATTTTGAAGCGAAATTGTTGCTTTGGGGGGGGTATTGCATCTTTTGGCCATTTTGAAGCGAAATTGTTCTTTTGGGGGGTATTGCAACTTTTGGCCATTTTGAAGCGAAATTGTTCCTTTGGGGGGGTATTGCAACTTTTCGGCATTTTGAGGCGAAATTTTTCCTTTGGGAGGGTATTGCAATTTTTTGCCATTTTAAGGTGAAATTGTTCCTTCGGGGGGGTATTGCAACTTTTGGCCATTTTGAAGCGAAATTGTTCCTTTCGGGGGGGTATTGCAACTTTTCGGCATTTTGAGGCGAAATTGTTCCTTTGGGGGGGTATTGCAACTTTTGGCCATTTTGAAGCGAAATTGTTCCTTTGGGGGGGTATTGCAACTTTTCGGCATTTTGAGGCGAAATTGTTCCTTTGGGGGGTATTGCAACTTTTGGCCATTTTGAAGCGAAATTGTTCCTTTCGGGGGGGTATTGCAACATTTCGGCATTTTGAGGCGAAATTGTTCCTTTGGGGGGTATTGCAATTTTTTGCCATTTTGAAGCGAAATTGTTCCTTTGGGGGGGTATTGCAACTTTTGGCCATTTTGAAGCGAAATTGTTCCTTTCGGGGGGTATTGCAACTTTTCGGCATTTTCAGGCGAAATTGTTCCTTTGGGGGGGTATTGCAACTTTTCGGCATTTTGAGGCGAAATTGTTCCTTTGGGGGGGTATTGCAATTTTTTGCCATTTTGAGGCGAAATTGTTCCTTTGGGGGGGTATTGCAACTTTTGGCCATTTTGAATCGAAATTGTTCTTTTCGGGGGGTATTGCAACTTTTCGGCATTTTGAGGCGAAATTGTTCCTTTGGGGGGTATTGCAATTTTTTTTTCGTTTTGAGGCGAAATTGTTCATTTGGGGGGGTATTGCAACTTTTCGACATTTTGAAGCGAAATTGTTCCTTTGGGGGGGTATTGCAACTTTTGGCCATTTTGAAGCGAAATTGTTCCTTTGGGGGGGTATTGCAACTTTTCGGCATTTTGAGGCGAAATTGTTCCTTTGGGGGGGTATTGCAATTTTTTGCCATTTTGAGGCGAAATTGTTCCTTTGGGGGGGTATTGCAACTTTTGGCCATTTTGAATCGAAATTGTTCCTTTCGGGGGGTATTGCAACTTTTCGGCATTTTGAGGCGAAATTGTTCCTTTGGGGGGTATTGCAATTTTTTTTTCGTTTTGAGGCGAAATTGTTCCTTTGGGGGGGTATTGCAACTTTTGGTCATTTTGAAGCGAAATTGTTCCTTTCGGGGGGTATTGCAACTTTTCGGCATTTTGAGGCGAAATTGTTCCTTTGGGGGGGTATTGCAATTTTTTGCCATTTTGAGGCGAAATTGTTCCTTTGGGGGGGTATTACAACTTTTGGCCATTTTGAAGCGAAATTGTTCCTTTGGGGGGGTATTGCAATTTTTTGCCATTTTCAGGCAAAATTGTTCCTTTGGGGGGGTATTGCAACTTTTCGGCATTTTGAGGCGAAATTGTTCCTTTGGGGGGGTATTGCAACTTTTGGCCATTTTGAAGCGAAATTGTTCCTTTCGGGGGGCATTGCAACTTTTCGGCATTTTGAGGCGAAATTGTTCCTTTGGGGGGTATTGCAATTTTTTGCCATTTTGAAGCGAAATTGTTGCTTTGGGGGGGTATTGCATCTTTTGGCCATTTTGAAGCGAAATTGTTCTTTTGGGGGGTATTGCAACTTTTGGCCATTTTGAAGCGAAATTGTTCCTTTGGGGGGGTATTGCAACTTTTCGGCATTTTGAGGCGAAATTTTTCCTTTGGGAGGGTATTGCAATTTTTTGCCATTTTAAGGTGAAATTGTTCCTTTGGGGGGGTATTGCAACTTTTGGCCATTTTGAAGCGAAATTGTTCCTTTCGGGGGGGTATTGCAACTTTTCGGCATTTTGAGGCGAAATTGTTCCTTTGGGGGGGTATTGCAACTTTTGGCCATTTTGAAGCGAAATTGTTCCTTTGGGGGGGTATTGCAACTTTTCGGCATTTTGAGGCGAAATTGTTCCTTTGGGGGGTATTGCAACTTTTGGCCATTTTGAAGCGAAATTGTTCCTTTCGGGGGGGTATTGCAACATTTCGGCATTTTGAGGCGAAATTGTTCCTTTGTGGGGTATTGCAATTTTTTTTCGTTTTGCGGCGAAATTGTTCCTTTGGGGTGGTATTGCAACTTTTGGCCATTTTGAAGCGAAATTGTTCCTTTGGGGGGGTATTGCAACTTTTGGCCATTTTGAAGCGAAATTGTTCCTTTGGGGGGGTATTGCAACTTTTCGGCATTTTGAGGCGAAATTGTTCCTTTGGGGGGGTATTGCAATTTTTTGCCATTTTGAGGCGAAATTGTTCCTTTGGGGGGGTATTGCAACTTTTCGGCATTTTGAGGCGAAATTGTTCCTTTGGGGGGGTATTGCAATTTTTTGCCATTTTGAGGCGAAATTGTTCCTTTGGGGGGGTATTGCAACTTTTGGCCATTTTGAATCGAAATTGTTCCTTTCGGGGGGTATTGCAACTTTTCGGCATTTTGAGGCGAAATTGTTCCTTTGGGGGGTATTGCAATTTTTTTTTCGTTTTGAGGCGAAATTGTTCCTTTGGGGGGGTATTGCAACTTTTGGTCATTTTGAAGCGAAATTGTTCCTTTCGGGGGGTATTGCAACTTTTCGGCATTTTGAGGCGAAATTGTTCCTTTGGGGGGGTATTGCAATTTTTTGCCATTTTGAGGCGAAATTGTTCCTTTGGGGGGGTATTACAACTTTTGGCCATTTTGAAGCGAAATTGTTCCTTTGGGGGGGTATTGCAATTTTTTGCCATTTTCAGGCAAAATTGTTCCTTTGGGGGGGTATTGCAACTTTTCGGCATTTTGAGGCGAAATTGTTCCTTTGGGGGGGTATTGCAACTTTTGGCCATTTTGAAGCGAAATTGTTCCTTTCGGGGGGCATTGCAACTTTTCGGCATTTTGAGGCGAAATTGTTCCTTTGGGGGGTATTGCAATTTTTTGCCATTTTGAAGCGAAATTGTTGCTTTGGGGGGGTATTGCATCTTTTGGCCATTTTGAAGCGAAATTGTTCTTTTGGGGGGTATTGCAACTTTTGGCCATTTTGAAGCGAAATTGTTCCTTTGGGGGGGTATTGCAACTTTTCGGCATTTTGAGGCGAAATTTTTCCTTTGGGAGGGTATTGCAATTTTTTGCCATTTTAAGGTGAAATTGTTCCTTTGGGGGGGTATTGCAACTTTTGGCCATTTTGAAGCGAAATTGTTCCTTTCGGGGGGGTATTGCAACTTTTCGGCATTTTGAGGCGAAATTGTTCCTTTGGGGGGGTATTGCAACTTTTGGCCATTTTGAAGCGAAATTGTTCCTTTGGGGGGGTATTGCAACTTTTCGGCATTTTGAGGCGAAATTGTTCCTTTGGGGGGTATTGCAACTTTTGGCCATTTTGAAGCGAAATTGTTCCTTTCGGGGGGGTATTGCAACATTTCGGCATTTTGAGGCGAAATTGTTCCTTTGTGGGGTATTGCAATTTTTTTTCGTTTTGCGGCGAAATTGTTCCTTTGGGGTGGTATTGCAACTTTTGGCCATTTTGAAGCGAAATTGTTCCTTTGGGGGGGTATTGCAACTTTTCGGCATTTTGAGGCAAAATTGTTCCTTTGGGGGGAATTGCAATTTTTTGCTATTTTGAGGCGAAATTGTTCCTTGGGGGGGTATTGCAACTTTTGGCCATTTTGAAGCGAAATTGTTCCTTTGGGGGGGTATTGCAACTTTTGGCCATTTTGAAGCGAAATTGTTCCTTTGGGGGGGTATTGCAATTTTTTGCCATTTTGAGGCAAAATTGTTCCTTTGGGGGGGTATTGCAAGTTTTGGCCATTTTGAAGCGAAATTGTTCCTTTCGGGGGGTATTGCAACTTTTCGGCATTTTGAGGCGAAATTGTTCCTTTGGGGGGTATTGCAATTTTTTTTTCGTTTTGCGGCGAAATTGTTCCTTTGGGTGGGTATTGCAACTTTTGGCCATTTTGAAGCGAAATTGTTCCTTTGGGGGGGTATTGCAATTTTTTGCCATTTTGAGGCGAAATTGTTCCTTTGGGGGGTATTGCAACTTTTGGCCATTTTGAAGCGAAATTGTTCCTTTCGGGGGTATTGCAACTTTTCGGCATTTTGAGGCGAAATTGTTCCTTTGGGGGGGTATTGCAATTTTTTGCCATTTTGAGGCGAAATTGTTGCTTTGGGGGGGTATTGCTTCTTTTGGCCATTTTGAAGCGAAATTGTTCCTTTCGGGGGGGTATTGCAACTTTTCGGCATTTTGAGGCGAAATTGTTCCTTTGGGGGGGTATTGCAACTTTTGGCCATTTTGAAGCGAAATTGTTTTTTTGGGGGGGTATTGCAACTTTTCGGCATTTTGAGGCGAAATTGTTCCTTTGGGGGGTATTGCAACTTTTGGCCATTTTGAAGCGAAATTGTTCCTTTCGGGGGGGTATTGCAACATTTCGGCATTTTGAGGCGAAATTGTTCCTTTGGGGGGTATTGCAATTTTTTTTTCGTTTTGAGGCGAAATTGTTTCTTTGGGGGGGTATTGCAATTTTTTGCCATTTTGAAGTGAAATTGTTCCTTTGGGGGGGTATTGCAACTTTTGGCCATTTTGAAGCGAAATTGTTCCTTTCGGGGGGTATTGCAACTTTTCGGCATTTTGAGGCGAAATTGTTCCTTTGGGGGGTATTGCAATTTTTTGCCATTTTGAGGCGAAATTGTTCCTTTGGGGGGGTATTGCAACTTTTGGCCATTTTGAAGCGAAATTGTTCCTTTCGGGGGGTATTGCAACTTTTCGGCATTTTCAGGCGAAATTGTTCCTTTGGGGGGGTATTGCAACTTTTCGGCATTTTGAGGCGAAATTGTTCCTTTGGGGGGGTATTGCAACTTTTCGGCATTTTGAGGCGAAATTGTTCCTTTGGGGGGGTATTGCAATTTTTTGCCATTTTGAGGCGAAATTGTTCCTTTGGGGGGGTATTGCAACTTTTGGCCATTTTGAATCGAAATTGTTCTTTTCGGGGGGTATTGCAACTTTTCGGCATTTTGAGGCGAAATTGTTCCTTTGGGGGGTATTGCAATTTTTTTTTCGTTTTGAGGCGAAATTGTTCATTTGGGGGGGTATTGCAACTTTTCGGCATTTTGAAGCGAAATTGTTCCTTTGGGGGGGTATTGCAACTTTTCGGCATTTTGAGGCGAAATTGTTCCTTTGGGGGGTATTGCAATTTTTTGCCATTTTGAGGCGAAATTGTTCCTTTGGGGGGGTATTGCAACTTTTGGCCCTTTTGAATCGAAATTGTTCCTTTCGGGGGGTATTGCAACTTTTCGGCATTTTGAGGCGAAATTGTTCCTTTGGGGGGTATTGCAATTTTTTTTTCGTTTTGAGGCGAAATTGTTCCTTTGGGGGGTATTGCAACTTTTGGCCATTTTGAAGCGAAATTGTTCCTTTAGGGGGGGATTGCAACTTTTCGGCATTTTGAGGCGAAATTGTTCCTTTGGGGGGTATTGCAATTTTTTGCCATTTTGAGGCGAAATTGTTCCTTTGGGGGGGTATTGCAACTTTTGGCCATTTTGAAGCGAAATTGTTCCTTTGGGGGGGTATTGCAACTTTTTGGCATTTTGAGGCGAAATTGTTCCTTTGGGGGGGTATTGCAACTTTTCGGCATTTTGAATCGAAATTGTTCCTTTGGGGAGTATTGCAATTTTTTTTTCGTTTTGAGGCGAAATTGTTCCTTTGGGGGGGTATTGCAACTTTTGGCCATTTTGAAGCGAAATTGTTCCTTTGGGGGGGTATTGCAACTTTTCGGCATTTTGAGGCGAAATTGTTCCTTTGGGGGGTATTGCAATTTTTTTCCATTTTGAGGCGAAATTGTTCCTTTGGGGGGTATTGCAATTTTTTTCCATTTTGAAGCGAAATTGTTCCTTTGGGGGGGTATTGCAACTTTTCGGCATTTTTAGGCAAAATTGTTCCTTTGGGGGGGTATTGCAATTTTTTGCCATTTTGAGCCGAAATTGTTCCTTTGGGGGGGTATTGCAACTTTTGGCCATTTTGAAGCGAAATTGTTCCTTTCGGGGGGTATTGCAATTTTTTTTTCGTTTTGAGGCGAAATTGTTCCTTTGGGGGGGTATTGCAACTTTTGGCCATTTTGAAGCGAAATTGTTCCTTTCGGGGGGTATTGCAACTTTTCGGCATTTTGAGGCGAAATTGTTCCTTTGGGGGGGTATTGCAATTTTTTGCCATTTTGAGGCGAAATTGTTCCTTTGGGGGGGTATTGCGACTTTTGGCCATTTTGAAGCGAAATTGTTCCTTTGGGGGGGTATTGCAATTTTTTGCCATTTTCAGGCAAAATTGTTCCTTTGGGGGGGTATTGCAATTTTTTGCCATTTTGAGCCGAAATTGTTCCTTTGGGGGGGTATTGCAACTTTTGGTCATTTTGAAGCGAAATTGTTCCTTTCGGGGGGTATTGCAACTTTTCGGCATTTTGAGGCGAAATTGTTCCTTTGGGGGGGTATTGCAATTTTTTTTCCATTTTGAGGCGAAATTGTTCCTTTGGGGAGGTATTGCAACTTTTGGCCATATTGAAGCGAAATTGTTCCTTTGGGGGGTATTACAATTTTTGGATATTTTGAGGCGAAATTGTTCCATTGGGGAGGTATTGCATCTTTTGGCCATTTTTAAGCGAAATTGTTCCTTTCGGGGGGTATTGCAACTTTTCGGCATTTTGAGGTGAAATTGTTCCTTTGGGGGGGTATTGCAACTTTTCGGCATTTTGAGGCGAAATTGTTCCTTTGGGGGGGTATTGCAACTTTTGGCCATTTTGAAGCGAAATTGTTCCTTTCGGGGGGCATTGCAACTTTTCGGCATTTTGAGGCGAAATTGTTCCTTTGGGGGGTATTGCAATTTTTTGCCATTTTGAAGCGAAATTGTTCCTTTGGGGGGTATTGCAATTTTTTGCCATTTTGAGGCGAAATTGTTCTTTTGGGTGGTATTGCAACTTTTGGCCATTTTGAAGCGAAATTGTTCCTTTGGGGGGGTATTGCAACTTTTGGCCATTTTGAAGCGAAATTGTTCCTTTGGGAAGGTATTGCAATTTTTCGGCATTTTGAGGCGAAATTTTTCCTTTGGGAGGGTATTGCAATTTTTTGCCATTTTAAGGTGAAATTGTTCCTTTGGTGGGGGTATTGCAACTTTTGGCCATTTTGAAGCGAAATTGTTCCTTTGGGGGGGTATTGCAATTTTTTGCCATTTTGAGGTGAAATTGTTGCTTTGGGGGGGTATTGCATCTTTTGGCCATTTTGAAGCGAAATTGTTCCTTTCGGGGGGTATTGCAACTTTTCGGCATTTTGAGGCGAAATTGTTCCTTTGGGGGGGTATTGCAACTTTTGGCCATTTTGAAGCGAAATTGTTCCTTTGGGGGGGTATTGCAACTTTTCGGCATTTTGAGGCGAAATTGTTCCTTTGGGGGGTATTGCAACTTTTGGCCATTTTGAAGCGAAATTGTTCCTTTCGGGGGGGTATTGCAACATTTCGGCATTTTGAGGCGAAATTGTTCCTTTGGGGGGTATTGCAATTTTTTGCCATTTTGAGGCGAAATTGTTCCTTTGGGGGGGTATTGCAACTTTTGGCCATTTTGAAGCGAAATTGTTCCTTTGGGGGGGTATTGCAACTTTTTGGCATTTTGAGGCGAAATTGTTCCTTTGGGGGGGTATTGCAATTTTTTGCCATTTTGAGGCGAAATTGTTCCTTTGGGGGGGTATTGCAACTTTTGGCCATTTTGAAGCGAAATTGTTCCTTTGGGAAGGTATTGCAATTTTTCGGCATTTTGAGGCGAAATTTTTCCTTTGGGAGGGTATTGCAATTTTTTGCCATTTTAAGGTGAAATTGTTCCTTTGGTGGGGGTATTGCAACTTTTGGCCATTTTGAAGCGAAATTGTTCCTTTGGGGGGGTATTGCAAATTTTTGCCATTTTGAGGCGAAATTGTTGCTTTGGGGGGGTATTGCATCTTTTGGCCATTTTGAAGCGAAATTGTTCCTTTCGGGGGGTATTGCAACTTTTCGGCATTTTGAGGCGAAATTGTTCCTTTGGGGGGGTATTGCAACTTTTGGCCATTTTGAAGCGAAATTGTTCCTTTGGGGGGGTATTGCAACTTTTCGGCATTTTGAGGCGAAATTGTTCCTTTGGGGGGTATTGCAACTTTTGGCCATTTTGAAGCGAAATTGTTCCTTTCGGGGGGGTATTGCAACATTTCGGCATTTTGAGGCGAAATTGTTCCTTTGGGGGGTATTGCAATTTTTTGCCATTTTGAGGCGAAATTGTTCCTTTGGGGGGGTATTGCAACTTTTTGGCATTTTGAGGCGAAATTGTTCCTTTGGGGGGGTATTGCAATTTTTTGCCATTTTGAGGCGAAATTGTTCCTTTGGGGGGGTATTGCAACTTTTCGGCATTTTGAATCGAAATTGTTCCTTTGGGGGGTATTGCAATTTTTTTTCGTTTTGAGGCGAAATTGTTCCTTTGGGGGGGTATTGCAACTTTTGGCCATTTTGAAGCGAAATTGTTCCTTTGGGGGGGTATTGCAACTTTTCGGCATTTTGAGGCGAAATTGTTCCTTTGGGGGGTATTGCAATTTTTTTCCATTTTGAGGCGAAATTGTTCCTTTGGGGGGGTATTGCAACTTTTGGCCATTTTGAAGCGAAATTGTTCCTTTGGGGGGGTATTGCAACTTTTCGGCATTTTTAGGCGAAATTGTTCCTTTGGGGGGGTATTGCAATTTTTTGCCATTTTGAGCCGAAATTGTTCCTTTGGGGGGGTATTGCAACTTTTGGCCATTTTGAAGCGAAATTTTTCCTTTCGGGGGGTATTGCAACTTTTCGGCATTTTGAGGCGAAATTGTTCCTTTGGGGGGTATTGCAATTTTTTTTTCGTTTTGAGGCGAAATTGTTCCTTTGGGGGGGTATAGCAACTTTTGGCCATTTTGAAGCGAAATTGTTCCTTTCGGGGGGTATTGCAACTTTTCGGCATTTTGAGGCGAAATTGTTCCTTTGGGGGGGTATTGCAATTTTTTGCCATTTTGAGGCGAAATTGTTCCTTTGGGGGGTATTGCAACTTTTGGCCATTTTGAAGCGAAATTGTTCCTTTGGGGGGGGTATTGCAATTTTTTGCCATTTTCAGGCAAAATTGTTCCTTTGGGGGGGTATTGCAATTTTTTGCCATTTTGAGCCGAAATTGTTTCTTTGGGGGGGTATTGCAACTTTTGGTCATTTTGAAGCGAAATTGTTCCTTTCGGGGGGTATTGCAACTTTTCGGCATTTTGTGGCGAAATTTTTCCTTTGGGAGGGTATTGCAATTTTTTGCCATTTTAAGGTGAAATTGTTCCTTTGGGGGGGGTATTGCAACTTTTGGCCATTTTGAAGCGAAATTGTTCCTTTTGGGGGGTATTGCAATTTTTTGCCATTTTGAGGCGAAATTGTTGCTTTGGGGGGGTATTGCATCTTTTGGCCATTTTGAAGCGAAATTGTTCCTTTCGGGGGGGTATTGCAACTTTTCGGCATTTTGAGGCGAAATTGTTCCTTTGGGGGGGTATTGCAACTTTTGGCCATTTTGAAGCGAAATTGTTCCTTTGGGGGGGTATTGCAACTTTTCGGCATTTTGAGGCGAAATTGTTCCTTTGGGGGGTATTGCAACTTTTGGCCATTTTGAAGCGAAATTGTTCCTTTCGGGGGGGTATTGCAACATTTCGGCATTTTGAGGCGAAATTGTTCCTTTGGGGGGTATTGCAATTTTTTTTCGTTTTGCGGCGAAATTGTTCCTTTGGGGTGGTATTGCAACTTTTGGCCATTTTGAAGCGAAATTGTTCCTTTGGGGGGGTATTGCAACTTTTCGGCATTTTGAGGCGAAATTGTTCCTTTGGGGGGGTATTGCAATTTTTTGCTATTTTGAGGCGAAATTGTTCCTTGGGGGGGTATTGCAACTTTTGGCCATTTTGAAGAGAAATTGTTCCTTTGGGGGGGTATTGCAACTTTTGGCCATTTTGAAGCGAAATTGTTCCTTTGGGGGGGTATTGCAATTTTTTGCCATTTTGAGGCGAAATTGTTCCTTTGGGGGGTATTGCAACTTTTGGCCATTTTGAAGCGAAATTGTTCCTTTCGGGGGGTATTGCAACTTTTCGGCATTTTGAGGCGAAATTGTTCCTTTGGGGGGTATTGCAATTTTTTTTTCGTTTTGCGGCGAAATTGTTCCTTTGGGTGGGTATTGCAACTTTTGGCCATTTTGAAGCGAAATTGTTCTTTTGGGGGGGTATTGCAACTTTTCGGCATTTTGAGGCGAAATTGTTCCTTTGGGGGGTATTGCAATTTTTTGCCATTTTGAGGCGAAATTGTTGCTTTGGGGGGGTATTGCTTCTTTTGGCCATTTTGAAGCGAAATTGTTCCTTTCGGGGGGGTATTGCAACTTTTCGGCATTTTCAGGCGAAATTGTTCCTTTGGGGGGGTATTGCAACTTTTGGCCATTTTGAAGCGAAATTGTTCCTTTGGGGGGTATTGCAACTTTTCGGCATTTTGAGGCGAAATTGTTCCTTTGGGGGGTATTGCAACTTTTGGCCATTTTGAAGCGAAATTGTTCCTTTCGGGGGGTATTGCAACATTTCGGCATTTTGAGGCGAAATTGTTCCTTTGGGGGGTATTGCAATTTTTTTTCGTTTTGTGGCGAAATTGTTCCTTTGGGGTGGTATTGCAACTTTTTGCTATTTTGAGGCGAAATTGTTCCTTGGGGGGGTATTGCAACTTTTGGCCATTTTGAAGAGAAATTGTTCCTTTGGGGGGGTATTGCAACTTTTGGCCATTTTGAAGCGAAATTGTTCCTTTGGGGGGGTATTGCAATTTTTTGCCATTTTGAGGCGAAATTGTTCCTTTGGGGGGTATTGCAACTTTTGGCCATTTTGAAGCGAAATTGTTCCTTTCGGGGGGTATTGCAACTTTTCGGCATTTTGAGGCGAAATTGTTCCTTTGGGGGGTATTGCAATTTTTTTTTCGTTTTGCGGCGAAATTGTTCCTTTGGGTGGGTATTGCAACTTTTGGCCATTTTGAAGCGAAATTGTTCTTTTGAGGGGGTATTGCAACTTTTCGGCATTTTGAGGCGAAATTGTTCCTTTGGGGGGTATTGCAATTTTTTGCCATTTTGAGGCGAAATTGTTGCTTTGGGGGGGTATTGCTTCTTTTGGCCATTTTGAAGCGAAATTGTTCCTTTCGGGGGGGTATTGCAACTTTTCGGCATTTTCAGGCGAAATTGTTCCTTTGGGGGGGTATTGCAACTTTTGGCCATTTTGAAGCGAAATTGTTCCTTTGGGGGGGTATTGCAACTTTTCGGCATTTTGAGGCGAAATTGTTCCTTTGGGGGGTATTGCAACTTTTGGCCATTTTGAAGCGAAATTGTTCCTTTCGGGGGGTATTGCAACATTTCGGCATTTTGAGGCGAAATTGTTCCTTTGGGGGTATTGCAATTTTTTTTCGTTTTGCGGCGAAATTGTTCCTTTGGGGTGGTATTGCAACTTTTGGCCATTTTGAAGCGAAATTGTTCCTTTGGGGGGGTATTGCAACTTTTCGGCATTTTGAGGCGAAATTGTTCCTTTGGGGGGGTATTGCAATTTTTTGCTATTTTGAGGCGAAATTGTTCCTTGGGGGGGTATTGCAACTTTTGGCCATTTTGAAGCGAAATTGTTCCTTTGGGGGGGTATTGCAACTTTTGGCCATTTTGAAGCGAAATTGTTCCTTTGGGGGGGTATTGCAATTTTTTGCCATTTTGAGGCGAAATTGTTCCTTTGGGGGTATTGCAACTTTTGGCCATTTTGAAGCGAAATTGTTCCTTTCGGGGGGTATTGCAACTTTTCGGCATTTTGAGGCGAAATTGTTCCTTTGGGGAGTATTGCAATTTTTTGCCATTTTGAGGCGAAATTGTTCCTTTGGGGGGTATTGCAACTTTTGGCCATTTTGAAGCGAAATTGTTCCTTTCGGGGGGTATTGCAACTTTTCGGCATTTTGAGGCGAAATTGTTCCTTTTGGGGGGGTATTGCAATTTTTTTTCCATTTTGAGGCGAAATTGTTCCTTTGGGGGGGTATTGCAACTTTTGGCCATATTGAAGCGAAATTGTTCCTTTAGGGGGGTATTGCAATTTTTGTATATTTTGAGGCGAAATTGTTCCTTTGGGGGGTATTGCAATTTTTTGCCATTTTGAGGTGAAATTGTTGCTTTGGGGGGTATTGCATCTTTTGGCCATTTTGAAGCGAAATTGTTCCTTTCGGGGGGTATTGCAACTTTTCGGCATTTTGAGGTGAAATTGTTCCTTTGGGGGGGTATTGCAATTTTTTGCCATTTTGAGGTGAAATTGTTCCTTTGGGGGGGTATTGCAACTTTTGGCCATTTTGAAGCGAAATTGTTCCTTTCGGGGGGTATTGCAACTTTTCGGCATTTTGAGGCGAAATTGTTCCTTTGGGGGGTATTGCAATTTTTTTTTCGTTTTGAGGCGAAATTGTTCCTTTGGGGGGTATTGCAACTTTTGGCCATTTTGAAGCGAAATTGTTCCTTTAGGGGGGGATTGCAACTTTTCGGCATTTTGAGGCGAAATTTTTCCTTTGGGGGGTATTGCAATTTTTTGCCATTTTGAGGCGAAATTGTTCCTTTGGGGGGGTATTGCAATTTTTTGCCATTTTGAGGCGAAATTGTTCCTTTGGGGGGGTATTGCAACTTTTCGGCATTTTGAATCGAAATTGTTCCTTTGGGGAGTATTGCAATTTTTTTTTCGTTTTGAGGTGAAATTGTTCCTTTGGGGGGGTTTTGCAACTTTTTGCCATTTTGAAGCGAAATTGTTCCTTTGGGGGGGTATTGCAACTTTTCGGCATTTTGAGGCGAAATTGTTCCTTTGGGGGTATTGCAATTTTTTGCCATTTTGAGGCGAAATTGTTCCTTTGGGGGGTATTGCAATTTTTCGGCATTTTTAGGCGAAATTGTTCCTTTGGGGGGGTATTGCAATTTTTTGCCATTTTGAGCCGAAATTGTTCCTTTGGGGGGGTATTGCAACTTTTGGCCATTTTGAAGCGAAATTGTTCCTTTCGGGGGGTATTGCAACTTTTCGGCATTTTGAGGCGAAATTGTTCCTTTGGGGGGTATTGCAATTTTTTTTTCGTTTTGAGGCGAAATTGTTCCTTTGGGGGGGTATTGCAACTTTTGGCCATTTTGAAGCGAAATTGTTCCTTTGGGGGGGTATTGCAACTTTTCGGCATTTTGAGGCGAAATTGTTCCTTTGGGGGGGTATTGCAATTTTTTGCCATTTTGAGGCGAAATTGTTCCTTTGGGGGGGTATTGCAACTTTTGGCCATTTTGAAGCGAAATTGTTCCTTTGGGGGGGTATTGCAATTTTTTGCCATTTTCAGGCGAAATTGTTCCTTTGGGGGGGTATTGCAACTTTTGGCCATTTTGAAGCAAAATTGTTCCTTTGGGGGGGTATTGCAACTTTTGGCCATTTTGAAGCGAAATTGTTCCTTTCGGGGAGTATTGCAACTTTTCGGCATTTTGAGGCGAAATTGTTCCTTTGGGGGGGTATTGCAATTTTTTTTCCATTTGGAGGCGAAATTGTTCCTTTGGGGGGGTATTGCAACTTTTGGCCATATTGAAGCGAAATTGTTCCTTTGGGGGGTATTACAATTTTTGGATATTTTGAGGCGAAATTGTTCCTTTGGGGGGGTATTGCATCTTTTGGCCATTTTTAAGCGAAATTGTTCCTTTCGGGGGGTATTGCAACTTTTCGGCATTTTGAGGTGAAATTGCTCCTTTGGGGGGGTATTGCAACTTTTCGGCATTTTGA
Organism: Anomaloglossus baeobatrachus; assembly: GCF_048569485.1. Classification (NCBI taxonomy): domain Eukaryota; kingdom Metazoa; phylum Chordata; class Amphibia; order Anura; family Aromobatidae; genus Anomaloglossus; species Anomaloglossus baeobatrachus. The sequence continues at coordinate 344,411,432 of NC_134357.1, read as the reverse complement.
GGCGAAATTGTTCCTTTGGGGGGGTATTGCAACTTTTGGCCATTTTGAAGCGAAATTGTTCCTTTCGGGGGGCATTGCAACTTTTCGGCATTTTGAGGCGAAATTGTTCCTTTGGGGGGGTATTGCAACTTTTCGGCATTTTGAGGCGAAATTTTTCCTTTGGGAGGGTATTGCAATTTTTTGCCATTTTAAGGTGAAATTGTTCCTTTGGGGGGGGTATTGCAACTTTTGGCCATTTTGAAGCAAAATTGTTGCTTTGGGGGGGTATTGCATCTTTTGGCCATTTTGAAGCGAAATTGTTCCTTTGGGGGGTATTGCAATTTTTTGCCATTTTGAGGCGAAATTGTTCTTTTGGGGGGTATTGCAACTTTTGGCCATTTTGAAGCGAAATTGTTCCTTTGGGGGGGTATTGCAACTTTTGGCCATTTTGAAGCAAAATTGTTCCTTTGGGGGGGTATTGCAACTTTTCGGCATTTTGAGGCGAAATTTTTCCTTTGGGAGGGTATTGCAATTTTTTGCCATTTTAAGGTGAAATTGTTCCTTTGGGGGGGGTATTGCAACTTTTGGCCATTTTGAAGCGAAATTGTTCCTTTGGGGGGGTATTGCAATTTTTTGCCATTTTGAGGCGAAATTGTTGCTTTGGGGGTTATTGCAACTTTTGGCCATTTTGAAGCGAAATTGTTCCTTTCGGGGGGGTATTGCAACATTTCGGCATTTTGAGGCGAAATTGTTCCTTTGGGGGGTATTGCAATTTTTTTTCGTTTTGCGGCGAAATTGTTCCTTTGGGGTGGTATTGCAACTTTTGGCCATTTTGAAGCGAAATTGTTCCTTTGGGGGGGTATTGCAACTTTTCGGCATTTTGAGGCGAAATTGTTCCTTTGGGGGGGTATTGCAATTTTTTGCCATTTTGAGGCGAAATTGTTCCTTTGGGGGGGTATTGCAACTTTTGGCCATTTTGAAGCGAAATTGTTCCTTTGGGGGGGGTATTGCAATTTTTTGCCATTTTCAGGCGAAATTGTTCCTTTGGGGGGGTATTGCAACTTTTGGCCATTTTGAAGCAAAATTGTTCCTTTGGGGGGTATTGCAACTTTTGGCCATTTTGAAGCGAAATTGTTCCTTTCGGGGGGTATTGCAACTTTTCGGCATTTTGAGGCGAAATTGTTCCTTTGGGGGGGTATTGCAACTTTTGGCCATTTTGAAGCGAAATTGTTCCTTTGGGGGGGTATTGCAATTTTTTGCCATTTTCAGGCGAAATTGTTCCTTTGGGGGGGCATTGCAACTTTTGGCCATTTTGAAGCAAAATTGTTCCTTTGGGGGGTATTGCAACTTTTGGCCATTTTGAAGCGAAATTGTTCCTTTCGGGGGGTATTGCAACTTTTCGGCATTTTGAGGCGAAATTGTTCCTTTGGGGGGGTATTGCAATTTTTTTTCCATTTTGAGGCGAAATTGTTCCTTTGGGGGGGTATTGCAACTTTTGGCCATATTGAAGCGAAATTGTTCCTTTGGGGGGTATTACAATTTTTGGATATTTTGAGGCGAAATTGTTCCTTTGGGGGGGTATTGCATCTTTTGGCCATTTTTAAGCGAAATTGTTCCTTTCGGGGGGTATTGCAACTTTTCGGCATTTTGAGGTGAAATTGTTCCTTTGGGGGGGTATTGCAACTTTTCGGCATTTTGAGGCGAAATTGTTCCTTTGGGGGGGTATTGCAACTTTTGGCCATTTTGAAGCGAAATTGTTCATTTCGGGGGGCATTGCAACTTTTCGGCATTTTGAGGCGAAATTGTTCCTTTGGGGGGGTATTGCAATTTTTTGCCATTTTGAGCCGAAATTGTTCCTTTGGGGGGGTATTGCAACTTTTGGTCATTTTGAAGCGAAATTGTTCCTTTCGGGGGGTATTGCAACTTTTCAGCATTTTGAGGCGAAATTGTTCCTTTGGGGGGGTATTGCAATTTTTTTTCCATTTTGAGGCGAAATTGTTCCTTTGGGGGGGTATTGCAACTTTTGGCCATATTGAAGCGAAATTGTTCCTTTGGGGGGTATTACAATTTTTGGATATTTTGAGGCGAAATTGTTCCTTTGGGGAGGTATTGCATCTTTTGGCCATTTTTAAGCGAAATTGTTCCTTTCGGGGGGTATTGCAACTTTTCGGCATTTTGAGGTGAAATTGTTCCTTTGGGGGGGTATTGCAACTTTTCGGCATTTTGAGGCGAAATTGTTCCTTTGGGGGGGTATTGCAACTTTCGGCCATTTTGAAGCGAAATTGTTCCTTTCGGGGGGCATTGCAACTTTTAGGCATTTTGAGGTGAAATTGTTCCTTTGGGGGGGTATTGCAACTTTTCGGCATTTTGAGGCGAAATTGTTCCTTTGGGGGGTATTGCAATTTTTTGCCATTTTGAAGCGAAATTGTTGCTTTGGGGGGGTATTGCATCTTTTGGCCATTTTGAAGCGAAATTGTTCCTTTGGGGGGGTATTGCAATTTTTTGCCATTTTGAGGCGAAATTGTTCTTTTGGGGGGTATTGCAACTTTTGGCCATTTTGAAGCGAAATTGTTCCTTTGGGGGGGTATTGCAACTTTTGGCCATTTTGAAGCGAAATTGTTCCTTTGGGGGGGTATTGCAACTTTTCGGCATTTTGAGGCGAAATTTTTCCTTTGGGAGGGTATTGCAATTTTTTGCCATTTTAAGGTGAAATAGTTCCTTTGGGGGGGGTATTGCAACTTTTGGCCATTTTGAAGCGAAATTGTTCCTTTTGGGGGGTATTGCAATTTTTTGCCATTTTGAGGCGAAATTGTTGCTTTGGGGGGGTATTGCATCTTTTGGCCATTTTGAAGCGAAATTGTTCCTTTCGGGGGGGTATTGCAACTTTTCGGCATTTTGAGGCGAAATTGTTCCTTTGGGGGGGTATTGCCACTTTTCGGCATTTTGAGGCGAAATTGTTCCTTTGGGGGGTATTGCAACTTTTGGCCATTTTGAAGCGAAATTGTTCCTTTCGGGGGGGTATTGCAACATTTCGGCATTTTGAGGCGAAATTGTTCCTTTGGGGGGTATTGCAATTTTTTTTCGTTTTGCGGCGAAATTGTTCCTTTGGGGTGGTATTGCAACTTTTGGCCATTTTGAGGCGAAATTGTTCCTTTGGGGGGGTATTGCAATTTTTTGCTATTTTGAGGCGAAATTGTTCCTTGGGGGGGTATTGCAACTTTTGGCCATTTAAAAGCGAAATTGTTCCTTTGGGGGGGTATTGCAACTTTTGGCCATTTTGAAGCGAAATTGTTCCTTTGGGGGGGTATTGCAATTTTTTGCCATTTTGAGGCGAAATTGTTCCTTTGGGGGGGTATTGCAACTTTTGGCCATTTTGAAGCGAAATTGTTCCTTTCGGGGGGCATTGCAACTTTTCGGCATTTTGAGGCGAAATTGTTCCTTTGGGGGGGTATTGCAACTTTTCGGCATTTTGAGGCGAAATTTTTCCTTTGGGAGGGTATTGCAATTTTTTGCCATTTTAAGGTGAAATTGTTCCTTTGGGGGGGGGTATTGCAACTTTTGGCCATTTTGAAGCAAAATTGTTGCTTTGGGGGGGGTATTGCATCTTTTGGCCATTTTGAAGCGAAATTGTTCCTTTGGGGGGTATTGCAATTTTTTGCCATTTTGAGGCGAAATTGTTCTTTTGGGGGGTATTGCAACTTTTGGCCATTTTGAAGCGAAATTGTTCCTTTGGGGGGGTATTGCAACTTTTGGCCATTTTGAAGCAAAATTGTTCCTTTGGGGGAATATTGCAACTTTTCGGCATTTTGAGGCGAAATTTTTCCTTTGGGAGGGTATTGCAATTTTTTGCCATTTTAAGGTGAAATTGTTCCTTTGGGGGGGGTATTGCAACTTTTGGCCATTTTGAAGCGAAATTGTTCCTTTGGGGGGGTATTGCAATTTTTTGCCATTTTGAGGCGAAATTGTTGCTTTGGGGGTTATTGCAACTTTTGGCCATTTTGAAGCGAAATTGTTCCTTTCGGGGGGGTATTGCAACATTTCGGCATTTTGAGGCGAAATTGTTCCTTTGGGGGGTATTGCAATTTTTTTTCGTTTTGCGGCAAAATTGTTCCTTTGGGGTGGTATTGCAACTTTTGGCCATTTTGAAGCGAAATTGTTCCTTTGGGGGGGTATTGCAACTTTTCGGCATTTTGAGGCGAAATTGTTCCTTTGGGGGGGTATTGCAATTTTTTGCCATTTTGAGGCGAAATTGTTCCTTTGGGGGGGTATTGCAACTTTTGGCCATTTTGAAGCGAAATTGTTCCTTTGGGGGGGGTATTGCAATTTTTTGCCATTTTCAGGCGAAATTGTTCCTTTGGGGGGGTATTGCAACTTTTGGCCATTTTGAAGCAAAATTGTTCCTTTGGGGGGTATTGCAACTTTTGGCCATTTTGAAGCGAAATTGTTCCTTTCGGGGGGTATTGCAACTTTTCGGCATTTTGAGGCGAAATTGTTCCTTTGGGGGGGTATTGCAACTTTTGGCCATTTTGAAGTGAAATTGTTCCTTTGGGGGGGGTATTGCAACTTTTCGGCATTTTCAGGCGAAATTGTTCCTTTGGGGGGGTATTGCAATTTTTTTTCCATTTTGAGGCGAAATTGTTCCTTTGGGGGGTATTGCAACTTTTGGCCATATTGAAGCGAAATTGTTCCTTTGGGGGGTATTACAATTTTTGGATATTTTGAGGCGAAATTGTTCCTTTGGGGGGGTATTGCATCTTTTGGCCATTTTTAAGCGAAATTGTTCCTTTCGGGGGGTATTGCAACTTTTCGGCATTTTGAGGTGAAATTGTTCCTTTGGGGGGGTATTGCAACTTTTCGGCATTTTGAGGCGAAATTGTTCCTTTGGGGGGGTATTGCAACTTTTGGCCATTTTGAAGCGAAATTGTTCCTTTCGGGGGGCATTGCAACTTTTCGGCATTTTGAGGCGAAATTGTTCCTTTGGGGGGGTATTGCAATTTTTTGCCATTTTGAGCCGAAATTGTTCCTTTGGGGGGGTATTGCAACTTTTGGTCATTTTGAAGCGAAATTGTTCCTTTCGGGGGGTATTGCAACTTTTCAGCATTTTGAGGCGAAATTGTTCCTTTGGGGGGGTATTGCAATTTTTTTTCCATTTTGAGGCGAAATTGTTCCTTTGGGGGGGTATTGCAACTTTTGGCCATATTGAAGCGAAATTGTTCCTTTGGGGGGTATTACAATTTTTGGATATTTTGAGGCGAAATTGTTCCTTTGGGGAGGTATTGCATCTTTTGGCCATTTTTAAGCGAATTTGTTCCTTTCGGGGGGTATTGCAACTTTTCGGCATTTTGAGGTGAAATTGTTCCTTTGGGGGGGTATTGCAACTTTTCGGCATTTTGAGGCGAAATTGTTCCTTTGGGGGGGTATTGCAACTTTCGGCCATTTTGAAGCGAAATTGTTCCTTTCGGGGGGCATTGCAACTTTTCGGCATTTTGAGGTGAAATTGTTCCTTTGGGGGGGTATTGCAACTTTTCGGCATTTTGAGGCGAAATTGTTCCTTTGGGGGGTATTGCAATTTTTTGCCATTTTGAAGCGAAATTGTTGCTTTGGGGGGGTATTGCATCTTTTGGCCATTTTGAAGCGAAATTGTTCCTTTGGGGGGTATTGCAATTTTTTGCCATTTTGAGGCGAAATTGTTCTTTTGGGGGGTATTGCAACTTTTGGCCATTTTGAAGCGAAATTGTTCCTTTGGGGTGGTATTGCAACTTTTGGCCATTTTGAAGCGAAATTGTTCCTTTGGGGGGGTATTGCAACTTTTCGGCATTTTGAGGCGAAATTGTTCCTTTGGGGGGGTATTGCAACTTTTGGCCATTTTGAAGCGAAATTGTTCCTTTGGGGGGGTATTGCAATTTTTTGCCATTTTGAGGCGAAATTGTTCCTTTGGGGGGTATTGCAACTTTTGGCCATTTTGAAGCGAAATTGTTCCTTTCGGGGGGTATTGCAACTTTTCGGCATTTTGAGGCGAAATTGTTCCTTTGGGGCGTATTGCAATTTTTTTTTCGTTTTGCGGCGAAATTGTTCCTTTGGGTGGGTATTGCAACTTTTGGCCATTTTGAAGCGAAATTGTTCCTTTGGTGGGGTATTGCAACTTTTCGGCATTTTGAGGCGAAATTGTTCCTTTGGGGGAGTATTGCAATTTTTTGCCATTTTGAGGCGAAATTGTTCCTTTGGGGGTATTGCAACTTTTGGCCATTTTGAAGCGAAATTGTTCCTTTGGGGGGGTATTGCAATTTTTTGCCATTTTGAGGCGAAATTGTTGCTTTGGGGGGTATTGCTTCTTTTAGCCATTTTGAAGCGAAATTGTTCCTTGGGGGGTTATTGCAATTTTTTGCCATTTTGAGGCGAAATTGTTCTTTTGGGGGGTTATGCAACTTTTGGCCATTTTGAAGCGAAATTGTTCCTTTGGGGGGGTATTGCAACTTTTGGCCATTTTGAAGCGAAATTGTTCCTTTGGGGGGGTATTGCAACTTTTCGGCATTTTGAGGCGAAATTTTTCCTTTGGGAGGGTATTGCAATTTTTTGCCATTTTAAGGTGAAATTGTTCCTTTGGGGGGGTATTGCAACTTTTGGCCATTTTGAAGCGAAATTGTTCCTTTTGGGGGGTATTGCAATTTTTTGCCATTTTGAGGCGAAATTGTTGCTTTGGGGGGGTATTGCATCTTTTGGCCATTTTGAAGCGAAATTGTTCCTTTCGGGGGGGTATTGCAACTTTTCGGCATTTTGAGGCGAAATTGTTCCTTTGGGGGGGTATTGCAACTTTTGGCCATTTTGAAGCGAAATTGTTCCTTTGGGGGGGTATTGCAACTTTTCGGCATTTTGAGGCGAAATTGTTCCTTTGGGGGGTATTGCAACTTTTGGCCATTTTGAAGCGAAATTGTTCCTTTCGGGGGGGTATTGCAACATTTCGGCATTTTGAGGCGAAATTGTTCCTTTGGGGGGTATTGCAATTTTTTTTCGTTTTGCGGCGAAATTGTTCCTTTGGGGTGGTATTGCAACTTTTGGCCATTTTGAAGCGAAATTGTTCCTTTGGGGGGGTATTGCAACTTTTCGGCATTTTGAGGCGAAATTGTTCCTTTGGGGGGGTATTGCAATTTTTTCCTATTTTGAGGCGAAATTGTTCCTTGGGGGGGTATTGCAACTTTTGGCCATTTTGAAGCGAAATTGTTCCTTTGGGGGGGTATTGCAACTTTTGGCCATTTTGAAGCGAAATTGTTCCTTTGGGGGGGTATTGCAATTTTTTGCCATTTTGAGGCGAAATTGTTCCTTTGGGGGGTATTGCAACTTTTGGCCATTTTTAAGCGAAATTGTTCCTTTCGGGGGGTATTGCAACTTTTCGGCATTTTGAGGCGAAATTGTTCCTTTGGGGGGTATTGCAATTTTTTTTTCGTTTTGCGGCGAAATTGTTCCTTTGGGTGGGTATTGCAACTTTTGGCCATTTTGAAGCGAAATTGTTCTTTTGGGGGGGTATTGCAACTTTTCGGCATTTTGAGGCGAAATTGATCCTTTGGGGGAGTATTGCAATTTTTTGCCATTTTGAGGCGAAATTGTTCCTTTCGGGGGGTATTGCAACTTTTCGGCATTTTGAGGCGAAATTGTTCCTTTGGGGGGGGTATTGCAATTTTTTTTCCATTTTGAGGCGAAATTGTTCCTTTGGGGGGGTATTGCAACTTTTGGCCATTTTGAAGCGAAATTGTTCCTTTCGGGGGGTATTGCAACTTTTCGGCATTTTGAGGCGAAATTGTTCCTTTGGGGGGGGTATTGCAATTTTTTTTCCATTTTGAGGCGAAATTGTTCCTTTGGGGGGGTATTGCAACTTTTGGCCATATTGAAGCGAAATTGTTCCTTTAGGGGGGTATTGCAATTTTTTTTTATATTTTGAGGCGAAATTGTTCCTTTGGGGGGTATTGCAATTTTTTGCCATTTTGAGGTGAAATTGTTGCTTTGGGGGGTATTGCATCTTTTGGCCATTTTGAAGCGAAATTGTTCCTTTCGGGGGGTATTGCAACTTTTCGGCATTTTGAGGCGAAATTGTTCCTTTGGGGGGGGTATTGCAATTTTTTTTCCATTTTGAGGCGAAATTGTTCCTTTGGGGGGGTATTGCAACTTTTGGCCATATTGAAGCGAAATTGTTCCTTTAGGGGGGTATTGCAATTTTTGTATATTTTGAGGCGAAATTGTTCCTTTTGGGGGGTATTGCAATTTTTTGCCATTTTGAGGTGAAATTGTTGCTTTGGGGGGTATTGCATCTTTTGGCCATTTTGAAGCGAAATTGTTCCTTTCGGGGGGTATTGCAACTTTTCGGCATTTTGAGGCGAAATTGTTCCTTTGGGGGGTATTGCAATTTTTTTTTCGTTTTGAGGCGAAATTATTCCTTTGGGGGGTATTGCAACTTTTGGCCATTTTGAAGCGAAATTGTTCCTTTAGGGGGGGATTGCAACTTTTCGGCATTTTGAGGCGAAATTGTTCCTTTGGGGGGTATTGCAATTTTTTGCCATTTTGAGGCGAAATTGTTCCTTTGGGGGGGTATTGCAACTTTTGGCCATTTTGAAGCGAAATTGTTCCTTTGGGGGGGTATTGCAACTTTTTGGCATTTTGAGGCGAAATTGTTCCTTTGGGGGGGTATTGCAATTTTTTACCATTTTGAGGCGAAATTGTTCCTTTGGGGGGGTATTGCAACTTTTCGGCATTTTGAATCGAAATTGTTCCTTTGGGGGGTATTGCAATTTTTTTTTCGTTTTGAGGCGAAATTGTTCCTTTGGGGGGGTTTTGCAACTTTTGGCCATTTTGAAGCGAAATTGTTCCTTTGGGGGGGTATTGCAATTTTTTGCCATTTTGAGGCGAAATTGTTGCTTTGAGGGGGTATTGCTTCTTTTAGCCATTTTGAAGCGAAATTGTTCCTTGGGGGGTATTGCAATTTTTTGCCATTTTGAGGCGAAATTGTTCTTTTGGGGGGTATTGCAACTTTTGGCCATTTTGAAGCGAAATTGTTCCTTTGGGGGGGTATTGCAACTTTTGGCCATTTTGAAGCGAAATTGTTCCTTTGGGGGGGTATTGCAACTTTTCGGCATTTTGAGGCGAAATTTTTCCTTTGGGAGGGTATTGCAATTTTTTGCCATTTTAAGGTGAAATTGTTCCTTTGGGGGGGTATTGCAACTTTTGGCCATTTTGAAGCGAAATTGTTCCTTTGGGGGGGTATTGCAATTTTTTGCCATTTTGAGGCGAAATTGTTGCTTTGGGGGGGTATTGCAACTTTTGGCCATTTTGAAGCGAAATTGTTCCTTTGGGGGGGTATTGCAACTTTTCGGCATTTTGAGGCGAAATTGTTCCTTTGGGGGGTATTGCAACTTTTGGCCATTTTGAAGCGAAATTGTTCCTTTCGGGGGGGTATTGCAACATTTCGGCATTTTGAGGCGAAATTGTTCCTTTGGGGGTATTGCAATTTTTTTTCGTTTTGCGGCGAAATTGTTCCTTTGGGGTGGTATTGCAACTTTTGGCCATTTTGAAGCGAAATTGTTCCTTTTGGGGGGTATTGCAACTTTTCGGCATTTTGAGGCGAAATTGTTCCTTTGGGGGGGTATTGCAATTTTTTGCTATTTTGAGGCGAAATTGTTCCTTGGGGGGGTATTGCAACTTTTGGCCATTTTGAAGTGAAATTGTTCCTTTGGGGGGGTATTGCAACTTTTGGCCATTTTGAAGCGAAATTGTTCCTTTGGGGGGGTATTGCAATTTTTTGCCATTTTGAGGCGAAATTGTTCCTTTGGGGGGTATTGCAACTTTTGGCCATTTTGAAGCGAAATTGTTCCTTTCGGGGGGTATTGCAACTTTTGGCCATTTTGAAGCGAAATTGTTCCTTTCGGGGGGTATTGCAACTTTTCGGCATTTTGAGGCGAAATTGTTCCTTTGGGGGGTATTGCAATTTTTTTTTCGTTTTGCGGCGAAATTGTTCCTTTGGGTGGGTATTGCAACTTTTGGCCATTTTGAAGCGAAATTGATCCTTTGGGGGAGTATTGCAATTTTTTGCCATTTTGAGGCGAAATTGTTCCTTTCGGGGGGTATTGCAACTTTTCGGCATTTTGAGGCGAAATTGTTCCTTTGGGGGGGGTATTGCAATTTTTTTTCCATTTTGAGGCGAAATTGTTCCTTTGGGGGGGTATTGCAACTTTTGGCCATTTTGAAGCGAAATTGTTCCTTTCGGGGGGTATTGCAACTTTTCGGCATTTTGAGGCGAAATTGTTCCTTTCGGGGGGTATTGCAACTTTTCGGCATTTTGAGGCGAAATTGTTCCTTTGGGGGGGGTATTGCAATTTTTTTTCCATTTTGAGGCGAAATTGTTCCTTTGGGGGGGTATTGCAACTTTTGGCCATATTGAAGCGAAATTGTTCCTTTAGGGGGGTATTGCAATTTTTGTATATTTTGAGGCGAAATTGTTCCTTTGGGGGGTATTGCAATTTTTTGCCATTTTGAGGTGAAATTGTTGCTTTGGGGGGTATTGCATCTTTTGGCCATTTTGAAGCGAAATTGTTCCTTTCGGGGGGTATTGCAACTTTTCGGCATTTTGAGGCGAAATTGTTCCTTTGGGGGGGTATTGCAATTTTTTTTCCATTTTGAGGCGAAATTGTTCCTTTGGGGGGGTATTGCAACTTTTGGCCATATTGAAGCGAAATTGTTCCTTTAGGGGGGTATTGCAATTTTTGTATATTTTGAGGCGAAATTGTTCCTTTGGGGGGTATTGCAATTTTTTGCCATTTTGAGGTAAAATTGTTGCTTTGGGGGGTATTGCATCTTTTGGCCATTTTGAAGCGAAATTGTTCCTTTCGGGGGGTATTGCAACTTTTCGGCATTTTGAGGCGAAATTGTTCCTTTGGGGGGTATTGCAATTTTTTTTTCGTTTTGAGGCGAAATTATTCCTTTGGGGGGTATTGCAACTTTTGGCCATTTTGAAGCGAAATTGTTCCTTTAGGGGGGATTGCAACTTTTCGGCATTTTGAGGCGAAATTGTTCCTTTGGGGGGTATTGCAATTTTTTGCCATTTTGAGGCGAAATTGTTCCTTTGGGGGGGTATTGCAACTTTTTGGCATTTTGAGGCGAAATTGTTCCTTTGGGGGGGTATTGCAATTTTTTGCCATTTTGAGGCGAAATTGTTCCTTTGGGGGGGTATTGCAACTTTTCGGCATTTTGAATCGAAATTGTTCCTTTGGGGGGTATTGCAATTTTTTTTTCGTTTTGAGGCGAAATTGTTCCTTTGGGGGGGTTTTGCAACTTTTGGCCATTTTGAAGCGAAATTGTTCCTTTGGGGGGGTATTGCAACTTTTCGGCATTTTGAGGCGAAATTGTTCCTTTGGGGGTATTGCAATTTTTTGCCATTTTGAGGCGAAATTGTTCCTTTGGGGGGGTATTGCAACTTTTGGCCATTTTGAAGCGAAATTGTTCCTTTGGGGGGGTATTGCAACTTTTCGGCATTTTTAGGCGAAATTGTTCCTTTGGGGGGGTATTGCAATTTTTTGCCATTTTGAGCCGAAATTGTTCCTTTGGGGGGGTATTGCAACTTTTGGCCATTTTGAAGCGAAATTGTTCCTTTCGGGGGGTATTGCAACTTTTCGGCATTTTGAGGCGAAATTGTTCCTTTGGGGGGTATTGCAATTTTTTTTTCGTTTTGAGGCGAAATTGTTCCTTTGGGGGGGTATTGCAACTTTTGGCCATTTTGAAGCGAAATTGTTGCTTTGGGGGGGTATTGCATCTTTTGGCCATTTTGAAGCGAAATTGTTCCTTTGGGGGGTATTGCAATTTTTTGCCATTTTGAAGCGAAATTGTTCTTTTGGGGGGTATTGCAACTTTTGGCCATTTTGAAGCGAAATTGTTCCTTTGGGGGGGTATTGCAACTTTTGGCCATTTTGAAGCAAAATTGTTCCTTTGGGGGGGTATTGCAACTTTTCGGCATTTTGAGGCGAAATTTTTCCTTTGGGAGGGTATTGCAATTTTTTGCCATTTTAAGGTGAAATTGTTCCTTTGGGGGGGTATTGCAACTTTTGGCCATTTTGAAGCGAAATTGTTCCTTTGGGGGGGTATTGCAATTTTTTGCCATTTTGAGGCGAAATTGTTGCTTTGGGGGTTATTGCAACTTTTGGCCATTTTGAAGCGAAATTGTTCCTTTCGGGGGGGTATTGCAACATTTCGGCATTTTGAGGCGAAATTGTTCCTTTGGGGGGTATTGCAATTTTTTTTCGTTTTGCGGCGAAATTGTTCCTTTGGGGTGGTATTGCAACTTTTGGCCATTTTGAAGCGAAATTGTTCCTTTGGGGGGGTATTGCAACTTTTCGGCATTTTGAGGCGAAATTGTTCCTTTGGGGGGGTATTGCAATTTTTTGCCATTTTGAGGCGAAATTGTTCCTTTGGGGGGGTATTGCAACTTTTGGCCATTTTGAAGCGAAATTGTTCCTTTCGGGGGGTATTGCAACTTTTCGGCATTTTGAGGCGAAATTGTTCCTTTGGGGGGGTATTGCAATTTTTTTTCCATTTTGAGGCGAAATTGTTCCTTTGGGGGGGTATTGCAACTTTTGGCCATATTGAAGCGAAATTGTTCCTTTAGGGGGGTATTGCAATTTTTGTATATTTTGAGGCGAAATTGTTCCTTTGGGGGGTATTGCAATTTTTTGCCATTTTGAGGTGAAATTGTTGCTTTGGGGGGTATTGCATCTTTTGGCCATTTTGAAGCGAAATTGTTCCTTTCGGGGGGTATTGCAACTTTTCGGCATTTTGAGGCGAAATTGTTCCTTTGGGGGGGGTATTGCAATTTTTTTTCCATTTTGAGGCGAAATTGTTCCTTTGGGGGGGTATTGCAACTTTTGGCCATATTGAAGCGAAATTGTTCCTTTAGGGGGGTATTGCAATTTTTGTATATTTTGAGGCGAAATTGTTCCTTTGGGGGGTATTGCAATTTTTTGCCATTTTGAGGTGAAATTGTTGCTTTGGGGGGTATTGCATCTTTTGGCCATTTTGAAGCGAAATTGTTCCTTTCGGGGGGTATTGCAACTTTTCGGCATTTTAAGGCGAAATTGTTCCTTTGAGGGGTATTGCAATTTTTTTTTCGTTTTGAGGCGAAATTGTTCCTTTGGGGGGTATTGCAACTTTTGGCCATTTTGAAGCGAAATTGTTCCTTTAGGGGGGGATTGCAACTTTTCGGCATTTTGAGGCGAAATTGTTCCTTTGGGGGGTATTGCAATTTTTTGCCATTTTGAGGCGAAATTGTTCCTTTGGGGGGGTATTGCAACTTTTGGCCATTTTGAAGCGAAATTGTTCCTTTGGGGGGGTATTGCAACTTTTTGGCATTTTGAGGCGAAATTGTTCCTTTGGGGGGGTATTGCAATTTTTTGCCATTTTGAGGCGAAATTGTTCCTTTGGGGGGGTATTGCAACTTTTCGGCATTTTGAATCGAAATTGTTCCTTTGGGGGGTATTGCAATTTTTTTTCGTTTTGAGGCGAAATTGTTCCTTTGGGGGGGTTTTGCAACTTTTGGCCATTTTGAAGCGAAATTGTTCCTTTGGGGGGGTATTGCAACTTTTCGGCATTTTGAGGCGAAATTGTTCCTTTGGGGGTATTGCAATTTTTTGCCATTTTGAGGCGAAATTGTTCCTTTGGGGGGGTATTGCAACTTTTGGCCATTTTGAAGCGAAATTGTTCCTTGGGGGGGTATTGCAACTTTTCGGCATTTTTAGGCGAAATTGTTCCTTTGGGGGGGTATTGCAATTTTTTGCCATTTTGAGCCGAAATTGTTCCTTTGGGGGGGTATTGCAACTTTTGGCCATTTTGAAGCGAAATTGTTCCTTTCGGGGGGTATTGCAACTTTTCGGCATTTTGAGGCGAAATTGTTCCTTTGGGGGGTATTGCAATTTTTTTTTCGTTTTGAGGCGAAATTGTTCCTTTGGGGGGGTATTGCAACTTTTGGCCATTTTGAAGCGAAATTGTTGCTTTGGGGGGGTATTGCATCTTTTGGCCATTTTGAAGCGAAATTGTTCCTTTGGGGGGTATTGCAACTTTTCGGCATTTTGAGGCGAAATTGTTCCTTTGGGGGGGGTATTGCAATTTTTTTTCCATTTTGAGGCGAAATTGTTCCTTTGGGGGGGTATTGCAACTTTTGGCCATATTGAAGCGAAATTGTTCCTTTAGGGGGGTATTGCAATTTTTGTATATTTTGAGGCGAAATTGTTCCTTTGGGGGGTATTGCAATTTTTTGCCATTTTGAGGTGAAATTGTTGCTTTGGGGGGTATTGCATCTTTTGGCCATTTTGAAGCGAAATTGTTCCTTTCGGGGGGTATTGCAACTTTTCGGCATTTTGAGGCGAAATTGTTCCTTTGGGGGGTATTGCAATTTTTTTTTCGTTTTGAGGCGAAATTGTTCCTTTGGGGGGTATTGCAACTTTTGGCCATTTTGAAGCGAAATTGTTCCTTTAGGGGGGGATTGCAACTTTTCGGCATTTTGAGGCGAAATTGTTCCTTTGGGGGGTATTGCAATTTTTTGCCATTTTGAGGCGAAATTGTTCCTTTGGGGGGGTATTGCAACTTTTGGCCATTTTGAAGCGAAATTGTTCCTTTGGGGGGGTATTGCAACTTTTTGGCATTTTGAGGCGAAATTGTTCCTTTGGGGGGGTATTGCAATTTTTTGCCATTTTGAGGCGAAATTGTTCCTTTGGGGGGGTATTGCAACTTTTCGGCATTTTGAATCGAAATTGTTCCTTTGGGGGGTATTGCAATTTTTTTTTCGTTTTGAGGCGAAATTGTTCCTTTGGGGGGGTTTTGCAACTTTTGGCCATTTTGAAGCGAAATTGTTCCTTTGGGGGGGTATTGCAACTTTTCGGCATTTTGAGGCGAAATTGTTCCTTTGGGGGTATTGCAATTTTTTGCCATTTTGAGGCGAAATTGTTCCTTTGGGGGGGTATTGCAACTTTTGGCCATTTTGAAGCGAAATTGTTCCTTGGGGGGGTATTGCAACTTTTCGGCATTTTTAGGCGAAATTGTTCCTTTGGGGGGGTATTGCAATTTTTTGCCATTTTGAGCCGAAATTGTTCCTTTGGGGGGGTATTGCAACTTTTGGCCATTTTGAAGCGAAATTGTTCCTTTCGGGGGGTATTGCAACTTTTCGGCATTTTGAGGCGAAATTGTTCCTTTGGGGGGTATTGCAATTTTTTTTTCGTTTTGAGGCGAAATTGTTCCTTTGGGGGGGTATTGCAACTTTTGGCCATTTTGAAGCGAAATTGTTGCTTTGGGGGGGTATTGCATCTTTTGGCCATTTTGAAGCGAAATTGTTCCTTTGGGGGGTATTGCAATTTTTTGCCATTTTGAGGCGAAATTGTTCTTTTGGGGGGTATTGCAACTTTTGGCCATTTTGAAGCGAAATTGTTCCTTTGGGGGGGTATTGCAACTTTTGGCCATTTTGAAGCAAAATTGTTCCTTTGGGGGGGTATTGCAACTTTTCGGCATTTTGAGGCGAAATTTTTCCTTTGGGAGGGTATTGCAATTTTTTGCCATTTTAAGGTGAAATTGTTCCTTTGGGGGGGGTATTGCAACTTTTGGCCATTTTGAAGCGAAATTGTTCCTTTGGGGGGGGTATTGCAATTTTTTGCCATTTTGAGGCGAAATTGTTGCTTTGGGGGTTATTGCAACTTTTGGCCATTTTGAAGCGAAATTGTTCCTTGGGGGGGTATTGCAACTTTTCGGCATTTTTAGGCGAAATTGTTCCTTTGGGGGGGTATTGCAATTTTTTGCCATTTTGAGCCGAAATTGTTCCTTTGGGGGGGTATTGCAACTTTTGGCCATTTTGAAGCGAAATTGTTCCTTTCGGGGGGTATTGCAACTTTTCGGCATTTTGAGGCGAAATTGTTCCTTTGGGGGGTATTGCAATTTTTTTTTCGTTTTGAGGCGAAATTGTTCCTTTGGGGGGGTATTGCAACTTTTGGCCATTTTGAAGCGAAATTGTTGCTTTGGGGGGGTATTGCATCTTTTGGCCATTTTGAAGCGAAATTGTTCCTTTGGGGGGTATTGCAACTTTTCGGCATTTTGAGGCGAAATTGTTCCTTTGGGGGGGGTATTGCAATTTTTTTTCCATTTTGAGGCGAAATTGTTCCTTTGGGGGGGTATTGCAACTTTTGGCCATATTGAAGCGAAATTGTTCCTTTAGGGGGGTATTGCAATTTTTGTATATTTTGAGGCGAAATTGTTCCTTTGGGGGGTATTGCAATTTTTTGCCATTTTGAGGTGAAATTGTTGCTTTGGGGGGTATTGCATCTTTTGGCCATTTTGAAGCGAAATTGTTCCTTTCGGGGGGTATTGCAACTTTTCGGCATTTTGAGGCGAAATTGTTCCTTTGGGGGGTATTGCAATTTTTTTTTCGTTTTGAGGCGAAATTGTTCCTTTGGGGGGTATTGCAACTTTTGGCCATTTTGAAGCGAAATTGTTCCTTTAGGGGGGGATTGCAACTTTTCGGCATTTTGAGGCGAAATTGTTCCTTTGGGGGGTATTGCAATTTTTTGCCATTTTGAGGCGAAATTGTTCCTTTGGGGGGGTATTGCAACTTTTGGCCATTTTGAAGCGAAATTGTTCCTTTGGGGGGGTATTGCAACTTTTTGGCATTTTGAGGCGAAATTGTTCCTTTGGGGGGGTATTGCAATTTTTTGCCATTTTGAGGCGAAATTGTTCCTTTGGGGGGGTATTGCAACTTTTCGGCATTTTGAATCGAAATTGTTCCTTTGGGGGGTATTGCAATTTTTTTTTCGTTTTGAGGCGAAATTGTTCCTTTGGGGGGGTTTTGCAACTTTTGGCCATTTTGAAGCGAAATTGTTCCTTTGGGGGGGTATTGCAACTTTTCGGCATTTTGAGGCGAAATTGTTCCTTTGGGGGTATTGCAATTTTTTGCCATTTTGAGGCGAAATTGTTCCTTTGGGGGGGTATTGCAACTTTTGGCCATTTTGAAGCGAAATTGTTCCTTGGGGGGGTATTACAACTTTTCGGCATTTTTAGGCGAAATTGTTCCTTTGGGGGGGTATTGCAATTTTTTGCCATTTTGAGCCGAAATTGTTCCTTTGGGGGGGTATTGCAACTTTTGGCCATTTTGAAGCGAAATTGTTCCTTTCGGGGGGTATTGCAACTTTTCGGCATTTTGAGGCGAAATTGTTCCTTTGGGGGGTATTGCAATTTTTTTTTCGTTTTGAGGCGAAATTGTTCCTTTGGGGGGGTATTGCAACTTTTGGCCATTTTGAAGCGAAATTGTTGCTTTGGGGGGGTATTGCATCTTTTGGCCATTTTGAAGCGAAATTGTTCCTTTGGGGGGTATTGCAATTTTTTGCCATTTTGAGGCGAAATTGTTCTTTTGGGGGGTATTGCAACTTTTGGCCATTTTGAAGCGAAATTGTTCCTTTGGGGGGGTATTGCAACTTTTGGCCATTTTGAAGCAAAATTGTTCCTTTGGGGGGGTATTGCAACTTTTCGGCATTTTGAGGCGAAATTTTTCCTTTGGGAGGGTATTGCAATTTTTTGCCATTTTAAGGTGAAATTGTTCCTTTGGGGGGGTATTGCAACTTTTGGCCATTTTGAAGCGAAATTGTTCCTTTGGGGGGGGTATTGCAATTTTTTGCCATTTTGAGGCGAAATTGTTGCTTTGGGGGTTATTGCAACTTTTGGCCATTTTGAAGCGAAATTGTTCCTTTCGGGGGGGTATTGCAACATTTCGGCATTTTGAGGCGAAATTGTTCCTTTGGGGGGTATTGCAATTTTTTTTCGTTTTGCGGCGAAATTGTTCCTTTGGGGTGGTATTGCAACTTTTGGCCATTTTGAAGCGAAATTGTTCCTTTGGGGGGGTATTGCAACTTTTCGGCATTTTGAGGCGAAATTGTTCCTTTGGGGGGGTATTGCAATTTTTTGCCATTTTGAGGCGAAATTGTTCCTTTGGGGGGGTATTGCAACTTTTGGCCATTTTGAAGCGAAATTGTTCCTTTGGGGGGGGTATTGCAATTTTTTGCCATTTTCAGGCGAAATTGTTCCTTTGGGGGGGTATTGCAACTTTTGGCCATTTTGAAGCAAAATTGTTCCTTTGGGGGGTATTGCAACTTTTGGCCATTTTGAAGCGAAATTGTTCCTTTCGGGGGGTATTGCAACTTTTCGGCATTTTGAGGCGAAATTGTTCCTTTGGGGGGGTATTGCAATTTTTTTTCCATTTTGAGGCGAAATTGTTTATTTGGGGGGGTATTGCAACTTTTGGCCATATTGAAGCGAAATTGTTCCTTTGGGGGGTATTACAATTTTTGATTATTTTGAGGCGAAATTGTTCCTTTGGGGGGGTATTGCATCTTTTGGCCATTTTTAAGCGAAATTGTTCCTTTCGGGGGGTATTGCAACTTTTCGGCATTTTGAGGTGAAATTGTTCCTTTGGGGGGGTATTGCAACTTTTCGGCATTTTGAGGCGAAATTGTTCCTTTGGGGGGGTATTGCAACTTTTGGCCATTTTGAAGCGAAATTGTTCCTTTCGGGGGGCATTGCAACTTTTCGGCATTTTGAGGCGAAATTGTTCCTTTGGGGGGGTATTGCAACTTTTCGGCATTTTGAGGCGAAATTTTTCCTTTGGGAGGGTATTGCAATTTTTTGCCATTTTAAGGTGAAATTGTTCCTTTGGGGGGGGTATTGCAACTTTTGGCCATTTTGAAGCGAAATTGTTGCTTTGGGGGGTATTGCATCTTTTGGCCATTTTGAAGCGAAATTGTTCCTTTGGGGGGGTATTGCAATTTTTTGCCATTTTGAGGCGAAATTGTTCTTTTGGGGGGTATTGCAACTTTTGGCCATTTTGAAAAGAAATTGTTCCTTTGGGGGGGTATTGCAACTTTTGGCCATTTTGAAGCGAAATTGTTCCTTTGGGGGGGGTATTGCAACTTTTCGGCATTTTGAGGCGAAATTTTTCCTTTGGGAGGGTATTGCAATTTTTTGCCATTTTAAGGTGAAATTGTTCCTTTGGGGGGGTATTGCAACTTTTGGCCAATTTGAAGCGAAATTGTTCCTTTGGGGGGGTATTGCAATTTTTTGCCATTTTGAGGCGAAATTGTTGCTTTGGGGGTTATTGCAACTTTTGGCCATTTTGAAGCGAAATTGTTCCTTTCGGGGGGGTATTGCAACATTTCGGCATTTTGAGGCGAAATTGTTCCTTTGGGGGGTATTGCAATTTTTTTTCGTTTTGCGGCGAAATTGTTCCTTTGGGGGGGTATTGCAACTTTTCGGCATTTTGAGGCGAAATTGTTCCTTTGGGGGGTATTGCAATTTTTTGCTATTTTGAGGCGAAATTGTTCCTTGGGGGGGTATTGCAACTTTTGGCCATTTTGAAGCGAAATTGTTCCTTTGGGGGGGTATTGCAACTTTTGGCCATTTTGAAGCGAAATTGTTCCTTTGGGGGGGTATTGCAATTTTTTGCCATTTTGAGGCGAAATTGTTCCTTTGGGGGGTATTGCAACTTTTGGCCATTTTGAAGCGAAATTGTTCCTTTCGGGGGGTATTGCAACTTTTCGGCATTTTGAGGCGAAATTGTTCCTTTGGGGGGTATTGCAATTTTTTTTTTCGTTTTGCGACGAAATTGTTCCTTTGGGTGGGTATTGCAACTTTTGGCCATTTTGAAGCGAAATTGTTCCTTTGGGGGGGTATTGCAACTTTTCGGCATTTTGAGGCGAAATTGTTCCTTTGAGGAGTATTGCAATTTTTTGCCATTTTGAGGCGAAATTGTTCCTTTGGGGGGTATTGCAACTTTTGGCCATTTTGAAGCGAAATTGTTCCTTTCGGGGGGTATTGCAACTTTTCGGCATTTTGAGGCAAAATTGTTCCTTTGGGGGGGTATTGCAATTTTTTGCCATTTTGAGGCGAAATTGTTGCTTTGGGGGGGTATTGCATCTTTTGGCCATTTTGAAGCGAAATTGTTCCTTTTGGGGGGGTATTGCAACTTTTCGGCATTTTGAGGCGAAACTGTTCCTTTGGGGGGGTATTGCAACTTTTGGCCATTTTGAAGCGAAATTGTTCCTTTGGGGGGGTATTGCAACTTTTCGGCATTTTGAGGCGAAATTGTTCCTTTGGGGGGTATTGCAACTTTTGGCCATTTTGAAGCGAAATTGTTCCTTTCGGGGGGGTATTGCAACATTTCGGCATTTTGAGGCGAAATTGTTCCTTTGGGGGGTATTGCAATTTTTTTTCGTTTTGCGGCGAAATTGTTCCTTTGGGGTGGTATTGCAACTTTTGGCCATTTTGAAGCGAAATTGTTCCTTTGGGGGGGTATTGCAACTTTTCGGCATTTTGAGGCGAAATTGTTCCTTTGGGGGGGTATTGCAATTTTTTGCTATTTTGAGGCGAAATTGTTCCTTGGGGGGGTATTATTGCAACTTTTGGCCATTTTGAAGCGAAATTGTTCCTTTGGGGGGGTATTGCAACTTTTGGCCATTTTGAAGCGAAATTGTTCCTTTGGGGGGGTATTGCAATTTTTTGCCATTTTGAGGCGAAATTGTTCCTTTGGGGGGTATTGCAACTTTTGGCCATTTTGAAGCGAAATTGTTCCTTTCGGGGGGTATTGCAACTTTTCGGCATTTTGAGGCGAAATTGTTCCTTTGGGGGGTATTGCAATTTTTTTTTCGTTTTGCGGCGAAATTGTTCCTTTGGGGGGTATTGCAACTTTTGGCCATTTTGAAGCGAAATTGTTCCTTTGGGGGGTATTGCAACTTTTCGGCATTTTGAGGCGAAATTGTTCCTTTGGCGGAGTATTGCAATTTTTTGCCATTTTGAGGCGACATTGTTCCTTTGGGGGGGTATTGCAATTTTTTTTCCATTTTGAGGCGAAATTGTTCCTTTAGGGGGGTATTGCAATTTTTGTATATTTTGAGGCGAAATTGTTCCTTTGGGGGGTATTGCAATTTTTTGCCATTTTGAGGCGAAATTGTTGCTTTGGGGGTTATTGCAACTTTTGGCCATTTTGAAGCGAAATTGTTCCTTTCGGGGGGGTATTGCAACATTTCGGCATTTTGAGGCGAAATTGTTCCTTTGGGGGGTATTGCAATTTTTTTTCGTTTTGCGGCGAAATTGTTCCTTTGGGGGGGTATTGCAACTTTTCGGCATTTTGAGGCGAAATTGTTCCTTTGGGGGGTATTGCAATTTTTTGCTATTTTGAGGCGAAATTGTTCCTTGGGGGGGTATTGCAACTTTTGGCCATTTTGAAGCGAAATTGTTCCTTTGGGGGGGTATTGCAACTTTTGGCCATTTTGAAGCGAAATTGTTCCTTTGGGGGGGTATTGCAATTTTTTGCCATTTTGAGGCGAAATTGTTCCTTTGGGGGGTATTGCAACTTTTGGCCATTTTGAAGCGAAATTGTTCCTTTCGGGGGGTATTGCAACTTTTCGGCATTTTGAGGCGAAATTGTTCCTTTGGGGGGTATTGCAATTTTTTTTTTCGTTTTGCGACGAAATTGTTCCTTTGGGTGGGTATTGCAACTTTTGGCCATTTTGAAGCGAAATTGTTCCTTTGGGGGGGTATTGCAACTTTTCGGCATTTTGAGGCGAAATTGTTCCTTTGGGGGAGTATTGCAATTTTTTGCCATTTTGAGGCGAAATTGTTCCTTTGGGGGGTATTGCAACTTTTGGCCATTTTGAAGCGAAATTGTTCCTTTCGGGGGGTATTGCAACTTTTCGGCATTTTGAGGCGAAATTGTTCCTTTGGGGGGGGTATTGCAATTTTTTGCCATTTTGAGGCGAAATTGTTGCTTTGGGGGGGTATTGCATCTTTTGGCCATTTTGAAGCGAAATTGTTCCTTTTGGGGGGGTATTGCAACTTTTCGGCATTTTGAGGCGAAACTGTTCCTTTGGGGGGGTATTGCAACTTTTGGCCATTTTGAAGCGAAATTGTTCCTTTGGGGGGGTATTGCAACTTTTCGGCATTTTGAGGCGAAATTGTTCCTTTGGGGGGTATTGCAACTTTTGGCCATTTTGAAGCGAAATTGTTCCTTTCGGGGGGGTATTGCAACATTTCGGCATTTTGAGGCGAAATTGTTCCTTTGGGGGGTATTGCAATTTTTTTTCGTTTTGCGGCGAAATTGTTCCTTTGGGGTGGTATTGCAACTTTTGGCCATTTTGAAGCGAAATTGTTCCTTTGGGGGGGTATTGCAACTTTTCGGCATTTTGAGGCGAAATTGTTCCTTTGGGGGGGTATTGCAATTTTTTGCTATTTTGAGGCGAAATTGTTCCTTGGGGGGGTATTGCAACTTTTGGCCATTTTGAAGCGAAATTGTTCCTTTGGGGGGGTATTGCAACTTTTGGCCATTTTGAAGCGAAATTGTTCCTTTGGGGGGGTATTGCAATTTTTTGCCATTTTGAGGTGAAATTGTTCCTTTGGGGGGTATTGCAACTTTTGGCCATTTTGAAGCGAAATTGTTCCTTTCGGGGGGTATTGCAACTTTTCGGCATTTTGAGGCGAAATTGTTCCTTTGGGGGGTATTGCAATTTTTTTTTCGTTTTGCGGCGAAATTGTTCCTTTGGGTGGGTATTGCAACTTTTGGCCATTTTGAAGCGAAATTGTTCCTTTGGGGGGTATTGCAACTTTTCGGCATTTTGAGGCGAAATTGTTCCTTTGGGGGGGTATTGCAATTTTTTGCTATTTTGAGGCGAAATTGTTCCTTGGGGGGGTATTATTGCAACTTTTGGCCATTTTGAAGCGAAATTGTTCCTTTGGGGGGGTATTGCAACTTTTGGCCATTTTGAAGCGAAATTGTTCCTTTGGGGGGGTATTGCAATTTTTTGCCATTTTGAGGCGAAATTGTTCCTTTGGGGGGTATTGCAACTTTTGGCCATTTTGAAGCGAAATTGTTCCTTTCGGGGGGTATTGCAACTTTTCGGCATTTTGAGGCGAAATTGTTCCTTTGGGGGGTATTGCAATTTTTTTTTCGTTTTGCGGCGAAATTGTTCCTTTGGGTGGGTATTGCAACTTTTGGCCATTTTGAAGCGAAATTGTTCCTTTGGGGGGTATTGCAACTTTTCGGCATTTTGAGGCGAAATTGTTCCTTTGGCGGAGTATTGCAATTTTTTGCCATTTTGAGGCGACATTGTTCCTTTGGGGGGGGTATTGCAATTTTTTTTCCATTTTGAGGCGAAATTGTTCCTTTAGGGGGGTATTGCAATTTTTGTATATTTTGAGGCGAAATTGTTCCTTTGGGGGGTATTGCAATTTTTTGCCATTTTGAGGCGAAATTGTTGCTTTGGGGGTTATTGCAACTTTTGGCCATTTTGAAGCGAAATTGTTCCTTTCGGGGGGGTATTGCAACATTTCGGCATTTTGAGGCGAAATTGTTCCTTTGGGGGGTATTGCAATTTTTTTTCGTTTTGCGGCGAAATTGTTCCTTTGGGGGGGTATTGCAACTTTTCGGCATTTTGAGGCGAAATTGTTCCTTTGGGGGGTATTGCAATTTTTTGCTATTTTGAGGCGAAATTGTTCCTTGGGGGGGTATTGCAACTTTTGGCCATTTTGAAGCGAAATTGTTCCTTTGGGGGGGTATTGCAACTTTTGGCCATTTTGAAGCGAAATTGTTCCTTTGGGGGGGTATTGCAATTTTTTGCCATTTTGAGGCGAAATTGTTCCTTTGGGGGGTATTGCAACTTTTGGCCATTTTGAAGCGAAATTGTTCCTTTCGGGGGGTATTGCAACTTTTCGGCATTTTGAGGCGAAATTGTTCCTTTGGGGGGTATTGCAATTTTTTTTTTCGTTTTGCGACGAAATTGTTCCTTTGGGTGGGTATTGCAACTTTTGGCCATTTTGAAGCGAAATTGTTCCTTTGGGGGGGTATTGCAACTTTTCGGCATTTTGAGGCGAAATTGTTCCTTTGGGGGAGTATTGCAATTTTTTGCCATTTTGAGGCGAAATTGTTCCTTTGGGGGGTATTGCAACTTTTGGCCATTTTGAAGCGAAATTGTTCCTTTCGGGGGGTATTGCAACTTTTCGGCATTTTGAGGCGAAATTGTTCCTTTGGGGGGGTATTGCAATTTTTTGCCATTTTGAGGCGAAATTGTTGCTTTGGGGGGGTATTGCATCTTTTGGCCATTTTGAAGCGAAATTGTTCCTTTTGGGGGGGTATTGCAACTTTTCGGCATTTTGAGGCGAAACTGTTCCTTTGGGGGGGTATTGCAACTTTTGGCCATTTTGAAGCGAAATTGTTCCTTTGGGGGGGTATTGCAACTTTTCGGCATTTTGAGGCGAAATTGTTCCTTTGGGGGGTATTGCAACTTTTGGCCATTTTGAAGCGAAATTGTTCCTTTCGGGGGGGTATTGCAACATTTCGGCATTTTGAGGCGAAATTGTTCCTTTGGGGGGTATTGCAATTTTTTTTCGTTTTGCGGCGAAATTGTTCCTTTGGGGTGGTATTGCAACTTTTGGCCATTTTGAAGCGAAATTGTTCCTTTGGGGGGGTATTGCAACTTTTCGGCATTTTGAGGCGAAATTGTTCCTTTGGGGGGGTATTGCAATTTTTTGCTATTTTGAGGCGAAATTGTTCCTTGGGGGGGTATTGCAACTTTTGGCCATTTTGAAGCGAAATTGTTCCTTTGGGGGGGTATTGCAACTTTTGGCCATTTTGAAGCGAAATTGTTCCTTTGGGGGGGTATTGCAATTTTTTGCCATTTTGAGGTGAAATTGTTCCTTTGGGGGGTATTGCAACTTTTGGCCATTTTGAAGCGAAATTGTTCCTTTCGGGGGGTATTGCAACTTTTCGGCATTTTGAGGCGAAATTGTTCCTTTGGGGGGTATTGCAATTTTTTTTTCGTTTTGCGGCGAAATTGTTCCTTTGGGTGGGTATTGCAACTTTTGGCCATTTTGAAGCGAAATTGTTCCTTTGGGGGGTATTGCAACTTTTCGGCATTTTGAGGCGAAATTGTTCCTTTGGCGGAGTATTGCAATTTTTTGCCATTTTGAGGCGACATTGTTCCTTTGGGGGGTATTGCAACTTTTGGCCATTTTGAAGCGAAATTGTTCCTTTCGGGGGGTATTGCAACTTTTCGGCATTTTGAGGCGAAATTGTTCCTTTGGGGGGGTATTGCAATTTTTTTTCCATTTTGAGGCGAAATTGTTCCTTTAGGGGGGTATTGCAATTTTTGTATATTTTGAGGCGAAATTGTTCCTTTGGGGGGTATTGCAATTTTTTGCCATTTTGAGGTGAAATTGTTCCTTTCGGGGGGTATTGCAACTTTTCGGCATTTTGAGGTGAAATTGTTCCTTTGGGGGGTATTGCAATTTTTTGCCATTTTGAGGCGAAATTGTTCCTTTGGGGGGGTATTGCAACTTTTGGCCATTTTGAAGCGAAATTGTTCCTTTCGGGGGGTATTGCAACTTTTCGGCATTTTGAGGCGAAATTGTTCCTTTGGGGGGGTATTGCAACTTTTGGCCATTTTGAAGCGAAATTGTTCCTTTCGGTGGTATTCTATCTTTTGGCC
Organism: Anomaloglossus baeobatrachus; assembly: GCF_048569485.1. Taxonomy (NCBI): domain Eukaryota; kingdom Metazoa; phylum Chordata; class Amphibia; order Anura; family Aromobatidae; genus Anomaloglossus; species Anomaloglossus baeobatrachus. Next base: position 344,385,924 of record NC_134357.1, on the reverse strand, counting down.
ATTTTGAAGCGAAATTGTTCCTTTGGGGGGTATTGCAACTTTTCGCCATTTTGAAGCGAAATTGTTCCTTTCGGGGGGTATTGCAACTTTTCGGCATTTTGAGGTGAAATTGTTCCTTTGGGGGGGTTTTGCAATTTTTTGCCATTTTGAGGCGAAATTGTTCCTTTGGGGGGGTATTGCAACTTTTGGCCATTTTGAAGCGAAATTGTTTCTTTCGGGGGGTATTGCAACTTTTCGGCATTTTGAGGCGAAATTGTTCCTTTGGGGGGGTATTGCAACTTTTGGCCATTTTGAAGCGAAATTGTTCCTTTCGGTGGTATTCCATCTTTTGGCCATTTTGAAGCGAAATTGTTCCTTTGGGGGGTATTGCAATTTTTTGCCATTTTGAGGCGAAATTGTTCCTTTGGGGGGGTATTGCAACTTTTGGCCATTTTGAAGCGAAATTGTTCCTTTGGGGGTGTATTGCAATTTTTTGCCATTTTGAGGCGAAATTGTTCCTTTGGGGGGGTATTGCAACTTTTGGCCATTTTAAAGCGAAATTGTTCCTTTGGGGGGGTATTGCAACTTTTCGGCATTTTGAGGCGAAATTGTTCCTTTGGGGGGGTATTGCAATTTTTTGCCATTTTGAGGTGAAATTGTTCCTTTGGGGGGGTATTGCAACTTTTGGCCATTTTGAAGCGAAATTGTTCCTTTCGGGGGGTATTGTAACTTTTCGGCATTTTGAGGCGAAATTGTTCCTTTGGGGGGTATTGCAACTTTTGGCCATTTTGAAGCGAAATTGTTCCTTTGGGGGGTATTGCAATTTTTTGCTTTTTTGAGGCGAAATTGTTCCTTTGCGGGGGTATTGCAACTTTTGGCCATTTTGAAGCGAAATTGTTCCTTTGGGGAGGTTCTGCAACTTTTCGGCATTTTGAGGCGAAATTGTTCCTTTGGGGGGGTATTGCAACTTTTGGCCATTTTGTAGCGAAATTGTTCCTTTCGGGGGGTCTTGCAACTTTTCGGCATTTTGAGGCAAAATTGTTCCTTTGGGGGGTATTGCAATTTTTTTTTCATTTTGAGGCGAAATTGTTGCTTTCGGGGGGTTTTGCATCTTTTGGCCATTTTGAAGCGAAATTGTTCCTTTCGGGGGGTATTGCAACTTTTCGGCATTTTGAGGCGAAATTGTTCCTTTGGGGGGGTATTGCAACTTTTCGGCATTTTGAGGCGAAATTGTTCCTTTGGGAGGGTATTGCAATTTTTTGCCATTTTGAGGTGAAATTGTTCTTTTGGGTGGGTATTGCAACTTTTGGCCATTTTGAAGCGAAATTGTTCCTTTGGGGGGTATTGCAATTTTTTGCCATTTTGAGGCGAAATTGTTCCTTTGGGGGGGTATTGCAACTTTTGGCCATTTTGAAGCGAAATTGTTCCTTTGGGGGGGTATTGCAACTTTTGGCCATTTTGAAGCGAAATTGTTCCCTGGGGGGGTATTGCAACTTTTCGGCATTTTGAGGCAAAATTGTTCCTTTGGGGGGTATTGCAATTTTTTTTTCATTTTGAGGCGAAATTTTTCCTTTGGGGGGGTATTGCAACTTTTGGCCATTTTGAAGCGAAATTGTTCCTTTGGGGGGGTATTGCAACTTTTCGGCATTTTGAGGCGAAATTGTTCCTTTGGGGGGGTATTGCAATTTTTTGCCATTTTGAGGCGAAATTGTTCCTTTGGGGGGGTATTGCAACTTTTGGCCATTTTGAAGCGAAATTGTTCCTTTCGGGGGGTATTGCAACTTTTCGGCATTTTGAGGCGAAATTGTTCCTTTGGGGGGTATTGCAATTTTTTTTTCGTTTTGAGGCGAAATTGTTCCTTTGGGGGGGTATTACAACTTTTGGCCATTTTGAAGCGAAATTGTTCCTTTCGGGGGGTATTGCAACTTTTCGGCATTTTGAGGCGAAATTGTTCCTTTGGGGGGTATTGCAACTTTTGGCCATTTTGAAGCGAAATTGTTCCTTTGGGGGGGTATTGCAACTTTTCGGCATTTTGAGGCGAAATTGTTCCTTTGGGGGGGTATTGCAATTTTTTGCCATTTTGAGGCGAAATTGTTCCTTTGGGGGAGTATTGCAACTTTTGGCCATTTTGAAACGAAATTGTTCCTTTGGGGGGTATTGCAACTTTTGGCCATTTTGAAGCGAAATTGTTCCTTTGGGGGGGTATTGCAACTTTTCGGCATTTTGAGGCGAAATTGTTCCTTTGGGGGGTATTGCAATTTTTTGCCATTTTGAGGTGAAATTGTTCCTTTGGGGGGGTATTGCAACTTTTGGCCATTTTGAAGCGAAATTGTTCCTTTCGGGGGGTATTGGAACTTTTCGGCATTTTGAGGCGAAATTGTTCCTTTCGGGGGGTATTGCAACTTTTGGCCATTTTGAAGCGAATTTGTTCCTTTGGGGGGGGTATTGCAATTTTTTGCCATTTTGAGGCGAAATTGTTGCTTTGGGGGGGTATTGCATCTTTTGGCCATTTTGAAGCGAAATTGTTCCTTTCGAGGGGTATTGCAACTTTTCGGCATTTTGAGGCGAAATTGTTCCTTTGGGGGGGTATTGCAACTTTTGGCCATTTTGAAGCGAAATTGTTCCTTTCGGGGGGTATTGCAACTTTTCGGCATTTTGAGGCGAAATTGTTCCTTTGGGGGGTATTGCAATTTTTTTTTCGTTTTGAGGCGAAATTGTTCCTTTGGGGGGGTATTGCAACTTTTGGCCATTTTGAATCGAAATTGTTCCTTTGGGGGGGTATTGCAACTTTTCGGCATTTTGAGGCGAAATTGTTCCTTTGGGGGGTATTGCAATTTTTTGCCATTTTGAGGTGAAATTGTTCCTTTGCGGGGGTATTGCAACTTTTGGCCATTTTGAATCGAAATTGTTCCTTTCGGGGGGTATTGCAACTTTTCGGCATTTTGAGGCGAAATTGTTCCTTTGGGGGGTATTGCAATTTTTTGCCATTTTGAGGTGAAATTGTTCCTTTGCGGGGGTATTGCAACTTTTGGCCATTTTGAAGCGAAATTGTTCCTTTCGGGGGGTATTGCAACTTTTCGGCATTTTGAGGCGAAATTGTTCCTTTGGGGGGTATTGCAATTTTTTTTTCGTTTTGAGGCGAAATTGTTCCTTTGGGGGGGTATTACAACTTTTGGCCATTTTGAAGCGAAATTGTTCCTTTCGGGGGGTATTGCAACTTTTCGGCATTTTGAGGCGAAATTGTTCCTTTGGGGGGGTATTGCAACTTTTGGCCATTTTGAAGCGAAATTGTTCCTTTGGGGGGGTATTGCAACTTTTCGGCATTTTGAGGCGAAATTGTTCCTTTGGGGGGGTATTGCAATTTTTTGCCATTTTGAGGCGAAATTGTTCCTTTGGGGGAGTATTGCAACTTTTGGCCATTTTGAAACGAAATTGTTCCTTTGGGGGGTATTGCAACTTTTGGCCATTTTGAAGCGAAATTGTTCCTTTGGGGGGGTATTGCAACTTTTCGGCATTTTGAGGCGAAATTGTTCCTTTGGGGGTATTGCAATTTTTTGCCATTTTGAGGTGAAATTGTTCCTTTGGGGGGGTATTGCAACTTTTGGCCATTTTGAAGCGAAATTGTTCCTTTCGGGGGGTATTGGAACTTTTCGGCATTTTGAGGCGAAATTGTTCCTTTCGGGGGGTATTGCAACTTTTGGCCATTTTGAAGCGAATTTGTTCCTTTGGGGGGGGTATTGCAATTTTTTGCCATTTTGAGGCGAAATTGTTGCTTTGGGGGGGTATTGCATCTTTTGGCCATTTTGAAGCGAAATTGT